>NW_005362797.1:2930007-2967314 GCF_000412655.1 Myotis brandtii | reverse complement strand
TATATATATCTACATACATAAAAGCCTAAGTGACTGTTCCACTGGTAGCTATGATGCACACTGACCACCAGGGGGCAGATGCTCCGACCAGTAGGTTAGCTTGCTGCTGTGTCCGACCGATTGGGACTGGGCGAGAAGGGCTGGACACTCCCTGGAGCCCTTCCACGGTCCCTCCCCGGCTCCGATCATGCACCGGCGGGGTTCCTCGGCCTGGCCTGCACCCTTTCACAATCCGGAGCTGGTTTTGGCCTGATCCCTGCAGGCCAGGCTGAGGGACCCCACCGGTGCATGAATCTGTGCACCAGGACTCTAGTATATATATAAAATGTAAGTATGATGATCATTCCTTTGTTCTGGCTGCAATCTGGTGTGAAATCCAAAATCCTTAACGCGGTCTACAAGGCCCCAGCATGGCCTGAGCTCAGCTTTTCAGTCCAGCCTCATCTTGAACTGTCCCCTCTGGTCTGTCTGCAGTTCTTTGTTGTTGTTATTGTTAATCCTCATCTGAAGATATTTTTTCTATTGATCTTTAGAGAGACTGGATGTGAGGGGGAGAGACAGAAACATCGATGTGAGAGAGACACATCCATTGGTTGACCAGAATCGAACCCGTGACCCTTCAGTCCACAGGCTGATGCTCCAACACTGAGGCCAATCAGCCAGGATGTGTCTTCAGTTGCTGGAAGACAATACACACCTCGCTTCCTCGGGATCTTACACATATTTGTGTGAAATAGTTTTCCTCTTTATTCTTCCCATTCCTAAATTCTGGCCTTTTTTTAGATGCTAGCTTAGATGTCTGTTCCTCAGAAAGTCTTTTTTTACATCTTAGCCAGTGAAAGTTCTATTTTCATTGTTTATTTTCCTTTACAACTTTTATCATAATAGCAATTAAATCATTACATAACTTTTGTCTAATGTCTCTCCTCTACTGCAATTTTCATGGAAGCAAGGCCATATTGCAGCATTCCTGAGGGTAGCACAGTATGTGGCGCATAAGAGGTACATAGCAAATATTAGTTTATTCATTCATTTAACTGATACGCAGTGTTAGGGATATAGCAGTGAATAAACAAAGAAATGAATGAACACACTGAGTCATGTTTTATTGCTCAGTAAAGTGGTAAAGGCCATGTCTTGTTGAGAGAGGTAATGTTGGATTTTACGTCATTAGTACATTGGCTTTTTAAAATTCATTGACGTATTTCTTAATTGTAAAAAAGAGAGATATGATAGCCTCACGCTATGAGACATGGCCTAGGAAAAATACACCTAGGAAAAAAATTTTTCCTGAAATTCTGGGCAGTGTTTATAACATAACTAATGCTAAATGTTGTAGATTGCTGAGCTGTTCATCTGATTTTACCTTGTTTGTTGTATGTTAACAGCTTAGTAGGTATTATAACCAAGCACAAAAACTGTATTAATTTAAAATATTTGCGTTTTGCAGAGAGCCAGGTAAGTTTGATTCCCGTATAAAACTGGAAAGATAACTTAAATTGTGTCCAGCTTTGAAAATGTCCCGTAAGATGTAAATAACCTAATATTTGAGTTTTTTAGCAGCTTAAACAGGATTCATAAGACTTCCGTAGAAAAGATTATTTAGGTGACAGTGCTATCTGGAAGGACAGAATGAGAATGTTGGAGACCTTTCCTGATAGAAGTTAAGAAAGGGCTTCAGGGAAGAGGCTGTGAAAGAGGTAAGCCTAGCCCCATGCACACACACCTCAGCATTGAAGACATGTCCTCCTAGACAAGTCCGGAGATAAGGTGGGGAGGGTTGCTGAGTAATGCTTTCTTACTCATAATGAAAAGGGACCCTGGGAAGAAGAACAGATTGGCAACCAGAAAGAAGAGAGGCCTGAGAGAGGAAGAAAAGCTTACGGAGAACAGCTAAGGATGGAGAGGTAGCAAGGTAAGGGCGTGGTTGTACAGTGAACTCTCATTGCGTTGCCTATGAGCTGTATACTTTTTTTTTTTTTTTTACATAAGTCACCTTGTCATAATTGAGCTTCCCTTCAGAGGAATGTATACAAAATTCTTATATTATTCCCTCTCCTTTCCTCCATCCTTCCTCCTCTCTCCCCCTCTCTCCCTGCTCCCTGCTGTTTATCAAAACGCATGCTCAATTTTTGCTTTCTTCATAGAAAATCTGAAAACTAGTTTGGTCTATTAAACTAGAGGCCCAGTGCACGAAATTCGTGCACAGATAGGATCCCTAGTCCTGGCTGGTGATCAGGGCCAATCTGTGGGGTGACCGACGGGGTGATCGGGGGGGCCCCCGCTGGCACCCACTTGACTGGCCTCTGGCCTGCAGGCTGGGGGCAGCTCTTGCATTGAGTGTCTGCCCCCTGGAGGTCAGTGGGCATCATAACAACTGGTCATTCTGCCATTTGGTCAATTTGCATATTAGGCTATAGGACTAGGGGCCCAGTGTACGAATTCGTGCATCTTGAAAGGAACTGTGGGCCACGCGGCTGCGGTGAACACAGGGGCAGGTCTCGGCCCATCCTCCACACCCCACCTGGCTTCTCTCTCCATGGACCTCCTTCCCCCCTCCTTTCTGCCAGCAGACCCGCTCCCACTGCTGCCACTCCCATGTGCTGACAGTACCGGCCCCGCTCACACCCGCTGACATGGAGTGATTAGGGCCTGTGGCTGCTGCCCTGACCACCCCTCAGGAGCAGGGGGAGGTGGAAAAACCCTCAGGAGCGATTGGGGCCAATAGCCACCACTAGCACCACTGATGGCACCAAGGGATTGGGACCAGTGCCAGGTGCCAGCAGTGGGTGCGAGCAGCGGCTATTGGCCCCAATCGCCCCTCAGGAGCAGGGGGAGGTAGAGAAGCCCTGAGGGGCGATTGGGGCTGGCAGCCGCCACTCGCACCCGCTGACAGCACCGAGCAATCGGGGCCAGCGCCAGGTGCTGGCAGCGGGTGTGAGAGGCAGCTCCAGCACCGGCAGCAGGTGCAAGTGCCCGGCGGAACCGCGGCACACAGGAGAAAATAATTTTCAGTAACCACCAGAGTCTTGCCCTGATGACAGTGACCGATGCCCTGCCTTGGTCTAGTGCCCCTGCTCACCTGCTCCACCATTCAGCTGCAGCCGATGCCCGCCATGTTCCATGCGCGGCCCCTCGTAGTCAACACACGTCATAGCAACCAGTTGTTCGGTTTTTCTGCATATTAGGGTTTTATATATACAGATCTTTGATTCTTGTGTCTGGAAAAGACCTGAAGAGTACTCTAGTATAAATGCCCGTCAACCCAGCACATAGGAATATTTATTCAATAGCTGCTATGTGCCACTCATTTTAGGTGCTGGGGAAACACCTAATAAGCAGAAACTCTGCCCTCATAGAACTTATGTAATAGTGAATATAACAGAACACAGAGAACATTGTTGAATACAATTTGATGGATTTCATGCAATGGATGAGCAAATAGATCAGAAAATCTGTTCCTGATCTTCTGTGTGACTGTTCTGTATACTAATCATCATTTAATTTCCTTCTCTTGTAATTTACTTCAAAAGTTCATATTCAGAATATCTTGATGAGTTATCTCAGTGTGTTTTTTTCTTCCAAAAAATACATTTAAAGATATTATTTTCCTCGAGTTACTCTGAGCTAAAACAATTTTAAGAACAACCCACTTGTAAGTCCATTTTCAGCTGGCTTTAAAAGATAGTAGAGATAAGATTGATTTTCTAAATGTGATTTATTTTTATTGACTTTAGACAAAAAAAAAGACAATGGGCATCCTTGTATGTAGTGAGTTATTTTTAGAGTACTTGGGAAAGCCAAAGAGAAAATATGTCCAATTTGCTTTCTTCATGTGCATGTTCATATTTATGCTCCTTAGTGTAGTCACATATGTTAAACCTTTTCTATCCTTTAAGGCTGGAAGAAACACAAAAGACAAAAAGCACCAGAGACATTGTCTTAAAATGTCAAAACTAGATTCTTTATTAACTAAGTAGTGTTTCTTCTCTGGGATCCTGAAAAAGTACTTGAGTCTTTCTAAAAACACTTCATTTATTTTTCCTTAAAGATTTTTTTTTTGAAACATATGAGCAAGGTAAAAAGAAGGGTGGGCTAAAGATAGTGGGCTTTCAGGAAAATGCCGACATCAGGGGTCAAGAAAGTCACATTCAGCGGTAGAATTTGGTTTGTGGTGCGTGTGTGTGTGCGTGCGTGTGTGTGCCTGTGCACGCATGCGCTGTGCCCATCCATGCACGCAACACACATGTCCTTTATCTTGTAGAGTTAGAAAAATAACATCTGTTTTCTTGAAAGTGAGGGGAACGAATGGTTCCAACAGGGTTGGGAGAGCGATGGAAATATTATGACAGATCCGATCACAGTCAAGTTTGTTTCTTTCCCCAATCTAGAAAAAACTAACCTTGAGAAATAACAAAGGGGAAACGTTTTCCCTTTTCGAGTCCAAAAAAGAAAGTAAGTTGCAGAAAAAATAACAAAAACAACAGGGAAATGTTTGGAAGATGGCTTTGCTCTCTGGGCCTTGAGCCCGCAGTCCTCTAATGGGCAGGAGTTGCTCAATGTGTCTGCCGTTCACTCCTTTCTGCTGTGAGGATGAGAAGTGCTCTGGGGGTTCCTCTTTCTGGTTTTTGAAAGCTGAGTTTTTAAAAAAAACACACCTTTTTTCCCTAATGATATTACCTAGGATATTACCAAGGTAATAGTCTTTGACTTTTTTCTTCCCCAATATACCTGAAGGTTATGACTCCCTTTCCTCACTAACAGTGAGTCACAGTGGCAATAATTTGTGCCCAGGTTGTGAATCTTTGAAAAAACAACAACCCTAGGTGACTTTGTTATGCTCCTTATAGAATTAATGAAGTAGGTAGCCCATAGTGGAATTCATGTACATGCCTAGGCTATGTAGTTTTATGGGGGAGGAGGATCAATTTTTTATGGTAAAATACACATAACATAAAATTTCCTATCTTAACCATGTTTAAGTGTATAGTTCAGTGGTATTAAATATATTAATAAAGTCCTGCAGACACCACCTTCCATCTCCATAACTTTTCCATCTTGTAAAACCCAAACTCTATACCCATTAAAAATAACCCCCAGGGCTCCCTCTCCCCAGGCCCTGGCGACCACCGTTCTACTTGCTGTGTCTATGGTTTGGACTACTCCAGGTCTCAGGTCTAAGTAGAATCCTACAGTGTTTGTCTTTCTGTGACTGGTTTACTTAGCACAATGTCAAGGGTCACCCATGTTATAGCATATGTCAGAATTTTCTTTCTTTTTAAGGCTGAATGATCTATCAGATGTATATACCACATTTTGCTTATCCATTCATCCAACAAGACTCTGCTTTCCATTCTTTTGTGTATATATGCAGAAGTGGAGTTTCTGGATGCTATAGTAATTCCATTTTTAATGTTTTGAGGAACCACCGTACTATTGCCATTCCATCTCACATTCCCACCAACAGGATGGGGACAACAAGGGTTCCAGTTTCTCCCTATCCTCACCAACACTCGTTATTTTATTTTATTTTATTTTATTTTTAATAATTGCTATCCTAATTGTCAGGTGGTATCTCCTTGTAGTTCTGACTTGCATTTCCCAAATGAATAGTGATGGTGAATGTCTTTTCATGGGCTTATTGGCCATCGGTATATCTTCTTTGGAGGAATGTCTACTTAAGTTCTTTGTGTTCTTTTTTGAATTTGGTTTTATGGTTGTTCCTGAGTTTTGGGAATTCTCAATACGTTCAGGATAATCATCTACTAGTATCATATGTATGATTTGCAAATACATTCTCATTCTGTGGCTGCCTTTTTACTCTGTTGATACTGTCGTTTGATGCACAAATTTTTTTAAGTTTTATGAAGTCCAATTTGACTCTTTTCACTTTTGTTGCCTGTGCCTTTGTTCTTCTATCCAAGAAGCATTGTCAACCCTGGGCCATGTAGTTTTATCTTCAGGCAGTTCTCACATGAAAATGTCATTTGTCCTTTTGGGTTTCTGGAGTGTGTGTTCCTTATAAATATTATTGCATAGGTATTTTTCATGTCCTAGGAGTGAGAAAAGTAAACTAGGTACAATTTTCCCCCAACCATTGTTCCCCTGCTTGTCCTTGTTCACTGACCTCAGCCACACGTGTGCAGGGATAAACAGAGACCAGTTTGGACCTGCCTCGGCTTTGCTGTCAGTCTCTCTCTGTGGCCTGTCCTCGGCTGCATCAGGATGCCAGAGACAGGGTGCCTGACGCTGAGTGTCAAGTGGATGGGCTGAGTCTGGAACACCAGGAAGCACCGTGAGGAAAATACCCTCAGTGCTTCCCAAGTCCTCCGAGGGCAGCGGTTCTCAACCTGTGGGTTGCGACCCCTTCGGGGGTCAAACGACCCTTTCACAGGGGTCGCCTAAGACCATCGGAAAACACATACATAATTACATATTGTTTTTGTGATTAATCACTGTGCTTTAATTATGTTCAATTTGTAACAATGAAAATACATCCTGCATATCAGATATTTACATGACGATTCATAACAGTAGCAAAATTACAGTTATGAAGTAGCAACGAAAATAATTTTATGGTTGGGGGTCACCACATGAGGAACTGTATTAAAGGGTCGCGGCATTAGGAAGGTTGAGAACCACTGTCCTAGGGGAACCTCCCCAGGCACCCAACAGTCACCGTGCCTTGTATTCCCATCCATCAGCCAAAATAGGCCACCAATATTAAGGGGGGAGGGGTTCTAAAAAATATCCAGGTGGCACAGGGCAGCCACTGAGTTTGAAATAACCAGCACCAGACTACAAAGGTTGGCTCTGGGTGTTTTTAGCTGGATGAGCTTAGACAAGTCATTTAATTCTGAGTCTCTGTGTTCTCCATAGTCAATTAGAGATGAAAATACCTCCTTGTCTACCTCAAATTTGTGGGGGGAAATGAACAGTTTTTAAAACTGCACATATCATAATGTGCCATAAAGGAAGTAGTCAAGGACTATTGGAAAGTCGGGCATTCCTAGCAAGTGCCTACCACCATGCCAGGCGGTGGAGTGACAGTGTCTAAGATTCTGTGCCTGTCTGAAATGAGCTCACCATCTAGTTGGGGGGAGATATGTGGTACAAATATGCTCCTTTAGATCTCCACTGTATGTATCGTTAACAGCAAACAACACTTCACCCTACGAAGCTGGCTCTGTTATTAGTCCTGTCTTACCCACGAGGTGCTGACATGCCGTGACCTTGAATAACTTTTGCTGGTCACACAGCTCTGGGGAAATGGCAGGTCCAAAACATGAAACCGTGAAGTCTAACTCCAGGGCCCAAACTTCACCTTGACACATCCCATCTCCTGTTATTGTTACTAAAGAGTGCACACAATAATGAAGCAGACTTAGTTATGGAAGAGATCAGTGTGGGAAATTTCTCCAATTCCCTATGTGGGTATCTGTCCCTCAGAACTCTACTCTTAGCTGTATGATAAGCCATAGTAAGAGCCTAAGTGTTAAAACCAAGCCTTCTTAGTGTGTCCTCCCTCGGGAAGTCCTCACAATCTGTCGGTCTATTTAAAACCTGGTGCTCCTGATGAACTTAGTGTGTCCTCCCTCGGGAAGTCCTCACAATCTGTCTATTTAAAACCTGGCGCTCCTGATGAATGTCTTTATGATGAATGTCCACTCAGGACTGGAAGGTGTCTTCCGGGAAACCCCCAAGCACGTCCTATAGATGCCAGCATCTCTGCCCACACTGGAGCCGGCTCTGCCAGCGGACACCATAGCTACTAGCGTATGTTATGAGGACTCTTTCATCGTGCCCCACACACTTTGTTTTTAAAATAGGATGTTGGAAGGCGTTAACCTTTTGGTCTTTGGGCCACGTTTGCAAAACATGGATTCAAATCATTCCTTTGTGGAGCAGAAATAACTCTTTTCGGGACCTTGTGTGATTGTTGCTGCTTGCCGTTAGACGGGAGATAAACGGGGTGGTTGCTTGAGAAGAAAGGTGGGGAGACCAAGACTGCTCTGGACAGCTGCGCCTGAATGAAGTCTGCGAGGGCAGCGTCTGGGCCCACGGCTTTGCAAGGCCTGAATTTTCCTTCTGTCCGGACACTAATAAATTAGGGGAATTGGCTCAGCTAACAAAGCTTTCCGAAGTCTGGTGTCCAAACCACAATGCTAGTTTCCTAATTTATAAAGGGAGGAGAGCCGCTTCCCAGGCACAAATAGTTATGTCTGCCTTCACCGTTCATCTCTGTTTTGTGTCAAGGCACCTACGAAATTGAATTTTAGAAGCCAGATAATTGTGTGGAGCGTTAAATCAAAGCAAAGGGAAGCGGTTGGTAAGCAGAGTTAGCCAGGCTTTGGTAGACGGTTTAGTGCAACCTGCCCCAAGCAGGACATGGCTGAAGATCCTTACGGTCCGGCGCCCATATGTAGTGTCTCTCCCGGAGAGGACAGGACTCGCACAGTGTATCTGCCTCCTGGACTTTCGCTTTTGCTATGTTTCATTCTAATCATCTCCACCTATTTGCAGACTCCTTGTCCAGGCGTTATCACTTAGTCAGTGAAGTCTCCGCTTGCTAAGTTATGACCACATTTTTTGATGCCTCCCAGACATCCCCAGGTCATGAAGTGCAGTTTTAGGGCCCCCTCCACTCTTTGGTAATATATAGACGTATGCCTCTGAATATAGAAATAAAGTCTCTAGGTTTGTAGCTTTTGTTCTACCAATAGCATTCGAAGTGTTTGACACAGTTGATTACTCCCTCCTTTTAAAAAACACTTTTCTTCATTTTTGACACCCTTTTCGATTCATTTATTACTGCATTGGCAGGGATAGCTGTAAGCACTGTAGGCAACGGGAAGGAAAATACTGTATGGCTGTCGTTCGAAGGGTGAGGAAACCAGACAGGGTTTATGATGTGCTTGGTCAGGAGGCTGCATAGCACAGGAGGGTAAGGGAAATTTATCAGCGCAGAATTCCTGGCCGGCTTGTCAAGGAACGCCTCAGGCCATCGTCATCCTCACAGGAATCTGTAACCTGAGAATATGTCGGTCTGGATGACTGGAGCTCAGAGTTTCCAAAAAGTGATCTGTTTTCCAAAGATACAGGGGAATTGTTGTTGTAAAACACCCGCCTATCGCCCGGCCTGCATGGCTCAGTGGTTGAGCGTCGACCTATGAACCAGGAGGTCACAGTTCGATTCCCAGTCAGGGCACATGCCTGGGTTGTGGGCTTGATCCCCAGTAGGGGGCGTGCAGGAGGCAGCCAATCAATGATTGCCGCTCATCATTGATGTTTCTATCTCTCCTTCTCCTTTCCTCTCTGAAATCAATAAAAGTAAATTTTTTAAAAACACACAAAACACCCTCCTATCTTAGTGTGCTCCTAAACTCTCTAGCAAGATCCCCATTTTTATCACAGGGCCATTGGAAAGCCTCAGAAGTATACTGTGGATACTGACTGGCATCTTAGTTTGCTTCTCTGAAAGGGACAATGTTCTGTTTTTCTGCCTTAGGAAGAAAATAATGAGAAACAGCTTTTTCATTCCAAGTATGGTGTACAGCTGTTTTGAAAGAAATGCAGTCTTATATTGGTATTATGTTTTAAAGATTTACTGGTATTCCCTGCATTGCCACAATCTTTTCTGCACGTTTCAGAAGTAGAGTTTCTTCATGAATAGAACATTAATTAATTCCTACTGTTATTAAATATGAAGAAAAGATAATCCTTCCCTCAGTGCTGTCTTTACCCCTTTTGTGGGGGTGGGGGTGCTAAGCTACCTGCAAGCAATTTATCATCCACATTATTAACCAACATGACAAGGGTGATCATTGTTGGTTTAACATATTATAGCTGTGTTTATTAGAGAAGTTACAAGCTTTTAGAGATAAAGCTACTGAGGAATTTACATAACCTGAGGTTAACCTTTCTGCTTAGTGTCTTTAGGATATGATCATAATTACAGAAACTATCAATGATTTATTTCATTGGTGGGGGGAAATGGTTACTATAGTATACCTATTTTAAAAAAAGCAAGAAACTTACTTGCATTTATGGAAAAGGCTACGTCTGTTAAGATTTCAAATCATTTCATCATGGCGATGGAGTAATAATAATGAGGAAACAAATGTATACAAAGTCTAGGCATGGAGATAAAATAGGATTAAAACATCACTTACCATCACCAAGCCAATTTGGTCATAAGTCTGATCATGCTCATTTGAAGAGGCTAATTAATGTCCATACTCAAAGAAGATTATAAGCACATGAGAAGTGGTTTAGTGTCTTATACAGGTAAACTAGAAGCCCGTTGCACGAAGTTTCGCGCAATAGGCCTTCCTTCCCCTGGCTGATGGCACCGGTTTTCCTCCGGCACCCAGGACCCAGGCCTTTGGTCCGGCCACAGCGGAGAAGCCAAGCCTCTTCAGTCTTCAGTCTTCAGTCTTCAGTCTTCACTCCCCGCCTGCATATGCAAATTAACTGCCATCTTTGTTGGGTTAATTTGCATAGTCGCTCTGATTGGCTGGTGAGCATAGCAGAACGACACAAATTTGCATGTTTCTCTTTTATTGGTGTAGATGACTTCACATTACTCCAGGTAAATGCAGCTTTCAAGTCAACTGATGGATCCCGGGTATCTCCTATATGTGGGATCCAGAGAAGCCTGTATTTCTGTGCGATTCTTCTGTTTTATAATTAAGTCTATGTACCAATCATTTAAACTTTTAATTTTTCATCTATTTGGTCACAATTTATATCCTGCCTCACATGCATGTCTATGAGAAAGTGGTGGGAAAAAGTGCTCAGCTGATTTTTGTGTAACAGAATGACCATAAATGGCTGGATGTCTTCCAGTTTGATCTGACTCAAGTTAAATAGCAATAGTTAATATTAACTAAGAGAGATTAATTACATGCCAGAAGTCTCTTGAAATAGCCTGTCCTAAGAGAGAGAGAGAGAGAGAGAGAGAGAGAGAGAGAAAGAGAGAAGTAATTTGATGATATATAAATCTGTATTCCTTGGGAATGCTCATTTCTCCTTTTCTCAGGACCCAGAATGAGACACAGACTGTGATAAAACCTCAGTACCTGGTACCATTAGCTTAGGCCTTGGGCTTTATCTGTGAGAGTCTCATACACATTCTTGCCCTTTGGGGCTGTGCTTGTGTTGTTTTCCTTTGCCTAAAGTCCTTTAGTCAGTGCCTTCCTTTCTCTCCCCCATTTTACCGACCTGATTTCTATGTGAGAGTCTCAGTTAGAATCACTTTCCCCAGGAAGCCTTCTGCATTAGACTTCTCTAGAGAACAGAACCAACAGGATATATAATATTTAATTATGTGTTTAATATAAATAGTAATATATTTTATTACTATTTACTAATTAATACATTAATTTATAATTAAAAGATCTATTGTAAATGTATAACTGATAAGGAATTGGCTCACCCCATTATGGAGCCTGGAATCCCAGCATCTGCAGTGGGGCTGGCTGTCTCTAGACCAGCGGTTCTCAACCTGTGGGTCGCGACCCCTTCACAGGGGTCGCCTAAGATCATCCTGCCTATCAGATATTTACATTACGATTCATAACAGTAGCAACATTACAGTTATGAAGGAGCAACGAAAATAATTTTATGGTTGGGTCACAACATGAGGAACTGTATTTAAAGGGCCAGAAGGTTGAGAACCACTGCTCTAGACCCATGAGAGCAGGTGGTGCAGGTCTAGACCAGAGGCCGGCAGGCGAAGGCCCAGGAGAGCCGGTGTGACAGGTGAAGGCTGAATTCAGCCTGCTGGAGAATTCCCTCTTGCTCACGGAGGCTGGTCTTTGTTTTTCTCTACTCAGGCCTTTAACGGATTGGGTGAAGTCCACCTACATTATGAAGGGCAATCTGCTTGACCCAAAGTCCACCCGTTTAAAGGTTACTCTCATCCGAAAACACCTTCCAAGGCGACATGTAAATTCACCATCGCACCATCCCTCCTCTCGCCCTAACCCCATTTTGGGCTTAGGATCCTGGATGCCTCCATTGATCTTGTCAGTGCAATGTCACTTTTGCTTTTGAAGAAGCATCTATATCAGTGGTTCTCAACCTTCCTAATGCCGCGACCCTTTAATACAGTTCCTCATGTTGTGGTGACCCCCAACCATAAAATTATTTCGTTGCTACTTCATAACTGTAATTTTGCTACTGTTATGAATCGTAATGTAAATATCTGATATGCAGGATGTATTTTCATCGTTACAAATTGAACATAATTAAAGCACAGTGATTAATCACAAAAACAATATGTAATTATGTATGTGTTTTCCGATGGTCTTAGCCGACCCCTGTGAGTGGGTCGTTCAACCCCCAAAGGGGTCGCGACCCACAGGTTGAGAACCGCTGATCTATATTATGAAAAGCAGTGGCTGTAACGCCAGAACGACCAAACGACCAGTCACCAGGAGGTGCACTGATGGGTCCCGCAACAGCGGCGGTGGTGGGCAGGACTCTGGGTCCTGCGGTGGCGGTGGCGGGACTCTGGTCTCGCGTGATTTTGCATGCTGGGCCTCTATTTAGAAATAACTCTTTTTACAAAATTAAGACATTTCTGGTTCACAATTATACTGAATGTTTTGAGTGTGATTTGACCAGCTCATAGCACTGGCAACAAGATTATTCTTTTCTGTGGTCTAGCTGCTATACTTCTATTTTGTAAAAATATTTATTGTTGAGAGTATTACAGATGTCTCCCATTTTCTTCATTTTTGCCCCCCTCAAGCCAACCCCCGCCCCACCTCAGGCCATCCCCATGCTATTGTCTGTGTCCATGGATTATGCATAGATGCATATATGTTCTTTGGTTAATCTCTTCCTGTCCCCTACCTCATCTTCCCCTCCACCCCCCACATTGAGAGCTATTTTTTTGTTCCATGCATCCATACCTCTGGACTTATTTTGTTCATCAGTTTATTTTGTTCATTAGATTCCACATATAAGTGTGATCCTGTGATATTTGTCTATCTCTGACTGGCTTATTTTGCCTAGCATAATAGTCTCCAGTTCCATCCATGCTGTCTCAAAGGGTAAGAGCTCCTTGTTTTTTACAGCCACAAAGTATTCCATTGTCTGTTATTCTTATACTAATGTGATCCAGGGTTTCATTCATTTTACCCCTTTTCATCACTCTTTGAACTTTCAATTAGATCGCTAAGTCTTTAACTCTACATGAACTATTGTTAGGCCAGTTTTTTTTTTTGTCTTCTTCCAATCCTGTTTTTCAGCAATTGATAACATATCACATAGGTGTAGATTTTCACATTATAGTTCTTATTTTAAAATATTCATGGTGATTTAACCTATCTGATTGATCTTAGAATCATAGAACCTTAGAGTAAAAGGAGCATTTTATAACAAAAACTGGGGTCCAACGTAAATGTTGTATAGATTTACCAGCTAATTAGTAACAGCTTAATCAAGGATTCATGCTTCCTGGTGTTTGGTGATCTTTGACTTGACAGACATCAAGCACCTGTTATATCTCCAGGTAATGTGTTAAATGCTATATTTTTATTAAAATAATTTTAGACTGTATAAAAGCTTTATAACATGTCACTGCCCAATTCAGTTGTAAAAGAGGAAATATTGAGATATCAGGTAATAAGCTATATCTTTCTAGAATTCAAAATTTAATAGCCATTTTGTTATATCTTTGCCTTAGTTATTGATAAAACTCTTAAAGCAGCGAAGGTAGAGATGTTACTCTACTGTCTGTGACTAGAACTTGTTCCTTTAATAAGTATGTTTTAGATCATTTATTTAACCAACTAGAGAGATACCTAGTTAAATTATATTTACCCCTTCCCTATCTCTTCTTTTTGAGTAACAAAATGAGGCTATTTTGATAAACTGGAAAGGAAACATATATATATATATATATTATTCTTAAATGCCATGAGTGGCATAAAATAGCCTTTATTTGAAGCAGTACGCTCAGTTGCCTCGCCCCTTCAAGAATAAGTACATGTCACTTAAACATGTTGGAAAATTGGAGTTGAATCTCAGTAAATGTCAATTCCATTCTCTTGGATGGCATAGTGTTCCCAGGACACAAAAGGCATAATGACATAGGTTAAAAAAATAATTGCTATTTAGTTTTAAAGTTTACCATTTAGGACCATAAGCAGTGTGAATCACAGCTTAAATTGTTTGCTGCTGACTAAAATATGGGCAGTTGTATTATTGAGAGCAAATACTCAATTTTGACACCTGGGATCTGAAAAATCAAATCTCCATGTTTCTGTTAAACATGTATTGATTTGTCAATTGAAAACAGGTAGCCAAAGTGCCTGGTGGTGTTCACTGTGGAAGATGGCGTCTAGGCCCTTCTCTTAATGAGAGGTCTGCCAGAGATACCAGAGAGAGGAGAATAGGCCTCTGCTTGCCTGATTCCTGGTGAGCAGACTTGGGGAGGTGGAGGGTGCAAGTTATTCATCTCAGGAACCAAATGAAAACTTTTGGCTCCATCTCAGCTGTCACCCTGCCTTTATTGAGAGCAGCTAGTCTTTCAAAAGTTTAAGTACCTTGGAAGATTTTCTGACTCACATTTCAATATATCATCATCATACATGAGAGAGAGAATTCATTATGTCAGACCTTCTTCAAAAATTGTAAGTTTGGCCCTAGCTGGTTTGGCTCAGTGGATAGAGCGTTGACCTGCAGACTGAAGGGTCCCAGATTCGATTCCCATCAAGGGCACATGCCCGGGTTGCGGGCTCGATCCCCAATTGGGGGCACGCAGGAGGCAGCCAATCAATGATTCTCTCTCATCCTTAATGTTTCTACCTCTCTCTCCCTCTCCCTTCCTCTTTGAAATCAATAAAAATATATATTTCTTAAAAATTGTAAGTTTGTTCTTAATCACTTTGAAAGAAATCAGCAATCCAGGCACCTATGTCTTCATTTTGGCCTACCTGTTATGGTTACTGGAACAGGGCACCTTTCTGATAACGAAACTGAGAATCCTTTCATTCCTGGAGTTTCCTGTTGGGAGTGTAGGGTTTTCTGAGCAATATGTAACATTGGCTAGTTATGTAACATGTTGGATTTTACTGCCAGCTCTTTGTTTAATAAGGGTGGGAGAGGTTGGGGCCAAACAGGAACGTAAAGACAGAGTTAAGTATGGCGTCATCTTACCACCTGTCACATGAATAAACCGGATTCCTAAGCAAATAGGTTGTACATTATCTGTATCAATTCAGATAAGCCAGCTACAAATAGTTTTCTCTAACTCCTACCTCCATAGGATTTGGGGAAACTTTTACCTTTTTGCTTCAGGAAAATGTTTAGAGGAGAAAACTTGGCCCTGATACCATTTTTGTATTCCATTTTTCGAAGTTGACAGTCTTCTGCGTTTGTGTCTGCTTTCAGTTATCTTATACTGCCACTGAGCTGCTGACTCTCCATCAAGCTTTCCCCCCACCCCCACCCCCGAGAGTAGGTTCAACTTCGGTAGGCTGGGGTGGACTGAATTGAGGTGAATTGAGCCCATTCAGATGGAATGGCGTTAACAGATCAGCAACTGCAGAATCAAACTGTAAGCTGCAGAAGACTCGCGATGCGTCATGTTTCACAGCAAGCACTAGAAGCACTCCCATTAAAGTCAGGAATAAAGGTGAATTGAATTCATCATAATTATCTTTGTTCTGGAGGTATTGTCCATTAGACTGAAGTAAAAATAAACAGTAAATGAAATTGTCAAACGAAGGAGGTTAAACCACTGTTTGCAGACCCCTGGAATCGACAGAAAGGCTAAGTGGTGGGATGGTTCAGTGGGATCAGTGAGACAAAAGGAACAAAACTAGAGCTTCGTGTAGTCAAACAACAACCAGTTAGAAGTGGAGATGGAAGAAATCCCACTGCATAGGTTTGAAAAGATGAAAAGAAAGGAATTGACCGCATGAACCATGCAGAATCTATATGGAGAGATTTGTAAAACACCATGGAGAGAACGAAAAAGAAAGACTTAAAGAAATGTAAAGGCCTTGCCGCGTAGGGATAGGAAAACTCAACATCATAATACCGATTCTCCTTAAGTTAATCTAAGGGACCCCAACAGGGCTTTTTTGGTTTTGTTTGGACTTGGACAAGCTGCTTCTAAACATATGGACAAAGAAAGAAATAATTACCATGAAAAGTCTGAAAAGAGGGTACTAACTATGTTGAATGTATTTAATGAAAGGGTGCTAACTACTAAATATAAAAACTAACGAAAATAATGAAATATTGAAAATAATGAAATTCGTGAATGGATCAAGAATTCAAAGGAACAGGCTAGAAACCCCAGAAACAGTCGCAAATATACACAGCCATTAGCTAAATGTCTTCATTCAAAACAGTGGAGAAAGAAGTTAGTAAAGGGTGTTGGGACAACTGAGTAGCCACCTTAAAAAAAAATTGGATCTCTACTTCACAGATTATACCAAAATGATTTCCAGATGAATCAAAGAAGTCGCATTAAAAGTGAAACCATAAATTAACAAAGATAAAAGAGAAAATCTATTTATTTAACTATAAAAAAAATCACATCACCATAAAAATGTCAAATGACAAAGGACAGATGGAGGAAACTTTTTATAATTCATCTCACAGACAAAGGGCTGCTTTCCTTAACATATAAAAATGCTTAGCCCTGGCTGGTGTTGCTTAGTGGTTAGAGCATCGGCCCGCACACCAAAGGGTTGCAGGTTGGATTCCCCGTCAAGGGTATGTACCAGAGTTGCAGGTTCAATACCCACCCCAAGTTGGGCCGCTTGTAGGAATCTATGTGTGTCTCTCTCTCACATCAATGTTTCTTTCTCGCATTCTCTCTCTCTCTCTCTCTCTCTCTCCTCCCTCCCTCCCTTCCGCTCTCTCTGAAAAGCAATGGAAAAAAATATCCTCAGATGAGGATTAAGAAAAAAAAATGCTTACAAATCAATAAGAAAAGTTCAACAATCCAGAAAAGAATGGGCAAACCTATGAATTAACACTTCAGGGAAAAGGAGGTATATAGTAGGGGAAATGCAGAGGCGCTGTAATATAATACTGTGGTTGGTGAGGGTGTGGAGAAAATGGCACTCACATGCCAGTGGTGGGAGTGGATGTTTCTACAACAGCAGCGGTGAGCAAATTGAGAAAAGCGACATTTTAAAAGCACCTTTCCTTTAACCGAGCAATTTTATTCCCAGAAATTTATATTATAGTTATATTTACTCATGTGTGAAATGACATATGGATGAGAATATTCTTTGGGGCCCTGGCTGGGTAGCTCAGTTGGTTAGAGTGTCCTATGGATACACCGATGTTGCAAGTTCAATCCCCAGTCGGGGCACATACAAGAATCAACCAACAAATGCATAAATAAGTGGAACAACAAATCGATGTTTCTTTCTCTAAAAATCAATCAGCAAATAAAACTAGAATATTCTTTGTGATAGACAAAGATTGGGAACGGCTGATATGTCTATCAATATAGGTGGCTGGTACAAATCGATGTTTCTTTCTCTAAAAATCAATCAGCAAATAAAACTAGAATATTCTTTGTGATAGACAAAGATTGGGAACGGCTGATATGTTTATCAATATAGGTGGCTGGTTATATAAATTATGATACATCCCTACAGTGGAATAAGAGGCAGCCACTAAAAAAGAATGGGGCATCTCAAAGGAAAAAGCTTCAAGATGTATTGTTAGGTTCAAAAATATAGAGATAACAGGATGTATAGTAAGCTACTTTATTTTTTAATATATTTTTATTGACTTCAGAGAGGAAGGGAGAGGGAGGGAGAGATAGAAACATCAAGGATGAGAGAGAATCATTGATCGGCTGTCTCTTGCACTCCCTGTACTGGGATTAAGCCCACAACCCGGGCATGTGTCCTGACCGGGACTCGAACTGTGACCTCCTGATTCATAGGTCGACGCTCAACCACTGAGCTACGCTGGCAATAAAACATTTTTTAAAAAGATAGTTTTATTTTTAAAAAATTGATCGGCTGTCTCTTGCACTCCCTGTACTGGGATTAAGCCCACAACCCGGGCATGTGTCCTGACCGGGACTCGAACTGTGACCTCCTGATTCATAGGTCGATGCTCAACCACTGAGCTACGCTGGCCGGGCAATAAAAACATGTTTTAAAAAGATAGTTTTATTTTTAAAAAAGCAAACCAGAAAAGGAAAGTAAAAGATGGAGCATTACTTCATTATAGAGTATTTTGTTTTTCTTAGAGTTTCTTATCGCCTTTCGTTTTTTTCTTGTTGATAAGAGAATAATGTGCCTCTTTAAGTTTGTCTGTCTTCTCAATCTTACTTCACACGGCGAGGTTTCGTTCTTATTCCCTCCTCCTCCTCCAGCAGGAGCCCTCTGTCACTCTGTTCCAATCTGGACGGCTTACTCTCCAGGCTCGCTGCCCACGTGTCCTCCCCGGACTCACCTTCTCCTCGGTTGGCTCCAATTCCTTCTGCATCCCATGTCTTTTGTTTTGCTTGAGTACATTCTCAAGAAACTGCCTAAGAATGATGCATGGGACATACATGTTTTATTCCTAGGTGTATCGGTCAGATACTGTGTAGGCCATCAGTGTGTACCCTCAACATTGTGCAGGCATTTCGGTGGTGATGCCTTTTAGGGAAACAACTTATCACAGCGTTGCTACGGAGACCGAAAAGTACCACTTGCTTCCATCAATAAGCTTGGTCATCTTCTCTAGTGGGAAACTAGCAACAAAAGAGAGAGAGTCCCAGGTTTCTGGGAAAGGAGCCTTTATTAGGAGAGAGATTTTGGTGAGTTTGGCACCTTATTTCAGATTGAGGAGTCACTTTCTTCTTGGGTCAAGGTCAGCAGAACAAGTGAGAGAAAGGTATTTCTTACACAGGCTCTTCCAGGAATAGAGCAAACCCCATAGCAGCTATCTTTCATGACCTGAGTGTAAAGCAGGTTCCCCATGGGCGCGTGAAGGGACTTCTGAAGGAGAACATGAGTGTGAAACAGGTTTTATTACCAACATTGAAGATATTCATCTGTTAGCCTCTGCGACCTTTCACGACTAGTCAAGGTGTGCTGAGTTAGGAAGGTTTCGTCTGGGCTCACTAGTCAAAGACAGCCTGAGGGGGTCATCAGCCCCACAGGCAGCCACACGGTGAATCTGGACAACAGATGGGCATTTCGTCGGTCTTCCTGCTCCCCAGGCGTACACAGCTCTTTCCTATCTCGGTGCTTCGTGTATTTACTAATCTCATTTCCTCTACCAATAGGATCTTCTCTAGTTCTCAGGGGCCCCCTCTTCCTACAAGACACAGCTATGAAGCTCTCTCTGATTTTCTTCTCTTAAACCTCACTGTATGTAGTTAGCGTGATCTTTCAACGTCTCTGTTTTCTTCAGGCACTCAATAATCCTGTGACGACTGAATTATCTTATGGGTAGTCTCAGGTAGGTTTCTGAACCTTCCTAGATGGATGTTGTACTAAAGATGGTAGGTTTGGAGAAACGTCACCTCTTGTACATTTTTTAAGAAAATGACCCTGGCCTCAGAAAGAGGCAGTTAGTTGGGAATTCCAACTGCCTGCCCTTCAGATTTTCTGAGCAGGCTTCTGATCGGGGCAGCAACTGATTGGCTGTTACCAAAGTTAAGTGGACTCCTAGACCAGTAAACTGAAAATTCAGCTTTTCAGGACTTCTTTCTCGACTTTTGTGGGAGAAAGCTTGGGAAAACGCAAAATATAAAAGTGCAACCAGTCGGGCATCCCATTAGGAGGGAATTACAGTAAGAAATAAGGACCCCCATGGTATGAGTTTACAATATATAACTGTTCCATGATAGTGGAGTAACTGCAAATGGTGGGGGAGGTAGGTTCTTTCTTTGGGGACAATTCCCAATATTTACCTGGTGCCAGAGAAGAAAAAATGCCCAGATATGTGACTTATATCTGAAAATTATGTACAACTCATAATAATTATATGGGAATGATAACCGGAGGTAATTTAACTGCTAAGAGGCCAGTAGGGGAGTGTGATGAGGATAAAGAAGTTGCTTCGGTGTATAACGATATGGATTCTGAGCTAGTATTATTACGTGCTAAGGAGAAATCTCCCGTTTTGATTTTCTTCATGATTTCCACTGCACTGGTGCATGTCAAACTTTTGTCATGAGACTGGAATGGAACTTGCCCAGACAACATTGTATACTATCGAGAAAAAAAAGAAACAAAGAATGTTTCAACAGTTTATTATGAATGGCATTAATGGGTTTAAAAGATTATGTGGTTTCTATCGCTGAAACAACCAACATCTTTCAAATACTTGTAAATAAAGAGGAATGACTTATTATGACATCAAGATTTAAAACCATTTATTTATAATAATAAAAGCGTAATTTGCTAATTAGACTGGACGTCCTTCCGGACAACCTTCCAGCTGAAGCTGGGACTGCAAGGGAAGCCCAGGTCCTGGGTGCCAGAGGGAAGCCAGTACCGGCAACCGGGGAAAGGAAGGCCTACTCTTGCACGAATTTCGAATATATATATGGACTGAATTGCTAGAATAAGGGGACATGAAGCTGGTAGCAAAACCATGAAGAACCCAAAAATTGCACCTTAATGGTCTCTCCCTTGAATTATGTTTTCTCATGTTTCCTTTTTCTTAATGAAAACATTAAAAAAAACTTTTCAAAGTAAGTTTTTAGTTCTTTGGTCAAAGATAAATACAACCAAATCCATGCAAATAAAATTAGAGATTTTTAAAAATATTCATTTGAGAGAATTGACGTGGAACAACTTTGAGGATAACTTAATAATAGGTCATCCAGCCCAGTCGGTGTGGCTCAGTGGTTGAGCATCGACCCATTAACCAAGTCTCTGGTTTGATTCCCAGTCAGGGCACATGCCCCGGTTGTGGGCTGGATCCCCAGTGGGCAGTCATGAAGGAGGCAGCCAATTGATGTTTCTCTCACATCGATGTTTCTATCTCTCTATCCCTCTCTAAAAAAAAATAAAAAATAAATAAAAACATGTTTTTAAAAAAGAAAAGATTTTTTTAAAATTAAAATAAAATAATAGGTTATTCACACTGGGGTGCTGGAGCATAATACATTTTAGTCAGTTTTCCAGGGGTGAGGAATACTGAGGGGTTCTAATGGTGTTTCATCGCTGAACTTGAATGTTTAGCAAAATAATACAAGATTTTCCTGGTAAGGGCACTATTTCAAAGTTTGACTGTGGTAACCTCTCCATTTAATTTTAAATTTCTTCCTACACCCAAAATATAATTAAGTATAGCACCATGCTGATATAATTTTGATGAACCATTTATTTCCTCTTCCCTTGTGAAAAAAAAGTTTGTTTTCTTTTAGGTATAAAAAATGCACTTCAAAAAAAATTCTCCCCTTTGAGGATAAATGTGATGGAAGGAGATTTGACTTGGGGTGGTGAACACACAATACAATATACAGATAATGTATGATAGCATTTTACACCTGAAACCTATATAATTTTATTAAGCAACTAGAGGCCTGATGCACAAAATTCGTGCAAGAGTAGGCTTTCCTTCCCCCAGCTGCCGGCACTGGCTTCCCTCTGGCACCCGGGACACGGGCTTCCCTTGCAGCCCCGGCTTCATCCGGAAGGACAGCCAGTCTAATTAGCATATTATGCTTTTATTATTATAGATGTCACCCCAATAAATTCAATAAGAAATTCTTCCCTAAGTATGTGATAAGGATCGTGAATTTCAAAATCCAACACTGTTTGAGCTTTCATTGTCAATTAAATGCACTGAATCAAGCACATCAGTTTTGAGGGAGGAGAAAACATCAGTTAAATTTAATTTGCTCAGCAGTTGTCAGGAGCCGCACGAGATCTGGATTTTACTCTCCCCACAACTGAAAAGTCAGTGTGTTCCCATTTCTTGGATGCTGGCAAAAGACAGAAGACCCCCTCCATCACAGGCAAGGTCTTTATCACTCACAGCAAAAGCAACCGCCAGGCATCAGCATGATGCTCACTCCAGTTCCCCCCGCCCCCTGAGGCCCATGGAGTGGATATCTATTATGGGTGGTGCATTAATTTACCGGGGCCACTAAGCAAAATACCACAGAGTAGGCAGGCTTCAACAACAGAAATCTATCGTCTCACCGTTCTGGAGGCTCTGAATTTGAGATCAAGGTGTTGGGACGTGGATTCCTTCTGAGGGACACGAGGGAAGGATCTGTCCAGGCCTCTCCTTGGCTTGTAGATGGCTACCTTCTCCCTGTGTCTTCACATCATCTTCCCAGCGTCCAAATTCCCCTTTCTTATAAGGACGCCAATCATATTGGAGTAGAGCCCACCCTAATGTCCTCATTTTAACGTAATCACCTCTATCACGACCTTTTCTCCAAATACAACCACATTGTCAGGTACTGGGGTTTACGTTCTGGAGGCTCTGAATTTGAGATCAAGGTGTTGGGACGTGGATTCCTTCTGAGGGACACGAGGGAAGGATCTGTCCAGGCCTCTTCTTGGCTTGTAGATGGCTACCTTCTCCCTGTGTCTTCACATCATCTTCCCAGCGTCCAAATTTCCCTTTCTTATAAGGACGCCAGTCATATTGGAGTAGAGCCCACCCTAATGTCCTCATCTTAACGTAATCACCTCTATCACGACCTTTACTCCAAATACAACCACATTGTCAGGTACTGGGGTTTAGGACTTCAATATGAATTTTTGAAGGGGCGCAATTCAGCCCATAACAGATGTTCGCTTACACACATAGTGGGCGCACTACAGGAGAGGAACACTAGCCTTGGGAGATTCGCCACGGAAACAAGCCTGCTCTTGTCCAGGGAAGAGAGCCTCGTCCCTCAAGGTTTCTCACGACAAACACAACTCAGAAAAGGCGTGAGTGAAGAGTGGCCAGGGCCTGCATTTTGGGCTCATGTGGATTGTCTCTCCCAAACAGACTGCAGTCAGAATCTCAGATTGAGGTACAGCAATACTGCCCTCGGCGTCTGTAAGTCAGGTTGTTTGTACGCAGTTATAGGAAGCTATCTGCATTGAAGAAAAACCTGAGCCATACCTCTTTAGTTTGCAATAATTATACTTATAAATATCTTTAATACCAACTAGGGAGTAAATGTAGACTACTATGTTACCTGCTTTTGTCACATAAATATTTTTAACTTAAAGGAAGAGATGTTTCTACACTAGGTCGTTGTTTAGAGCAAAGGAACTCAAAAATATGTTCAGAGTTATCAAATGGAAATAATTCTTATTTCTTCCAACAGATGGAACTGCTACTTTTATATGTTATAATTTTGCTTTTGAACATGTTTGATTTTTCATCAGGAATAATATATAATAGTAAAGGTAAGTTTAAGACTCTGTTACTCTCTATTTTCTTCTCAGGAGTTCTTTATATCCCTCCCTTGCTAACAGTTACAGTATTTTTCTTTTAGTATTTCTTCATTGCCATATCTTCCACTGTTCCAAGGTATTATCTATTGTACTCTGGTTCAGAGGTTTCTAATAATACCACTGTGAATGTGTTGTTAAGTTGTGTACATAGAGACTTTTCTTTTGTTATAGTATTTCATTACTTAGAAGTCATAGACTCTTTAAAATTTAAGGAGTATTTTATATTTTCAGAACTTTATTTGAATAGATCTTTTGAATAGGTCTTTTTTATTTTCCTTCCATGAATAGTTGCTGGTAGTATGAATTATAAACTGAATTATAAGGCTAGTAGATTAAGATGGAGAAATTTTCCTGATATACAGTGACCTTTGAACAACGTGGAGGTTAGGGGAACTGACCCCCTGCAATCCAAAAATCTGAGAATAACTTTTGACTCCCCCCAAATTTAACTCCAGTGGCCCCTCGGTATCTGCAGGGGATTGGTTCTAGAACCCCCATGAACACCAAAATTCACAGGTACTCAAGTTCCTTCTATGAAATGGTATAGCTTGTAGAAGAATGCATACACTTGGCCCACACCCCAGTGGTAGATCAAAAGTACTATTTGAACTGGATTGTAAAATGTGTTAAAATATGAGGCATTCATGGAAATAGAGAGAACTCCACGAGCACTTCAGGATTACTAGTGTAGGTTGTGTGCACGGGAGTTTAAACAAGGGACTTGGTCGTTTAGCATGGTCTAACAGGATACAGAGAGGATGGCCCTTAGACACAGAAACATCTTGGTTCTACTCTGACTACTGTTGTGAGTTGGGTGACCTTTGGGCAATACCTTAATCTTCCTGAGTCTTGGTTCAATCTTCTTTAAAGAGGAGACAATAAGTCATATGGCACAAGATGGCATGTAAACCCAGAGTCTGGCTCGAAGTATGTTACTAAAAGGAGTTAATTTCCTTCTGTTTAGCTTCTCTTCCTTTAAGGAGTTTATTCATTAGACAATGGAGTGTCAGTAAAGATTTTTTAAAAAGCAGATAAGTGATTTGGACTTTAGAATCAAATTATAGCTTTAAGAAAATAGATCTGGCAGCATTGTCAGGTGTGGGCAAAATAAATGTATGGGATGACCTTGAAAACTGTTTAACAGTATAACCTCAAAATGTACTTTAAGCCATATTTGTGATACTTGTATCTTTCAGAGTCCCCTCCCTTACATTAAGCTACTAGAGGCCTGGTGGATGAAATTTGTGCACTGGGGGCGGGGGCGGTGTCCCTCAGCCCAGCCTGTGCCCTCTCGCAGTCCAGGAGCCCTCAGGGGATGTCCAACTGATGGCTTAGGCCCACCCGGCAGTCAGACATCCTTAGCGCTGCTGCGGAGGCAGAAAGGCTCCCACCATTGCCGCTGTGCTCGCCAGCTGTGAGCCTGGCTTCTAGCTGAGCAACGCTCTCCCTGTGGGAATGCACTGACCACCAGGGGACAGCTCCTTCATTGAGCGGGATCGGGCTGAAACTGGCTCTCCAACATCCCCCAAAGGGTCCCAGATTGTGAGAGGGTGCAGGCCAGGCCAAGGGACCCCACCGATGCACAATCGGGGCTGGGGAGGGACACGGGAGGTTGGCCAGCTGGGGAGGGACTATAGGAGGACTCCAGGGCGTGTCTGGCCCATCTCGCTCAGTCCCGATCGGCCGGACCCCAGCAGCAAGCTAACCTACCAGTCAGAGCATCTGCCCACTGGTGGTCAGTGCACGTCATAGCAAGCCGTTGAGTGGCCTTAGCATATTACGCTTCGATTGGTTGAACAAATGACTGGATGACTGGACACTTAGCGTATTAGGCTTTTATTATATAGGATGGGAATGTCTTATCTACAGTTCTAATAAGGGCTAAAGCTTCTCTATTTTAATTGGTCATCGATTCCTTTGCCTGCTCCTAAACATCCATCTGTGCCTTCAAATTCTTTCTGCTAGGACCCACTTGCCACTCGGACCTTTGAGGGCAGGACCCTAGATGACCCAAAGCTAGTGGCCCATGGGAAGCATTCATGCACTTTTTGCCCCAGAAAATTTGGTTTGTGCAGGACTCCAACAGAGCCCCCTCCTTCCCATAAAACCATATCCTATCCTTTCCCCCAAATCATCTCTTGTCTTTATCCAAGCAGGAATCTGAGTTTATACCCCGAATTAAAGGAATACATGCTACATTATTCAGTGGCCCCATCAAAGCCTCTTTCCTCAGGTTAAAGATAAGGAGAAGGAAGAGAGGATTCCGGAAAGGCAGCAGAGGGGGAAGCACCAGGAATCTGTCCGTCTCCCCACCAACTGTGCTGGCAGAGTCTGTCTGATGTAACTATTTCGGGACCCTGAAATCTCCTGCAGGCTTGGACAGGAGATTGTAGTTAATTTTAGTCATGGCCCACTCATCGCAGTAGAAGCTCCCCACTCATCCACCACCCTCACCCCATGGCGGGCAGCTGTGCGGTGTTTCTGGGGCAGTTGCACACAGCGTGCAGAGGCCAGGGGAGGCGAAAGGGACCCTGTCTTGCAGATATTGGGGCTGTGTGCCCTGATTGCTGACTGCCGCTGCTGACCGTGGAAGTGCAGACACAGAAGCAGGCAGCCATGTTCTTAGCCACCCACCCCCACCCTTTTGGAGCCAGAACCTCTCCCTCTGGCTGAAATTATTTCCAGGGGACTTAAAGGGCCAGTGTCCTTTTCCCAGCCTCTTTTATTTTTTACTTTTTTTTCCCTTCTGGGATTCAGACATTAAGGACTAGGAAATAAAAAATAAAAACTAAAAAAACTAAAAAAAACTTCTTATATGGGAAAATTAGAAAGTTACCACCTTTTCCCAGCCTCTTTTATTTTTTACTTTTTTTTCCTTCTGGGAGTCAGACATTAAGGACTAGGAAATAAAAAATAAAAAATAAAAAAACTAAAAGAAACTTCTTATATGGGAAAATTAGAAAGTTACCGCACATGCCCAGGCAAACATGCTGGCTCAGAAAAGACCTGAGAAGACCTTACATGTACACTTCAGGCTGATCCTATACACAGAGGCAGCCTCCAACAACATTAAAGCGAATAGTAAACAAAATAACAAAAAAAGCAAACACTGGGGAATGGGAAGAATCTGATTTATAGAGTTAACCCATAATTAGGTTCAAATGTTTAGTTTTCAACAACAGCAACAACAAACCATAAGGTATGCCCACATAAAAAGAAAACAACAACAAAAACAAAAAACACACAAGAAAGCATGGCCCATTCAAAGGGAAAAAAATAAATCAACTGAAACTTTTTCTGAAAAGCAGATCTACTATGCAATGACTTTAAAACAACCCATCGTGAAGATGTTCAAAGAACTAACGAAAGAGGTAGAGAAGGTTAACAAAACAATGTATGAACAAAATAGAAATATTAATAAAGAGATACAAAACCAAAACAGAAACCAAAAAAGAAATTCAGGAGCTGAAAACAATAACTGAAATAAAAAAAATTCACTAAAGAGATTCAAAGGCAGATTAGAGGATGTAGAATAAGGAATCAGTGAATTTGAAGATAGGACAAAGGAAGTTATTGAGGTTGAGAAGCTAAGAAAAAAAATTGAAGAAAAGCCAAAAGATAAGAATCTGTGGAACACCATCAAATGGACCAACATATACATTATGGGAATAACAGGAGAAGAGAGAGAAAGAGGCAGAGAGAATATTTAAAGAAATAACTGCTGAAAATGTCCCAACTTTTATGAAAGGCATGAACATAAACATTCAGGAAACTCAACAAACTCCAAGTAAGATGAATTCCCAGAGTCCTACCAAAGACAGAGAATCTTGAAAACAACAAGAGAGAGCAAATCATTAAATACTAAGGATTCTCAATAAGATAATAGGAGATTTCTCATTAGAAACTTTAGAGGCCAGAAGTCAGTGGACCAAAATATTCAAAATGCTCAAAGAGAAAACCTGTCAACAAAGAGTTTTATACCTGGGGAAACTGCCCTTCAAGAATGAGAGAGAAAATGAGACATTCTCAGATAAACAAAAACTGAGGGAGTTTGTTACCACTAAATTTGCCCTGCCAGAAATTCTCAAGAGTGTCCTGTAGGGTGAAATATAAGGACACTAGACAGTAAATTGAACCCATGTGGAGAAATAAAGATCTCAATAAAGGTAAATAGATGGGAAATTATAAAAGGTAGTACTTTTGTAACATACTTTCTTTTTACATGATTTAATAAATGAATACGCTTTTTAAAAATTTATTAGTATAAAAGTTAGTATTATTGTAACTTTGGTTTGTAACTCCAGATCCTCTGTTCTACATAACTTAAGAGATTAATGTATTTAAGAAAGTTAATTTATGTTTTGGGGCACACAACATATAAAGATGTAAATTTGTGGCATCGATAACTGAAAGGGGTGGCGATAGAACTGTAAAGGAGCAGTTTTTATGTCATTGAAGTTAAGGTGCTATATATTCAAATTAGAGTGTTTACCTTTAGGATGTTAAATGTCATCCCATGGAAACCACAAACAAAATAGATAAAGAGCATATACAAAGGAAATTAGAAAGGAATTTAAATGTTTAACTATAAAAAAATCAACTCTCTCTAAAAAAAAAAAAAGACAGTAATACAGGAAATAAGGGTAAAATGTTATAAGGCATATAGAAAATTAACAGCAACATGACAGAAGTCTCTCTTAATCAGTAATTACTTCAAATGTAAGTAGATTAAACTCTTCAATCAAAAGATAGAGATAGGCAGGATGGGTAAAAACACACAGGATCTGTCCTTGCTGGTGTTGTTCAGTGGTTAGAGCACCAGCCTGCCCACCCTACGGTCACAGGTTTGGCTCCCAGAACATTAATGTTTCTCTCTCCTCTCTTCCCCTCGCCTCTCCCTCCCTTCCACCCCTTCTAAAAATCAATGGGGGGAAAACTATAACCTCGGGAGAGGGTTAACAAAAGCAAACAAACAATAAAACACACGTGATCCAACTTTGTTGTGTATAAGAAATTTACTTTCCATCCAGATTAGGAAAAGGGCTCTTCCACCTCCCCTCCCACCCCCGTTTTGGGGAGAGGAGTCACCTTCACATTCATAGCTCTCTATTAAAACAATTTTTCCCCCCAATCTCCAAATCCTCTCCCTTTCATATGCTCACAAAGTTGAGAAGCTTAAGAGTCAAAAACGGTTTTCTGACCATCTCTGAAAAATCTGCCCTGTGGCCTCGCATGTGAGGTCGTTTATTTTAGTGTTCAGTCCAACCTGCCTTTTTCCTGTCTTGATTTTGTATCTCTAAAAGGAAAAGTGGTCGAAGATTTAGAATTTTGTCTAGAGGTATATGAATGGGAAGCATGCAATTACAACTGTTATTCTTTTAAAAATATTTTGTCAGTTTAAAAGTGTGATTTTTCATGGACATTATTCTATCAGTAACCCAAGATATATATATTGGTATTGTTCAGGTGATGTCACGAAACACTTTGATTGTTCCAACCAAGGATTGTCCAAAAAGAATGAACTACTCAGGTTGTATCTTACTTCGGATGACTTGGTAAGGTCCACTGATAGCACGCTGCAACCTTTCACATCCCTTTTAGCTCCATGTGTAAAACCAGTCCAATCACCTTCCACTGGGTTCAGACTTAGGGAGGTAAAATTCTATATAAATAATAATGATAACCGGAACGGTGAGCCGAGGTGTTTTCCCCCGGGGTCGTGTCTCACGACGTGGAAGGATGAGCTCCTCGGACCAGAAGATGTAAGCAAAAGTGTGGACAATGTATTACAAGCAGAGTCGGACACCCCGCAAGGGGAGGGGCACTCGATAATGGGCGCCCGTTAAAGCCTGTAGCCCAGGGGTAGACATTTGCTCCAAGCCTGCTCTGTGTCTATCTGTGCCATCACCTTATGACTCCCTGTTGTTTTGCCCGGCAGCGGACCTAACTTTCCCTGTTTCTCTGTGTTCTTTCTCTGTCCCTATGCGTTCCTACGCCTTGTTGCTGCAGGCCCTCCCTTGTTTTCCTCCTGCTGTTGTATCGTAAATCAGCTCAGATAGATACGAGATGCCTTAATGAGCCGATTAATTAGGAGTCTTTATTCGCCCGGGTCCACAGGGAGGTGTTTCCCAAATCTCTTAGCAAGCAAATAGAGGAAGTTCTCTCTGTGTATACCTTTTTGAGCCCTTTGTTGGCAGATTTTACAAAGAGCTCGGTGTAGGTTATTGTTGCAGACAGTTTGTAACCTTGAATACAGAATGAACCCATACTTGGCATAAGAATATGGGAATGACTATCAGTATCAGTATTAGCCTGTTACGTCAGATGGCTAGCTTGCAAGGTCAAACCACTAAGTTTTTTATCTTTTTCTATTATTCAAACTAAAACAGTTATTTTACAGAATAAGGAACTATCGGAAAATAACAGAGTTGACCTACAGAATAAAAGGCTGTCTAAGAATGTCAAGTAGTTCAAACAGCAGTGTCAAACAGCAGTTTTCCAAAGGAGGAATTGCTATGCTTCACTGCTTTGAGCCCAGAAAATTTTATTATTTCTGCTTGGTTGGTTCCTGTGGTCAGGCTGCTCAAACTGCCATGTCTGCCCCTGCCTGTGTTCCCTGGACCCCTGCCCTGTCTGCCTGCATTTCAAGTTTACCCTCTCAATAATACTTTCTATTCCATTCCGCTTGGATTAGATAAAATATTTTATTTAGCCATTGAATGCCCTGGGCGGTTTTGTTGTTTTTAAAGATGCCTCAAAGATGCCTCCTTCTTCACTTTTTTAAAAGATCAGCTATAACGATCTTCATTTTTTCTGGATGTGATTTATACTTTTGAAGTTTGATAGATGTAGCCTGGTAGACAAAGAAAAGTATCTCACTGACCTTGAGAAAGAATCTTTCCTTTTTATATAACAAGTGCCACCTTGCAGTTGTTTTGGATAAGAGATTATTTAATCCCTTTGATTTAAATAATGGCAGATTTAAAACACATACACACACATCAAAATAAAATAAAATATACTATTAAGGTAGTCATGTAGCAAATGCTACCAAAAACGTAAGTTAATAAATAGTGCACAGATTGCTTAAAAATCTATGATAAATATAATAAAAACAAAAAAAAAACGCCCACAAGGGCAAATATATTTAGCCCAAAGTCTGCTTTGACTTAGTTCCTAGTTTCTTCTTCACATGCCAAACATATATTAGGGTTTTTAATTTTGATTGATAATTATTGTGAACCTCATGCCCTTTGAGTCAAAAAATGCCTTTCCTATTTGTGATTATATATTACTAGAAGCCCAGTGCATGAAATTCGTGCACAGGTAGGGTTCCTAGGTCTGGCCAGCAATCAGGGCTGATCATGGCCTTCCGGCTGCCGGCCGGGGCCTTCCTTCCCTGGCTGCTGGCTGCCTGTGGGGCCTTCCTTCATTCCGCGCCACCCCCTGGTGGTCAGCGCATGTCATAGCGAGGGATCGAACTCCTGGTCTCCCGGTTGAACCCCCGAGGGGACACTTTGCATATTAGCCTTTTATATACTAGTATATACACTAGACGCCCAGTGCACGAATTCGTGCATGGGTGGGGTCCCTGAGGGGATCGAGCCGAAACTGGCAGTCTAATGCCTCCTGCCACTCCTACCTGCTGCTCCTGCTCATCCCGGCCCCACTGCACCTGCCACGGGCTCACACCCAGTCAATCCCAAATGGGAGAGGCTGGCACCGCTGCAGCGGCACTCACCAGCCATGAGCCCTGTGTCTGGCACCCATCCTGAAGGTGGGGGTGGGGGGTGGGGGAGAGGAGCCAGGATGCGATTGGCCCTCCAGGCAAGCAGTGGGACACCCTTGCCGGCCCAGGATCCAGATCCATCCGGCTGATGTTCACGTCAGTTGTCAGGAGCCACCTGGCACCTGCTTTTATATTGTTTCTTTCTTGTGGAGCATCTACGGAGGGGAAGCTGGTCTGTCAGTGCCTGGCTCGTTCTCCAGAGATTGGACCTGCAGGACTACTGAGGGAGTGAGTGGCTCCCTGCCGGGCTGGTGTGCCGCCGGGATGGGTGGGTCAGCTGAGCAACACTCCCCCTGTGGGAGCGCATTGACCACCAGGGGGCAGTTCCTGCCTTGGGCATCTGCCCCCTGGTGGTCAGTGCGCATCAAAGCAACCGGTCGTTCTGGTTGTTCCGTGGTAATGGTTGCTTAGGCTATTATGATATAGACGAGAGGCCCGATGCACGAAATTCATGCAAGGGGCTCGGCCCTCATAGCTGCAGCTGCTTGCCTTGGCCCTCACAGCCCCGGCTTCGTCTGGAAGGTCATCCGGAAGGTCGTTCGGCTGTCCAGTCTAATTAGCATGTCACACTTTTATATTATAGATTATTATTATAGATGGGAAAAGAAAGGCTTTAGAGGAAGAAAGAATTGCCAACCCTGGGTCAAATCTTGTTCCTTCCATGTATGGTCTGTATGCCATGGGACAGGTCACTTAAATTCTCTGATCCTCAGTTTTGTCCTCTTTAAAGGGGAATTACAACCTGCTGCTTAGGTGGTTATGATGTCGTAGATCTAGCAGTGGTGTTAGTAGAAATAATAACTAACATTTATAAACTACTTATGTGTGTCAGGCATTTTTCAAAGTGTTTTGTGTTCATGGTGACATTTAATCTTCTTTAAGATAAGAACTGTAGAGTAGTACGGAAGCTACTTGGGTTTACTGTCCGGAGCCTGTAAAATAAACTGACAAAAGACAGATTAACAGGAGAGAAAAAAAGATTTTCTTTATACACGCAATGTGTTTAATCATGGGAAAACTCAATGATAAGCAATTCAAAGGGGTGGTTAGAATTGGGGCTTACCCATGTACCATCTTAACAAAGGGCAATAAATTGTGGAGTGTGACAAGACAAAGGAAAAGGAGTGTGGGTTTATCTTCTGACCAACCCCCATTACATTGTCAGTTCCACAAGGGCAAGGATTTTTGATTTTTGTACACTTCTGTTTTCCTGGCACTGTATCGCTGCCTAATTTGTAGAAAGAGCTCAGTAAATCTTTTTAGAATGAATATGTCTCCCCCCTTAGCTAGGTAACGTATCCAAACTATGGGGAGAAATAAATGAATTAAAACTCTTAGTATCCATCAGCATTTGTGATTGCTACATTTTTACATACCTTCTTAAAACTGGGAAATACCCAATCAAATGCAGTAAAATGAGTTTTGCTTTATACATTTGTTTCTTTTTTATTTAGACACAAAATAATGATTTTACTAAAATAGGGACTTCTACATGTGATAGCATATGGCTTTGAGTCTATGTTTATTAAGTGTAATAATTTTTATAACCATTTCTATGACAGAGATTATTATAAGGATTAATAACATTTATTGTGACACTAGCATAATAGGTTACTGGGTTCTGAAAGTGAATTTTTCAAAATAGACTCTCTTCCAAGAGACTAGAATGACTAGAGATAGCAGTCTTTAGCAGCATCTACTTTTCATAGATTTTTTTTCTCACTTTTAAATTAATGTAATACGCTTTTCTTCATTGAATTGTCATTAATTGTTTGTTTTTCCTCTTTCCTAAAGAGAATCGAGTGTATTTTCCATTCTGACACTAACTTTACTTCAAAGGACTTTCTAAGCGTGTTCACATCAGGAGGGGTTGTTCCCAGCTTGAAAATCATAAATAGTACATATGCTGGCGTCTTCCACTTTAATTTAAAGCTGGTAATTACATTTTACTTTGTTCTGTTTAATAGTATTAACAAGAAGCATACTCTTCTTAATAGGATGTGTGTGTGTGTTTTTTTAAAAAAATAGCTAGTCCAGTAATATTACATCTATATATTTTAAAATTCAAAAATAATGTTATACTTTTTGCTTTAAACAGTCATATTTTTTAAAAGAAATTAAGAGAAGAAAAGAAAAACTATACATGGTTGTTTGCTATTTACCTACATATTTGCTATTTGCACTGCTCTTCATTCTTTTCTGTAGATATAAGTTGCCCTCTGGTGTCCTATCCTTTTATCTCAAAGAACTTCTTTTAGCCGTGGCCAGCGTGGCTCAATGGTTAGAGCGTTAGTCTGTGCATTGGAGGGTCGCAGGTTTGATTCCCACTGAAAAGCATGTAGCTGGGTTTCAGGTTCCTTACCTGGCCTGGTCAGGGTGTGTGTGGGAGGCAACCAATCAATGTGTGTCTCTCACATCTCTCTCTCTCTCTCTCTCTCTCTCTCTCTCTCTCCCCCCCTCACCCCTTCTCCCCCCTACCTTTCACTCTCTCTAAAAATCAATGGGGGGAAATATCCTCAGGAGAGGATTTAAAAGAACTTCTTTTAGCATTTCTTACAATACAGGTCTGCTGGCAACAATTCTCTGGGAGTTTTTCCCATTGAGCATGTTTTTATTTCACCTTCTTAGGAACGCTTCATTAAGACATAATTCACATACAGAAATTCACCTACTTAAAATGTACCATTAAATGGTTTTGAGTATATTCATTGATTGTGCAACCTCTGTGTTTTCTCCTAAAAAGTTTCCGATTTTACCTTTTACATTATTGATCCATTTTGAGTTCATTTTTGTGTGTGGTGTGAGGTCAGGGCCCACATCATCCTTTCACATGTGCACAACCAACTGCCCTAGCACCGTTTTTTAAAAATACTATTGTTCTTTTTCTACTGAATTGTTTTGGCACCTTTGTTGAAAATCACTTGACTGTAAATATGAGGTTTTATTTCTGGATTCTCAATTATACTGTATTGCTGCTCTATACATTGATATATATATGTATGTATGATTTTTTTAGAGAGAGAGACAGAAACATTGATTGATTGCTTCTTGCATGCCCTCCCCACCCCCACTGGGGATATATTGATTCTTTTTTTTAAAATGTTTTTATTGAACTAAAAAAGAGAGAGAAAAAAACATCAATTGGCTGCCTCTTGCATGTTCCCTACTGGGGATCAAGCCCACAACCCTGGCAAGTGCCCTGACTGGGAATAGAACCAGAGACATTCTGGTGCATGGGATGATACTCAACCAACTGAGCCATACCAGCCAGGGCCTATACATCTATTCCTAAGCCAGTACCATGATGCCTTGATACTATTGCTTTGTAGTAAGTTTCGAAATCAGAAGAATGAGTCCTACAACTTTGTTCTTCTTTTTCAAGATTGTTTTTGCTAGTTTCCATAGAATTTCACTAGTTTTCATCTGAATTTTAATATGAGCTTGTCAATTTTTGCAAGGAAGTCAGTGGAAATTCTGATAGTGAGTGTGTTCAACCTGTAGATCAATTTTGGGGGTATTGCCATTTTAATAATATTAAGTCTTCTAAACCATGAATATGGGATATCTTTTTATTTAGTTTCTTTTTTCATTTCTTGCAACAATGTTTTGTATTTTTCAGAATCTAAGTGGTGTACTTCTTTTGTTAAATATATTCCTAATATTTTATTCTTTTTTATACTATTGTAAAGGAAATAGCTTTCTTAATCTCATTTTCAGGTTGTTATTTGCAAATGTATAGAAATAAAATTAATTCTTTTTTTTAAAATATATTTTATTGATTTTTTTTTACAGAGAGGAAGGGAGAGAGATAGAGAGCTAGAAACATCAATGAGAGAGAAACATTGATCAGCTGCCTCCTGCACACCCCCTACTGGGGAGGTGCCAGCAACCAAGCTACATGCCCTTGACCGGAATCGAACCTGGGACCTTTCAGTCCGCAGGCCGACGCTCTATCCACTGAGCCAAACCAGTTATGGCAAAATTAATTCTTGTATATTGATCTTGTATACTGCAACCTCGCTGAACTCATTTATAAATTCTAATAGTTTTTTAGTGGTCAGTTTAATGTAGTATACATTTCTAAGAATAAAATTACTGGTTAAAGGGTATATGCATTGGATGTTTTTGTTTTATTTTTGTTTTTAAAAGATAGAGTGTAGCCCTAACCAGTTTGGCTCAGTGGATAGAGAGTAGGCCTGTGGACTCAAGGGTCCCAGGATCGATCCCGGTCAAGGGCATGTACCTTGATTGCGGGCACATACCCAGTAGGGAGTGTGCAGGAAGCAGCTGATCGATGTTTCTCTCTCATCGATGTTTCTAACTCTCTATCCCTCTCCCTTCCTCTCTGTAAAAAATCAATAAAACATATTTTTTTAAAAAGATAGAGTGTAATATGCCAAAGTAAGTGTTGTTATTAACATTGTAAATAACTGTTTTCTGATGTCTTTTTTAATTCAGTTCAGTGATCAAATTTACTGGTTGATTGATATTCCCAGAAAAAACATTACAAGAAGTAGAGGTAAGAGTGATCTGAATTAATTATTATAGTCATGGGTCTGGATTGCCAAGTTTAGCAAATAAAAATATTTATTATATTACAAAATTGTTTGCTATCCCATGTATGACCAAAATGTATGACCTAAATATAGGTCATACTAAAAATTATTTGTGTTTAACCTGAAATTCAAATTTAATTGAGGTTTCTGTATTTTTTCTGACTATTTTTTTATAGATTGTTCTGACATGTATAACATTTATATTATTCCTTTCTAGAACTTGAAAATTAAAGTATTGAGGAATTTGTGCACCAATTAATTTTACTGAAACTGAATCATTAATCTTAAAATGTTATAGGCTATAATATATAATATGTTATTTTACTATGGAATCTGCTATTAAGTGCTAGCTTTTGTGCTTACTGGCCATTTGGTGAATTATCTACTTAAATCTTTCTTGTTATATATTCTATATACAAGTCCCTTGTCAGATATATGATTTACATATATTTTCTGCCAGTCTATGACTTGTCTTTTTCCATCTCTTAAGAATGTCTCTTGAATATCAGGGATTTTACTTTTGATTGAGTCTAATTTATCAGATTTTAATTTATGGATTGTATTTTTTGGCATTATAGCTAAGAAATCTTTGCCTAACTCAAGTTTATGGTTCTGAGTTTGGTATTTAAGTTGGTGACTCAACTTGAGTTAATTTTTGTACCTGACACAAACTGAGGTTCATTTGCGGCGGGGGTGGGGGGGGGGGGGGGGGGATATGGATATGTAATTATTCCAACACCATTGTTGTTCAAGCTATTTGTCTCCATTAACTTGCTATTTCTGAACTCTCTATCTTTTACCAATACCACACTATCTTGAGTACTTTAGCTTCGTAAATTGTCCAACTAGTATAGAGAAATAAACATTCAAGCACTGGAATAAGCGTGGTGCTATTTTTTCAGGGTGTGACACAATCACCTTGGTCACTTACCTAATGGATACGTCTTCTTCCCCCAAAGTAACATGGGTTTTAACAGCCACAGAGCCCTCTTTCCTGGAACTCTTCAGAGAATCCTACTGTTGTTCTGAGCTCTGGAATAGCATGTGAGAGCACATAAACTTCCTGAATACATTGGTCTGGAGTTTTGGCACTGAACTCTTCAACTTCCGGTTCTGGATCTACCAGATAACACAGTGTACACAGCCTCTTGGCTGTTCTATATGCATCTTTCACTAACTTACCAACATCACACGTGAGGTTAATACCTCCCATGTGTTTAGGGTGAGCAGGATGGGTACTGCCACCAAACAGAAATGTGTGCTGGGTAACGAGCAGGTGGAAAGAGATGCCGTGGGTATAAAACCAATCCCGAAAATACCGGATATTACTTCCCATGAAAGTATCAAACCAATACTCTTCCTTGTATTTCAATCATTCTACGTACCATTTATAGAACCCACATCATTATTTCTATTTCTGACTTTAATCGAGACATAAAAAGTGATCCAAGACATGTGGATCCTCAGGGCTCTTATTTTTACGTTTTGTTTTGTTTGTTTCTCTTTATTGATTAAGGTATTACATATGTGTCCTTATCCCCCCATGGGCTCCCCACC
>NW_005362797.1:2900652-2929198 GCF_000412655.1 Myotis brandtii | reverse complement strand
ATTAAACCCTTATCAGTGATAACATTGGCAAATATGTTCTCCCATGCAGTGGGCTTTCTTGTTGTTTTGTTGATGGTTTCTTTTGCTGTACAGAAGCTTTCATTTTGATGTAGTCCCATTTTTTTATTTTCTCATTAGTTTCCTTTGCCCTAGGAGCTGTATCAGTGAAGATATTGCTTCGGCATATGTCTGAGTTTTTGCTGCCTGTGTATTTCTCTAATATTTTTATGGTTTTTCTGTCGTACGTTTAAGTCCTTTATCCATTTTGAGTTTATTTTTGTGTATGGTGTAAGTTGGTGATCTAGTTTCATTTTTTTTGCATGTATCTGTTCAACTTTCCCAACACCATTTATTGAAGAGACTGTCTTGACTCCACTGTATGTTCATGCCTCCTTTATCACACCCTTTCTTGATAAGAACCCTCAGCAAAATGGAAATAGAGGGATCATACCTCAACATAATAAAAACCTTATATGACAAACCTACAGCCAACATCATATTCAATGGGCAAAAACTAAAACCATTTCACCTAAGAACAGGAACGAGACAGGGATGCCCACTTTCACCACTCCTGTTTGACATAGTATTGGAAGTGCTAGCCATAACAATTAGACAAGAGGAAGAAATAAAAGGCATACAAATTGGAAAAGAAGATGTAAACCTGTCATTATTTGCAGATGACATGATGCTGTACATAGAAAATCCTAAAGACTCCATCAAAAAATTATTCCCAACCTCCACCCCCACTCATGCCCTCACCCCCCTGGTGTCTGTGTCCATTGGTTAGGCTTATATGCATGCAACATAATAAAAACCTTATATGACAAACCTACAGCCAACATCATATTCAATGGGCAAAAACTAAAACCATTTCACCTAAGAACAGGAACGAGACAGGGATGCCCACTTTCACCACTCCTGTTTGACATAGTATTGGAAGTGCTAGCCATAACAATTAGACAAGAGGAAGAAATAAAAGGCATACAAATTGGAAAAGAAGATGTAAACCTGTCATTATTTGCAGATGACATGATGCTGTACATAGAAAATCCTAAAGACTCCATCAAAAAATTATTAGACTTAATAATTGAATTCGGCAATGTAGCAGGATACAAAATTAACACCAAGAAATCTATGGCATTTTTATACCATTAGTGAACTTTCTGAAAGACAGATTAAAAAAATAATCCCATTTACCATCGCACCAAAAAAATTAAGATACCTAGGAATAAGCTTAACTAAGGAGGTAAAAGACCTGTACTCGGAAAACTACAGGACATTGAAAAAAGAGATAGAGGAAGACATAAACAGATGGAAGAACATACCGTATTCATAGATTGATAGAATCAACATCATTAAAATGTCCATACTACCCAAAGCAATCTATAGATTCAGTGCACTCCTCATTAAAATACCAATGGCATATTTCACAGACCTAGAACAAACTCTCCAAAAATTCATCTGGAATAAAAAAAAAAAAAGACAATGAATAGCTGCAGCAATCCTGAGAAAGAAGAACAAAGTAAGAGGGATCTCAATACCAGATATCAAGCTGTATTACAAAGCCACTGTTCTCAAAACTGCCTGGTACTGGCATAAGAACATACATGTAGACCAATGGATTAGAATAGAGAACCCAGAAATCAACCCAAACCACTATGCTCAATTAATACTTTTATGTTTTAAAATTTGTATATTTCATGACAGTTGTGCATATGCCAACTTTAATCCAGTCCTATTGAAGGCAAGTTAAGTTCTCCCTCAGAAGACTGACCTCCCTCATTGTTTTACCCAGTTGCGCAAGAAGCTCTATTTGTAGAAACATATATGATGTTTCTCACACCATTGCCCAGGGTCCAAAAACTGCTTGATAAAGAGTAGTGACAACCAGAGCACAAATAGCAATTGATCTCCTTGGGGACCAGGTGCTTCAGTAGTCACGGGAAGAGTCATATCCTTGCTGTGATATAGATCCACCTCAAGGCCTGGGTGGATATGAGCGCTTGTGCAGCCAAGCTGTTTGGGTCAGGCATGTTGTTCATGGGTGCACCCTGGTTTCAGCCTTGGCCTCAGTCTTGGCCTGTGGGTGCAACTGCAGGGGCTCCCAGGCTGAGTTCATCATCTATGGCTTCCCCAGATACCACTCATACTTTTAACTCATCTGTACTTTTATATTGAAAGTGGATTTCTTAGCGTTGGCATATAGTTCAGTCTTGATTTTTACCTCTAATTGGGAAATCTGACTCTTAATTGGTATTTTTAGACCATTTACATTTAATGTAATTGTGGGTATGGTTGTACTAAATCTCCCATCAGGTTGTTTTCTATTCATTCCATCTCTTCTGTTTTCCTTTTCCTTTTATGTCTTTATTCATATTACTTATTTTTTGTGATTCCATTTTATCTCCAGTATTGACATATTATTTGTGCTTTAAAGTGTTCTTATTGTCAGCCCCAGAGTTTATACTATGTATTTTAATTAATCACAGTCTACTTTTAAATAATATTATACCACTTTACCTAAGTGCATAATTTTCTTTTTACAAAGCCATGACTGCTCTTAGAGAAAAATTATGATCTAAAATATTATCTGGATTCATTGCTGTGGTGATAGAACATTTCACAATTCTTTTTTTCTTACTGTATCATCAAAATGTTTATAGGCAGACTATAGAAAAATATATATAAATGCAATCAAAGTGATTGAGAAATGAAGGGTCATCATTGTTGGTGCCGACATCAATGTTCATATGGTCTTAAATCTTACCAACATGACATACTAAAGAATAGTTAATTATTTGCCTTTTATTTCCAAATAGATATTGCAGCTGTAGAAGAATGGATAGTAAGAATTTATTTACAACATGGATTAAATACGTACACTACTGAAGGAACACTATTGGATAAAATCCGAGGTAAATGCCAGCAGATAAAAGTAAAATGGGATTTGTAATGTTCTCTCAACAAATCTTGTAACCTACTTAATGCCTAACTCTGTGCTAAGTACTAGAGATAAATAATTAAGAAATGATCATGACTCTGAAGGGGCTCCCCATCCTAATGAGGCAAAGAATTAAAAACATGTGGGTAATTGTTAATAGAGTGCTATAAAGGGTGCTATGGAAATATGGAGATGGGTTTTCTCTATAGCCACAATGCAGGTCATAATAAACAATGGCTTTTAGAAGATACTGTTCATTGCAGCAGTCTTCCTTAGGAGGACCATCAGCAAAATTTCCTGTTCAGTCTTAGTAAGAACATTTCTATTTTTTTTCATGAAAAATTGGTTGTTTAATTTTAAGGTCATAAACACTGAGTGATATAACTGACTAGGTTTCTTTTTCCCAGTTGTCTGACTCATAGCCCAATTTTTAAATCACCTATAACGCTATACTATACATTTTTTAAAAATCCTCAGTCCTAGATTTTGTATTTATCCTCACTTTCCTTTTTACTTTTATTCATTCACTCCCACTTTAATAGGGTGCTATGCGGAGTAAACATAAATAGTACATTTTATGAACAAGATCACCTGGGTAGCTTTAAGAAAAGGAATGATGTCTGTACCACCCCTTATACCAGTGATGGCGAACCTTTTGAGCTCGGCGTGTCAGCATTTTGAAAAACCCTAACTTAACTCTGGTGCCGTGTCACATATAGAAACTTTCTGATATTTGCAACCATAGTAAAACAAAGAATTATATTTTTGATATTTATTTTGTATATTTAAATGCCATTTAACAAAGAAAAATCAACCAAAAAAATGAGTTCGCGTGTCACCTCTGACACGCGTGTCATAGGTTCGCCATCACTGCTTATACCCCAACTAAAATCTCATCTCCGTAAGTGGGGCCAGGCATCTGTTGTTAAGAATAAACATTTTCTGCACAGCTGGTTCAGATGTGCAGAGCTGCTCTAGAGAAGAGGTTGCATAGGTACCAGGAGACATGTACAAATCTATTTCATGCAGCATTTTTTATAATAAGAAAGATGGAAAACAACATAAATGTACAGCGATAGGGAAAGGACAAATACATGTGGTATGTTCTGTTAAAACGAAGTAAATAGACCATATATGTCATCGAGAACAGAACTCAAAAACATTGAGTGAAAAATCAAGTTTCAGAATAAAGTAGGAAAGCATTTATCTAAAATTCAGGAAATCCATGCCCAGCCATTGTTGCTCAGTGGTTGAGCATCAACCTATGAACCAGGAGGTCACGGGTTCGATTCCCGCTCAGGGCACATGCCTGGGTTGTGGGCTCGATCCCCAGTAGGAGGCATGCAGGAGGCAGCCCATTAATGATTCTCTCTCATCATTGATGTTTCTATCTCTCTCTTGCCCTCTCCCATCCTCTCTAAAATCAATATTATATATATTTTTCCAGGAAATTTATTCAGGAAATAAAGCAATGCTGTATCTTGTTCATGGTTACATATATATTGTAGTGAAAAAATAAAAGCATGGACTAGAAATGCACACAGCAATTTCACGATAGTGGTTGCAAATGGGGAGAATTTGGGAATGGGGCTGTGGAGGGGAGCAGAGGTATCTTCAACCATATCTGCATTATTTTATTTCTTTAACCAAAAGGAACATATATAAAACAAAAAGGACAAAATGTTGTCTTTCCTGTTGTCATAGTGTCCAAGATTTTTATAAATAGCGAGTCAGTTGTTCAATAGTCATTGCAAGTCTTTGAGACTGTGATATTTTGTCTTATGCTACTTTTAAATACTAAAATAACAACATAAAGTTCTTTCCATTTAAAAAATAATCTGAAATCAGAATCATCTACATATTGAGATGTACCCAGAGTATTACATGCTGCATTAAAAACTTATTACATACTGCATTAAAAACTTATTTTTATTTTTTTATTATTTAAAGTATTACAAATAGTAGTAGATATGTCTCCTTTTCTTCCCCAATTGACCTTCCACCAGCCTCCCCTCCCCCCTCCCAGTGTCTTGCGTCCATTGGTTATGCTTATATGCATACATACAAGTCCTTTGGTTGATCCCTTACCCACTCCCCACCCTCCCCAGCCTTCCCGCTGTCGTTTGACGTCTGTTTGATGCTGCTCTGCCTCTGTATCTATTTTTGTTCATCAGTTTATAATGGTCTTTATTATCCATAAATGAGTGAGATCATGTGGTATTTTTCTTTCATTGACTGGCTTATTTCACTTAGCATAATGCTCTCCAGTTCCATCCATGCTGTTGCAAATGGTAAGAATTCCTTCTTTTTTATAGCAGTGCAGTATTCCATGGTGTAGATGTACCACCGTTTTTAAATCCATTCATCTGCTGATGGGCATTTAGGCTGTTTCCAAATCTTAGCTATGGTGAATTGTGCTGCTATCAACATAGGGGTGCATATATCCTTTCTGATTGGTCTGGTTTCTTGGGATATATTCCTAGAAGTGGGATCACTGGGTCAAATGGGAGTTCCATTTTTAACTTTTTGAGGAAACTCCATACTGTCTTCCACAGTGGCTGCACCAGTCTGCATTACCACCAACAGTGCACATCTTGGCCAACACTTATTGTCGGTAGATTTATTGATAATAGCCATTCTGACAAATGTGAGCTTATATCTCCTTGTCATCTTTATTTGCATTTCTCTGATGATAGTGACATTGAGCATCTTTTCATATGCCTAGTGTCCTCTTTGGAGCCCTTCTCAACAGTGGGTTGTTTATCTTCCTTTTGTTAAGTTGTATGAGTTCCCTGTAAATGTTGGAGATTAAACCCTTATCGGTGATAACATTGGCAAATATGTTCTCCCATGCAGTGGGCTTTCTTGTTGTTTTGTTGATGGTTTCTTTTGCTGTGCAGAAGCTTTTTATTTTGATGTAGTCCCGTTTGTTTATTTTCTCTTTAGTTTCCATTGCCTTAGGAGCTGTATCGTTAAATATATTGCTACAACAAATGTCTGCTATTTTGCTGCCTGTGGCTTCTTCTAAGATTTTTATGGTTTCCCCTCTTACGTTTAAGTCCCTTATCCCAAATGAGTAGTTCTGAAAGGTTCCAGGTGCAGCACTGGGATCCACCTGTCAGAGGATCTGAGAGGTGACCAGTGTTGTGGGTGCACAGTAAGTGACAGGCAGCATCGTGTATAATGGACTTGGAGAGCCTGGCAGGGATCATGGTAAAAAGTCTGGATTTTATTCTAGTTCTAGTGAAAAGCTGTTGGAGTGTTTTAAGCAGGAGAGTGATAAATTCTGATTTATGCCTTATTAAAAAGATCACTTTGGCTGCTGTGTAGAGAACTGAATATTGGGGGAAGGATGGCAAGAATCGAATAAAGGAAATTGGTTGGCAGCTGTCGCCCCATTCCACTCAAAGAATGGTCCGGAAGTCCTTGGGCTGTGGGGTTAGCAGTGGAGGTGGTGAGAAGTAGGAGTCTTCAGAAAATGTTTTGGAAGTAGAGCTGTTAGGACTTCCTGGTGGACTGGGGGTGAGGGGAAACCAGGCATCGAGGATGAATCCTAGATCTCTTCCTGGAGCAACGCCCTGGAAAGTCAGCTGCCTTGCCCCAAATTCTCTGACTTTTGGAGTGGATTTGTTTGGTTATAAATCGTGTCTCTTTCCCTTCTTGGCTGTCCCTAAACTATGTCAACCCAGATGGAAATCTAGTTCCTTTCCTGGCTTTGCACTCTGTGAGAAATATATCCCGTGCAGTCTTCGGTTTTGTAGCAGATTTTATTAAAAGTTTGGGGAGGTGGAGGAGGTTTACATGGAAGAAATGTAAACAGTTCAAGAATTGATTATCAGATATCTCTGTTCTTTAAAGTCCTTTGATGATATTTTTGAAATTCAGAGAGCAGTATTCTGTCAAATTTCCCTGGCTTACGTTTTTGGATGCTCTTTTCTCTCTTTTTTTTATTTTTTCAGAAGAAAAGAAAGCCTCCCATTTTCTTATGCAGTAAAATTTTACTTTCTCCAGCTCCAACCCTTTGCACATCCAAGAGCAGATTGCTGGGCTGAAGCCGTCCCACCTCAGATTGGTTTCTCCTGTTGGTTCCACCCTAACTTCTTTCTATCTCCCAGAAATCCCTCTGAGTGTCTTGGCCACTAAAGATTAACTTCCCTGTTCTCCACTGTGACTCTGGATTTATTCTCACTTTTATGTATCTACTGCTGTCTAGATGGTGTTGGGGGAAGAGAACAAAACGTAAATGTAACCAGGCCAGCATGGCTCAGTGGTTGAGCGTCGATCTGTGAACCAGGAGGTCACGGTTCAATTCCCGGTTGTGGGGCTTGATCCCCAGTGTGGCAGCCGATCAATGATTCTCTCTCATCGTTGATGTTTCTCTCTCTCTCTCTCCTCCCTAAAGGTTCCAGGTGCAGCACTGGGATCCACCTGTCAGAGGATCTGAGAGGTGACCAGTGTTGTGGGTGCACAGTAAGTGACAGGCAGCATCGTGTATAATGGACTTGGAGAGCCTGGCAGGGATCATGGTAAAAAGTCTGGATTTTATTCTAGTTCTAGTGAAAAGCTGTTGGAGTGTTTTAAGCAGGAGAGTGATAAATTCTGATTTATGCCTTATTAAAAAGATCACTTTGGCTGCTGTGTAGAGAACTGAATATTGGGGGAAGGATGGCAAGAATCGAATAAAGGAAATTGGTTGGCAGCTGTCGCCCCATTCCACTCAAAGAATGGTCCGGAAGTCCTTGGGCTGTGGGGTTAGCAGTGGAGGTGGTGAGAAGTAGGAGTCTTCAGAAAATGTTTTGGAAGTAGAGCTGTTAGGACTTCCTGGTGGACTGGGGGTGAGGGGAAACCAGGCATCGAGGATGAATCCTAGATCTCTTCCTGGAGCAACGCCCTGGAAAGTCAGCTGCCTTGCCCCAAATTCTCTGACTTTTGGAGTGGATTTGTTTGGTTATAAATCGTGTCTCTTTCCCTTCTTGGCTGTCCCTAAACTATGTCAACCCAGATGGAAATCTAGTTCCTTTCCTGGCTTTGCACTCTGTGAGAAATATATCCCGTGCAGTCTTCAGTTTTGTAGCAGATTTTATTAAAAGTTTGGGGAGGTGGAGGAGGTTTACATGGAAGAAATGTAAACAGTTCAAGAATTGATTATCAGATATCTCTGTTCTTTAAAGTCCTTTGATGATATTTTTGAAATTCAGAGAGCAGTATTCTGTCAAATTTCCCTGGCTTACGTTTTTGGATGCTCTTTTCTCTCTTTTTTTTATTTTTTCAGAAGAAAAGAAAGCCTCCCATTTTCTTATGCAGTAAAATTTTACTTTCTCCAGCTCCAACCCTTTGCACATCCAAGAGCAGATTGCTGGGCTGAAGCCGTCCCACCTCAGATTGGTTTCTCCTGTTGGTTCCACCCTAACTTCTTTCTATCTCCCAGAAATCCCTCTGAGTGTCTTGGCCACTAAAGATTAACTTCCCTGTTCTCCACTGTGACTCTGGATTTATTCTCACTTTTATGTATCTACTGCTGTCTAGATGGTGTTGGGGGAAGAGAACAAAACGTAAATGTAACCAGGCCAGCATGGCTCAGTGGTTGAGCGTCGATCTGTGAACCAGGAGGTCACGGTTCAATTCCCGGTTGTGGGGCTTGATCCCCAGTGTGGCAGCCGATCAATGATTCTCTCTCATCGTTGATGTTTCTCTCTCTCTCTCTCCTCCCTTCCTCTCTGAAATCAATAAAAAATAAATAATAAATAATGAAACATAAAAGTAAATGTATGGGTTCTTGAAGCAGAATTTGTGCTCCAGTTTATAAATGTGCATATCCTGTGACCCAAAGATTTCGTTTCTGGGGGTAGATCCTGTGGCCAATTATATTTTCCAAAGATCGTGAAGGCGGTCAGTGTGTTCCCTCTCACATGCTCTTCTGCAGGGTGACCTTGCCAGGCCTCCATCAAGGGCAACTAGGCTTCCTTCTTTCTATTCTGGGAAATAAGAATTGACCTATTTTTAATGGATGGAGAGTGAGGCGATGCCCCCATTTTTGGAACAATGGAATAGTTCATTTACAGAGTTGCTCTAAAATCCTTCAAGGAAAGCAACAATGCTCCGTTTTCAAGACCGCTGCCACAATTTAAACACCTAAACTTGATTTTCATAGAACCCATTCTTCAGTGGAATCTTGGGACTGAAATAAGAGAAGTCGGCATCAGAAACTTATTTCCACACGTGGTCGGCCTCAAAGCAACAAAATGCCCCTGTGCCAATGACGTGGCACTGCTTGGCTTCCTTCTGAACTCGGCACATAATGGTAAGCGAGTGGCTTTATTGAATGTGAGAAGCGAGGTGTTGTATTTTATGACAGCGATGTTTAACGGGTGGTACACGCTAAACGTATAGACACGGGAGTAAAAACATTTCCTAAAAACACCTAAGGAGTTACCTTTCATCGCTGCACCCTGTCTACTTGCAAGTGTGATTCACTGTCTTTTTCCCTGTGACTTTTTGCCATTTTGACCTGAACATCTTTCCTAATTTCCTTTATCCTCTGCCTTCCATGAATGCATCACTTCCTGCCAGGGATGATCCACTGTGATTCTCATCCATCTATTTGAGCATGGCTATTCCTGCCATGTATAAATAGGCCCTGCGATTCTAAGGTAGCACAGCATTGTTTTATTTATTATGTATCTGCGTTGCCACGACGACTGTAATACTTACTAGGAGCCTTACACATTTCAACTACTAATTGTATTATTCTAGTTGTTTATCTCAGGCCATTGAAAACCTCCTGGTCCCCCAAAACCGATAAATATGAAGGTGCAAGTAAATCAATAAATTTTAAAAATAAGAAACAAAATGTTATCACTCATAGTTAATATGTGTATCCACATACAAGTCCAAAGGACTCAACAGAAAAGCTATCAGGACAAATATGGAAGTGCCACAGAAATGAAGGATATAGTAACAATTTATGAAAACCACTCCACCAAAGACAAAAGACTCTAATTTTTTAAAATTTTATTCAGAAAGTAACAAACCTCAAAAGGTCCCTAGAAAGAAACAAAACAAACAAACCCTAAAGAGTTGCAAGGCCTGTTGCGCAGAAATGATAAAAGTTTAACGGAGGCCATAAAAATGACTAAATAAGTAAAATGTTTATGTTCATGAACAGGAACTTCTAGTATTGTAAAGGTGTTAATTGTTTATAAATGTATCCATCAATTCAATACAATTCCAAGAAAAATTGCAGCAGTATTTGTGTGTGTGTGTGTGTATGTGTGTGTGAAAATTGACAAGCCAATCCTTGAAATCATATGGGAGAGTGAAGCAACATGAATAACACAATTTTTAAAAAGAATAAAAAGAACAAAAACTTGCCCTACCATGACTTATTATAAAGTAATCGATTCAAACTATGCATGGGTATAGGGGAAGGCGATTAGACTTGCCCCAACTTTTTTTGCATTTCGAATGGCTTCCAGTCTTTGAGCTCTCCAGCTCGCTGCCTGCTTGTGCCGAATTGTCTAGTTAGGAATGTGTCTCTTTCCCCTCTATCTCAACTCACCGAAGCTCAGTCCTTTTCCGGTTTGTCCTATGGATGCCAGGCTAGGGCCCCTCCTCCTCCTCTTAAACTCCTAGTCCTGCCTTACTTCTGTGAGCCACAGGAGAGGGGCTGTGCTTCATGCATTGAGCTCAATCTTGCCACACAAGTGAGAGTCGCAGAGAGAAGGGACAGTCTCTGCTTGTTGGGTCTCTCTCAGCAGATCACCACCAGGTCTCGAGAAAAGAAATCGCTTCAGCAACGTGTTCTTTAGATGAAACCACCCTTCCCCTCCGCTGGCCACCACTGCACTCAAGCCAAAAAGAGGCTCCCACAGTATCGAGCTGCCGCTGCCAAAACTAGCAGTTGGTGAGGCCCTTGTCCAGCCCCCCAGCCGTCAGACCTCATGGAATTAATGGTGGGAACGAGTATCCAGGGGCCCCCTGTGCTCCAGTTTGCACTTGTGACCCGCCTCCTCCTCAGTGACACTCCTCACACACCCGCCCGCCATGCCTCTCATCCTGGCTTTATCAGTCACCCAGAAACCTCCATCTCCTAGGTCACCGGTGGTCACCCGCACACACAAACTGTCCCTTTCCATCCAGCCAAATCCATTCAGTGGAATTCGTGATCTGTCATCTGTAAATTCCCCAACACTTCTCATCTTTACTCTGAACGCCTCCCTAACTTTCATGCCATAAAGAAGAACCTGGCCATTCCCAGGTAAGTTCTTTCTCCTGTAGCCACCTGCGCGCCCCCCCTCCCCGCCCCCCAGGGGTCACATGTCTCAGAGCCCAAGGGCAGGGTTGTCGTCCCTGTTCCCTAGGGCTACTTCTTAATAATAATCACTCTTGTCTTCCCCTCTGAAATGCCCAGTTCCTTTGAACGCAGACTTGCCTCCCTCTATTGCCAGCCTGTGATGACCTTCCCATCACTCACACTCACTCATTTAGAACCCTGACTTCCACTCTGCCTACTTTTATCACTATTGTCCTAAACACATGAACAACCCATGCAATACTCAGTTCCAAGGCCTCCTCTCCTTCACTGACCTTCCCCCATCTTACTTCCATGGTCAACTTCTTGACCTCATTGTCTCTAATAATGTTACTACTCCCAAATCTCCACTTCAAGCCTCTCACACTCTCTATACTGCCTCCTCTTCTTTCCGTCTCCGCCGGAACTCACACTCCAACTTTTCTTTGATTTTATTGAGACTTCACCCTGGGGTCACTCCCACTTTTTTCATTACCCAGAATTTTTCCTGCTTTTTTCACCATCATTTGCTTAGTCCATCCTTATAAATACTTCTGTGACTTCCTCGCCCTTCTCTATCTCCCTTACCTGCATAAACCCGGCTCTGGTTAAAACCACCTCTATCCCTGCCCTGGAATAGCAGAATGTTGCTAGAAAAAAAAATGTGCACACTAATCCCACTTTAATTCCACCAACTGGCCTCACGGTAAAATTCGTGATCACAAGTCTCAAGTGGGTACTCGGCACTACCCAGAAACTCTCTCTCTTCCCTGGTATGTTTATTTTCCAACTCGGCAAAATGAGCTTATCACACCACTTCCCACACTCCAAACCGTCAACATCACCTTCCTCTTCTATTCACTCTCAGCTGCGCTTGTAATACTTCATGTAGGAAATCAGGACTGATCGCAAGGAGCTCCATCCTTGTGCCTGCATGTCTGCCATCCACCTGTATTTGTACTCCCCTGCTTTGTCTCTTTGCCTGTTGCATTGTGGGAAGTGCCTCTGCTGCTATCAAAGGTCACCCCCTCACCCCTTGTGTTCTGGAGCCCAATCCCTGCCCAGCCATCGGAAGAGTCTTGCTCCTGCATCTCACTTGCAAATCTCACCTTTCATGCATGTTCTCCTTCCGTACGGGATCAGGTCATCAGCATACAGGCACACTCTGCTGTCCCACAGCTTTAAGCAAAATCTTCACTTATCTCACTTTACTTCCATCCCCCATTTTTCTGTTTTCCCTCAAAGCCAAAAATTCTGGAAAGAATTTATTGCAGATGGCGGCTCCACTGCCCACCACCCATGCATCTTCATTCCACTACACATCAGACCTGTTCCCACCACTCTACTGACCGGTTCTTCCCAAGACCACCCACAGTCTCCACATTGCCGGTTCTCTTTCAGCAACATTTGACCCAACTGACCACTCGCTCCTCAAAAACATTTTATTCTCTTGGCTTTCTTGACACCACTTCTGATTGCTTTTATCTTGCCTCTTAGTCGCTTCTTAGTTTTCCTGGCTGGCTCCCTTCAGTGTGACCCTAAAATGCTGATGACCCTCGGGCTTGGTCTTTGGCTTCCTTCCTGAGGTAACCATTTTCTCTCCCTGGGGAAACCTAATCCAGTGCCGGGGCTGGTAATGCCATTTTCAGGCTGACAATTCCCACATCTGCATTCCTGGTGCTGACCACACCTTTGAGACCAAACTCCTATACCAGATTGTCGAGTTTACAGTTGCTCTGGGTGTCTAAAGAGCATCCCCATCCAGAACTCTTGATTCATCTCCTTCTAAAATCTGTTCCTCTCCAATATTCCTTTTCCTGATTAATATCCAGTTACTCGAAAGTAGAATCTAGGACACATTCTTGACTGCTCGGACTCTCCTGACATTCCAGGATGGTGCTCTACCCGGCGTCTATCCCCAAGGTGACCACTCTTCACCTCCACTACAATCTGATCTCAAGACAACAGTGTTTTCCCACAAGACTAATTGACAGCATCTTAAGTGGTCTCCCCCTTTTCTAGTCGTGTCCCAGTATACTCACCCTCCATACAGCCACCAGAGTCATCTTCTCAAGTGTCAGTCAACTCACATCACTTACAGACTTCCCTTTGCCCATTAGAATAAAATCCAAACCCTTCACAATGGTCTACTCAGCCTCTTTAAACCTGGGATACAGTTGAGGCCAGTTTGCCATAGATACTAGCCTGTGACTTAATTTTAGTCTAAAATATTAACCAGAATGAAGCACAAACTATTTCTGAACTTCACTGGAGTCTGGTCGTGTAATATCATGCTAGACATCTATCATCACCCCCACTTAGAATATAGTGTACTGTTATCTGTAGAACTAAATTTGGTGTTTAGAAAGGCAAAGCTTAGCTTTTCTCTTCCTGGAAAAAGTAGATGGTACTAACACTTCTGTCTACATCTTTCCCTATACAGAAAAGAGCCAAGAGTTAAATGCATTCTTTACAATATGGCTGGTCCCACATTCGTTTTTTGAAAACAAAGTATATATATTAGATTATCAACTGTCTTCAGTCCCCCTGTATTTCACTCTCCTGAACCCCCAATCATTATGACTTTTGACTCGACTTCAAATCTACATTCCACGTTTAAAAAACAAAAGACTCGCAACATTCCTAGCGGAGGCCAAGGAAAGGTGGGATCAGGGAACAATGTGCTTTCGGTGTTTGCAATATGTTTGGTCTTTTTAAAAACAGGTTCTCATGAGGCATTAGCAAATATTTTTCTATTTCTAAAATCACAAATATTAAAGTAAATCAAACATAATTTCTCCTCTCGGGGAGTTTACATTTTAATTTTTTTCTTTAGAGTATTTTTTTTATTGTTTACTGAAATTGTACTAATGATATAGGGACATATTAATGCTCAGAAGGATTTTAGGAAGGAAAAACTCTTCATCTACTCATTTAGGTTCAGTCCCAGGGGGTCTGAATTAGACTCTCAAAGATTACCAGGAGAAAAGGAGTGTCATTTTTATTAATATTTACATTCAACGGAGTTCACAGAAAATAAGTGAATGAAACTCCAAGCAGTGGTTAAACTCAGAAGTTTATATACCATTTGAACCAAGGAAAAGATGATAAAATGTGGGGAAGTGACTAGAAAGTAAGCGGGGGGACTAATAAGAGTTATTTTGTAAGGTCTGTTTACACAAACCTGTCTCAGTGTCAACGCATCTCTCTAGCGGTCAGAGTGTTCTTCTCTTTCTGGTACAATGGGGCACCTTTCTCACGGGAAAATGTATGCCCTGCTTTTAGGCAGAAAAGGGGAAGATAGAGAACTCTTCTTGCATCTATTGATTTCAGTTGCCTTCAACTCAAAACAATCCTGATGGCAAAGTGGCATGTTTTGGGGTGGCATATTCTGACCCCACTTCCATATAAAACAAAATACTTAATAATTAAACCAGATGGTTGGCTAACATCCTGTGGCATAACCTGAAGTGACTTCATCTTTCCAGTGCTTGGGGGAGTGAGATGCAATCTGAGGGGAGTGGAGGGCAGAGAATGGGTTGGAAGGTGGAGCAGGCTCTGGCCCATGAAGACCTTCCACCATGGAAGTGAGTTACTCGTTTTGCCTTAATTTTCCTTCCCTCTCATGACAGGTGTTTACATAGGCCTCAGCTTTTCCGGATTTTGGCTTTATGCTGATACCCTGTGGTATAACCTGACAGAGATTATCTATTCCAAAGTTGGAGAAGGTAAATCCTCTAACAGTGCTCTCATCTTCAGCATTTCCTCTATATCAACATTTGATCAATATTTCACCTTTTCCTCACTTTATAATCCATGGCATAATTTCTTCCTTTAGGACATATAGAGCTTTCAGTGGTGGATATGGTTTTAACAAATCATTTCTTAGTTATCCTCACCACTTTGGGACTTTTTGTAAGTGGAGATCTTCGTCGTCCATCAAACTCTGATCTAAAGGTATATGAACAGCTTTGTAATGAATAGTTAACCTTAAATGTCTTTCATGACATAAAGTAGAAACACTGAATTCTTGAATTATATGTGGTATATCTTAAAATTGAAATGCTTCTTCCTTTTGAAAAATGTAAAAGCATAATACAGTGACTTCTTCCTTTGCCTTATTATTAATATTGTGTTGAATATTTTGAAATGGTGCTAGTGTTGTTACTATACCAATTTATAGTAAGTTTTAAATACATATAAGTAGAAAACACTCTATCTACCTACCTATCTATCTATAGTTACATATGTTCCCAAAATGCTTTAGGGTGATTTGTAATGCTAAATATTATATTACAAAGTAACATAAATTAAAGTAACTCTTGGGATTGAGAGAAGGGAATCTATATTTTGGTGAAGATATACAATATACATAGCATGAAATTCTTAAGCATGTTAATGAGTACCTCTCAAAAATTACCACAACAGAAATAAGAGTAGTAATAAAGATTTAGGAACAGTAGAAGAAAAGATAAGAGTAAGTATGGAAAGGGCAATTGTATTGGTTGAGAAGTAGGTATTTCTTCTGCGTGGTAATTATTACCTTTCTTCAGCTATACAAATATTCACAGCCTCCCCGCTTTCTTCACTCTCTCTGAGAAAGTACCATTTGTTGCTCAGGCAATTAATCTGGCCTTCCACGTGCTTATCATGGGATTGCTGAACCAGAGAGTTGTAGATGCCAGGAACAGTGACTCGAGTTCAAAGTACAGAGGGCCTGACCCAGGGGCTGCACTGGGCTGGGCAGAAGGAGGCCACGGAGAAAATGACAGATTTAGGGTGTGTCTCCCTAATCCCACGTGGGTGACAGACTCCGTGTATTTCCACACACTTCTTAACCCCTCCATTTAAATCATCCGCAGATGGGGTTTCGATCCCAAATCCTTTCCGGAATTAAGTTAAGGTATAAATCAGTGATGGCGAACCTTTTGAGCTCGGCGTGTCAGCATTTTGAAAAACCCTAACTTAACTCTGGTGCCGTGTCACATATAGAAATTTTTTTATATTTGCCACCATAGTAAAACAAAGACTTATATTTTTGATATTTATTTTATATATTTAAATGCCATTTAACAAAGAAAAATCAACCAAAAAAATGAGTTCGTATGTCACCTCTGACACGCGTGTCATAGGTTCGCCATCACTGGTATAAATTAATCAAATGGTGAAACAAGGCAAAGACCGAAGAGGAAATCAGTGCGACTCTCCTAACTGCTGGGATATAAAGGAAACATTGCATTGAGTGTCATTTACATTGCTGCGGTTTGTTATGCCTTTTCCTATCGAGCAAAAATTAAAGCTCCTTTTCTTTTCCTTCTAGTTCTCAAGGGCAGACTTTTGTGGTTTTGAAAGGGTAAGAAGCTTTACATTTCCAAGGGTTGGTTAAAAGATATGTTTCCTCGGTGCCCTAAGAGATGAGGTGCAAGGCAAGAATTCACAATATAGATTATCCTTGTTACTATAATATTATTTATCATTTGAGCTAAAATATATATACATATATGTATATATATATTGTATTTCTACCAACTATCAAGCAATGATTCCTCCTCTGTTTCCAAGGGAAAAGTGTCCGCCTTGTCTCAGAGGCCACCCTATATATATTGTATTTCTACCAACTATCAAGCAGTGATTCCTCTTCTGTTTCCAAGGGAAAAGTGCCCGCCTTGTCTCAGAGGCCGCCCTCGCCCCTGCTGACCAGGATGGTTGTGGGTGGTCAGGTGTTTTCTGCACAGGGCGCCCAGTTGAAAAGAGAGTGGGCCTGAAATCTGGCTAACTCTGTACGCCCCATCCATCTACCCCATGCAGGTCTGTGCCTACCTGGAGAAAGTCACTGTCTAATTTGCACGAAAGGCCGTATAAGCTAGCCACACCTCTGTGTCTGGCTTTTTGTGGGGATCTTATTCCATCAGTTATCTTCCCTCTCTACCACAAGGTCAAGTTTCATGATTCAGTAGGTCATTTCCATCAATATATAAGCCTGCTTTCGTTTGGAAAGCACAACAGAAATTTTGAATATTCCTAGCCTTTTGCCAATGTCCCCTCTTCAATCCTTCCTCATACATGCAGGCATGCTCAAGCGTGAAGTTATTCTTAAAAACGATAAGGATTTACCTTTAGATAAGACCTTTTTTATAATGACCGAAGGAAGGGGGGTAAGAATGGGATGCCCGTGGCTGTTTGGGCAGGTTGGAAGGGGTTACTACTTGATGACTTATTCATTTACTTATTCATCCATTCTGCAAATATTTGTGGAGTACTTTCTATGGCCTATACTTTTTTAGACAAGAAGAATTCCATAATGAATAATACACAGTTAGATAAGACCTTTTTTATAATGACCGAAGGAAGGGGGGTAAGAATGGGATGCCCGTGGCTGTTTGGGCAGGTTGGAAGGGGTTACTACTTGATGACTTATTCATTTACTTATTCATCCATTCTGCAAATATTTGTGGAGTACTTTCTATGGCCTATACTTTTTTAGACAAGAAGAATTCCATAATGAGTAAGACACAGTCCCTGCTCTTAAGGAGCTTACCATTCTACTAAGGGAGATAGATCATAAACAAGCACACAAACAAATGCATAAAATGATTGCAGATAGTCATCAGGGCTTATTGAAATGAAAACAGGTCATTAAAGCAGGTAAATCGAGAGTGAAGGGAAGATAGTATTCTACTTTCAGACCTCTCCAAGGAGGTGAAATTTAAGCAGACGCTTGCATGACTTGAGGAAGCACATTCAGACAGAGGTAATAGTAAATACAAAGATGCTAAATTGGGAAATTGGTTTAGTAGAAATAGCGGGGACTTCGGGCCGCTTCTTCAAGGATACAATTCTAACTTGTGTGAAACATACAAGATCCTTCAGGGTCAGGGCCTTCCCTACCTTCTTCATTCCTGTCATGCCTACCCCTCACCTCAAGCCATTCTTGCAAGCCATTAGCTTCATTCTCAGGAAGTTTTCGCCAAATGTGAGTAAGAATAGCCACCAGGTTCACAAGCCCTCAGTTTACCAGTCCCAACAGGAATACAGGATCTCTTTCCCAGTAGTTCCTTCAAGTTTCAGGACAGACTCATTAACCTGCTTTGGATCATGTGTTCATTCCTGACCAATCCTTGTGACTTGGAGTCAGACCTGGGTCATGAGCTCATCCTCCGGAATGAAGTCAACATGATCTGATGAAATTATCCCATAGATACTGACTGGGCTCTTACCTGTTTGATTCCAGGTAGGAGATAAATAAAAAGAAATCTAAAAAGGAAGAAAAGGAGTAAGTCAGGGCCCAATAAAGTTTCTATATAATTTGCTCAGGTATTATAATGATAACTACAGTGTTCTGCAAACCTGAAGATTTATATAAGAGCTCAAAAGTTTCATTTAGGACAACACCTTCCCACACCATTCAAATAAATTGTTTATTCTGTTTTAAAAGCCTATTTTGTTTGTTTAGCAGTTGTGTTGAGATATAATACATGGCGCATAAAATTCACCTGTTTAAAGTGTAAATTCCAGTGGGCGTCAGTATAATCACAGAGTTGTGCAACCATTATCGCGATCAATTTAAAAGGATTTTCATGCCCAGATTATTATACAGATTTTATTACTGACCTCTAAAAATGCAAGGAGGTCTCTCTTTTGTTTCAACAATAATTTGTAAGTCAGAATCTTCCTATAACAAAAAACCATCTCAAAGTCTTGCACATAATTCACATCCAACGTTATACAATCTCACTTTCTGGAAAGCTTCTCTCTTATGACCAATTTTTCAAAACCTATATTTTTGTGGCTTTTTTCTTATTGCTTCTCGCCCCTGTCAGGCTTCTGTGGAGAGTCCTTAAGCCTGGCTGCAGCTAATGAAGAGAAGATAAGTATGTGACCCATCGTGACTGTGGTGAAAGGCTAATAATTTCTCTAGCTTCCAAAAGACTAGTTCAGAGGCATCTACCATCAACACACGCTAATTCAGATGAAATTTCTTTTTATTCCTGTGTGTGTGTGTGTGTGTGTGTGTGTGTTGTTCAAAAGCATTATTCTTGTTTTGTGTCCTCATTCTACAACCTTTTATTTGCATATAATATTTCTCTCTTTATTTGCCTCACATTCCTGAAATATTGAACTTTTAAATTTTTCAAAGATTTTTTAATTTATATCTGAAGTCCACAAAATGCCTAAATGATATTTTTATTTATTTGTGTAGGGTGACTATGCCAAAGGAAAATTGTGGTATAATGAAAGATGTTTTGCTAACAGAGAACACTTTGAAGGTAAATTTTAGGTAAAGAGATATATATTAACAGACTTTTTCCCCCCAATATGAATAGCACATATAGATGAAATGAAATGACCAAATAAAAATAGAATAAAATGTAAAGATAGGTTTGTTTTGTGTAAGTTCATGGCTTAAAACTAAGGAGAGCAATTCATTTAAATCTGAAACAACAGACATGTCCTGATAGACGTGCGAGAAAATTGATTCTCATATATTTAATGATACATTTAGAAATATAGATACTGCTTGTAATTTCTATACCTTTATATTTTATAGTTGACTATGTTACTGTCACCTTTGAGAGAAACAGGACTTTAAGTGAGGTATGGCATTGAATATTTTACAAGGTAAGAGGTTCTATTGTGCGTGATTTTTCTGGGTTGTTATTCATCTAAAACAATAGCAGTTCTACGGCCTGAAAGGCTTAACAACTCCTCTTTGCTCCCAGTGACACCTCTCCGTGGGTCTAATGGTGATTACCTGGTTATGTTCAATCTAGACCTGCACAGTGGTTCCAGAAAAACAACCTGTGCCAGAAAGGGATGCTTTCTGAACTCACATCCCCCAGAAGAGAAGCACAGACATGAAAGATTTAACACTCTTATTTGTAGCCAGTCATTAGTTTATTTGCTTAAGAGGACTAATTAGAACTTATATGTCAAAAACAACATTCACTTGTCCTTTCTCTTTTTGCAGGCAAGCTCTTGTTTTTATGGGAGCGAGCCATTTCTTGAATGGTTACCTTGCTTACCTCAGTTTGCAAAAGGAATGAAAATTGCCCCTTCAACTGTAATAACATTTCTGGTTGACCAAGATCATAGTTCTGGAGTGTACCTCTTACATAACCAGGTAGGCCTTACGGCCCGAAAGTGATTGCTCTTGATGCTACAACCATGAAAATTTAACTAAGTAAAACTATTTCCGAGGTCTTGTTATCTTCGGCAGTAGAAATTGATAAAATTAGCTACAGCAAAATGATTTATGGCTGATAATATAGATTAGGACACTTTAGAGGTTTCTTGCCTCCGATTGGCATTCAGTTTGATGAAAATGGAAAATATGATGCTATTTGCATAATGATTCTTCTTTGCTTATCCTCCAAGAATATAAACTGAGTTAGGTCTATAGAAATGTAAGGTTTCATAAAAGTGGTTAGTTTAGATTAACAAATAATGGAACTAAGTTGCCACAGATCTATATTTCCTATTCCAAAAGGTCTTAACCTCAACTGTGAATTAGAGCCATTAAAAACATATATAAGCCTTAGCTGGTTTGGCTCAGCGTCGGCCTGCTGATGGAAGGGTCCCGGGTTCGATTCCGGTCAAGGGCACATGCCCTAGTTGTAGGCTCAATCCCCAGTGGGGGACATGTAGGAGGCAGCCAATCAATGATTCTCTCTCATCATTGGTGTTTCTATCTCTCTCTCCCTCTCCCTTTCTCTCTGTAGTTAATAAAAATATATTTTAAAAAAACATATATAAGTTCAGCCCTACCCTTTGATTTTAGGAAGAAAAAAAATAATTTTGCCTACCCTCTTAGGTTCAGTAAGCAGGGTCCTTTAAATTAAACTGACAAAAGAGAGTAACAGGAGAAAAGAAAACTATTTATGTGTGTAGCACATCTATAGGCAGGTACAAGTCAGTGATGAGTAACTCAAAAAGGTGGTTAAAATTGTAAGGTTATATACCATCCTAATAAATTAAGGGGGGTGATAAAAGCACTTAAAGAAAAACAAATGAAAAGATAATGGCTTTTCAGGAGATAATAAAGTGTATTTATATAGGTACTAGAGGCCCAGTGCACAAAATTCATGCACTGGGGGGAGGTGTCCCTCAGCACAGCCTGCACCTTCTCCAATCTGGGACCCCTCGGGAGATATCCAACTCACAGGGATCGGACCTAAACCAGCAGTCGGACATCCCTCTCACAATCTGGGACTGCTGGCACCTAACTGCTCGCCTGTCTGCCTGATTGCCCCTAACTGCTTCTGTCTGTCAGCCTGATCACCCCCGACTGCCCTCCCCTGCCAGCCTGATCTCGCCCCCAACTGCCCTCCCCTGCTGGCCTGACGGCTCCCAACTGCCCTCCCCTACTGGTCGCCCCCAACTGCCCTCCCCTGCAAGCCTGGTCCCCCACAACTGCCCTCCTCTGCTGGCCAATTTGGTTCTGATTGGTTGGTTTCTATGCCAGTCAGCGTCAAAAGCTCCACCTCTTAGGCAGCAATTGGCTCCTCACAGTTGATCCAGATTTAGTTCTGATTGGTCGGTTTCTATGCCAGTCAGCGTCTCTGGGCCTATCAACAGGGCCTGATCAGAAAGGCGGGCCTGATCAGCAGCCCCGGTGGAGGCCTGGAGAGAAATGGAGTCCCGGCTGCTGGCCAGGCCCGGAGCTAAAGAGAGAGGCAAGTGCTGATCAACAGCTGCCACAGAAGCTATGGATCAAGCCCTGCTTCTCTCCTCAGGCTTCTCTCTGGGCCTGATTCGCAGCCCCCTCAGCAGTCAGTGCTGGGTCACCATGCCTGCAGCCATAGCAGTCAGCGCTGACTGCAGGACTGACTTCCAGTTGGTCGAGCCTCCCCCTTGGTTGCAGATGTGATGGACCCAGGGTTTTTATATATTAGGATGAGTGGTCTTTCTGTCTTCTTCAGCTTATAAATCTTCCATGAAGGAAGGAATTGGGGTAGGTTTTATTCATATTCTCCCTTCTGGGAGTACATCTGCCCTGAAGAGGAATTGGTGGTGATCTTATTTCTCAAAGTTGCTGCTTTTAGTCAGATAAGAGAAGGCCTGCCTGATCACCCCCTAACCACTCCCCTGCCGGCCTGATTAACAACTAACTGCTCCCCTGTCGGCCTGATCACCCCCGACTGCCCTCCCCTGCCAGCCTGATCTCGCCCCCAACTGCCCTCCCCTGCTGGCCTGACGGCTCCCAACTGCCCTCCCCTACTGGTCGCCCCCAACTGCCCTCCCCTGCAAGCCTGGGCCCCCACAACTGCCCTCCTCTGCTGGCCAATTTGGTTCTGATTGGTTGGTTTCTATGCCAGTCAGCGTCAAAAGCTCCACCTCTTAGGCAGCAATTGGCTCCTCACAGTTGATCCAGATTTAGTTCTGATTGGTCGGTTTCTATGCCAGTCAGCGTCTCTGGGCCTATCAACAGGGCCTGATCAGAAAGGCGGGCCTGATCAGCAGCCCCGGTGGAGGCCTGGAGAGAAATGGAGTCCCGGCTGCTGGCCAGGCCCGGAGCTAAAGAGAGAGGCAAGTGCTGATCAACAGCTGCCACAGAAGCTATGGATCAAGCCCTGCTTCTCTCCTCAGGCTTCTCTCTGGGCCTGATTCGCAGCCCCCTCAGCAGTCAGTGCTGGGTCACCATGCCTGCAGCCATAGCAGTCAGCGCTGACTGCAGGACTGACTTCCAGTTGGTCGAGCCTCCCCCTTGGTTGCAGATGTGATGGACCCAGGGTTTTTATATATTAGGATGAGTGGTCTTTCTGTCTTCTTCAGCTTATAAATCTTCCATGAAGGAAGGAATTGGGGTAGGTTTTATTCATATTCTCCCTTCTGGGAGTACATCCGCCCTGAAGAGGAATTGGTGGTGATCTTATTTCTCAAAGTTGCTGCTTTTAGTCAGATAAGAGAAGGCCTTTTTTCCTGCATCTGTTGAATCTCAGGTGTCTTCCACTTAAAATCATCTTTATAACAAAGTGGCATATGTTGGGGTGCATATTCTGATCCTCTTCAGGATCATGATCCAATAGAATTGGAGTGTGGCCCAGGAGTCCACACTTTTAAAACATAGTTTGAAGTGATAGTTATGAGCCTGGGCATTGGAGTCTTTCTGCTGAGTTCAGTCATTCTGCCATTTAATATAGAACCTTGGACAAATTATTTCATCTTCTAAACTTCGTGTTCAACAGCCATTAAGTGGATGTATAGTGGGGAAGGCAGAGTACAGAGATGTCAGTGGTTGCTAATCCTTCCAGTTCTAGGCTTTGTTAGGGGTCCCTATCTCAGTCAACATCTGAGTAACAGGAAACTCTAAAAATTGTAACATAGACTAGTATTACTAATGGAAAAATTCTGATGATTGCTCATGCTTTATTTCTAGAAAGAGACCGCTGTCTCTGTGCACATCCTAGAAAATAACAAACCAAGATTAAAAGAAAAATTTCCACGTTTCACATTTCCTCCATCATTCTCTTCTCCTGTTGGGATGAAATTCCATCCACGAAGCCATTTACTGTATGTCTATGGCAATCAGGTGCGTAAACGTGACATTTCACTTGATGTGGGTATGAATCATGCTGAGTGGTTATACATCAAGTAAAAAATTGTCACTGGTGATCAGGAAGGTGGAAAGCCCGATGAAGAGTGATTGAGAGAAGCCCTGGCCAGTTTTTCTCAGTGGTTAGAATGTCGGCCCTCGGATTGAAGGGTCTCGGGTTCGATTCCGGTCAGAGGTACGTACCTCACTTGCAGGTTCTACGGGGAGCCTGTGGAGGCAACCAATCCGTATGTGTCTCTCACATTGATGTTTCTCTCTGTCTCTATGCCTCCCTTCCACTCTCTCTAAAAATAAATGGAAAAATATCCTCGGGTGAGGATTAACAAAAAAATAAATAAATAAGGGAGCCTGAGAGGAGAGGAATCTGAGACAATGAATACAAACGCCTTTGCAACATTTTGCTGAAAAGTGGAGCAGTGAAATAAGGCTATGTTTGAAGGAGGAAGGGTGTTTAAGAGAAAAAGTTCTTTTTTTTTAATGATTGGAGAAATTATGTTGTGTGCTGATGGGAATTATTCAATAGGAGGGGGAAATTGATCATGTAGGAAAGAGAGAGAGAGGAAAGATTTCTGGAGTGATGGATATTTCTAAATGGGTGAGAGAAGAGGCGATCTATGCACTAGTGGAGAGGTTGGCATTTGGAGAATTATCCTACCGCAACAGGGGGAAGGAAGAGTTTATGGATTTAAAACTGGTAGGTGGGTAGATGTGGTAATGGAAGCATGTGGGAATTATTTTATCAATAAAAAAAATCAAAGTCATTATTTGAGAGTGAGGAGGGAGGAAAAATGTTGGGGGTTTCAGGAAAGAGAGAACAGAGTAGAATGTTTGCCTAGGAAGAGGGGAGGATGAACTAGGGGAATACAGTGTTTGTGCCCATGATTTAAAGTGTTCAGCCCTAGCCAGTTTGGCTCAGTGGATAGGAGTGTTGACCTGGAGACGGGGGAAGGAAGAGTTTATGGATTTAAAACTGGTAGGTGGGTAGATGTGGTAATGGAAGCATGTGGAAATTATTTTATCAATAAAAAAATCAAAGTCATTATTTGAGAGGGAGGAGGGAGGAAAAATGTTGGGGGTTTGAGGAAAGAGAGAACAGAGTAGAATGTCTGCCTAGGAAGAGGGGAGGATGAACTAAGGGAATACAGTGTTTGTGCCCATGATATAAAGTGTGACCAGTGCATTATTATTGCATGTTGTTCTCCATGTTCAATTGTGGGGTATACACATAGTACAGAAGACAGAGAGTTGTATTTAACAAATGTTGGAGTTCTACCAAAAAATTATTTATAAGAAGTAAAAGAGTGAAGAAAATAAAAATCAAAAAAAGCAAGAACAAAAAAAGTAAAAGAGTGTACAGATGGAAATGCAATAAGACAACGAAAGAAAATAAGTCTTAAAGATTAAAAAGTAGAAAACAAACTCTAAAAGATATGATAAAAAGATATGATAGAAGAGTAAATTTCCACAACATTTTAGGAAAGCAATTTGGCATTATTATCATCCTGTAAATTTTAATGTTGCCTATTCTGTGACCTTCCAATGTCACTCTTTTGAGCAAGGAAATATATATATATGGGGAAACATTTAAAATTTTTCATCACAGCACTGTTAATAATAGCATTGGATAACTAAATATAATCCAGATGCCCATGATCAGCAGAATGGATAAATTACATGTTTTCACATAATTCATGAAAAGCAAATTAACTGAACCATATTAAATTATATTGGGGGGGGGGAGAATATGTTCTAGAAGATAATATTTTCTAATAAAGAGGGAATATGCAAATTGACTGTCACACCATAATGGTCAAGATGGCTGCACCCACAGCAGAGGCAGGGATTCCGTAACACAAGATGGCTGTGCCCACAGCGGAGGCCGAGTTCCCACAATGAGCCTTAATGAGCAATCAGTAGGGACCTGAGGCTGCATGGTGCTGGGTCAGGGCAGGGGACCTGAGGCTGCACCTCCCTCTCTGGTGGGGCTTGACAGGGAACCTCAGGCTGCTCCCTGCACCCCGGCACCAGGCCAGGGGACCTGAGGCCGTGCCCCACACCCTGGTGCCAGACCATGGGACATGAGGCCGTGCCCCATGCCCAGCAGGGCTTGACAGGGCACCTCAGGGCATAACCCCCGCCCAGCAGGGCTTGATGGGGGACCTCAGGCTGCACCCCCTGCCCCAGCACCAGGCCGGAGGACCTGAGGCTGCACCCCCCACCCAATGGGGCTTGACAGGGGTGGTGCCGGCCGGGTCTGGGTCTTGGGGACATGAGGCCGTGCCCCATGCCCAGCAGGGCTTGATAGGGCACCTCAGGGCACAACCCCCGCCCAGCGGGGCTTGATGGGGGACCTCAGGCTGCACACCCCGCCCCAGCACTAGGCCAGAGGACCTGAGGCTGCACCCCGCCACCTGATGGGGCTTGACGTGGGTGGTGCTGGCCGGGTATGGGTCTTGCGCGATTTTGAGGCACACGTGGGTGGGCAGGGACTTGACTCTAGTTCCTGTGGCGCACCCCAGACTCTAACAGGAGGAAGATTTTCATATACATTTTACTAATTTTCTTTCATCTCTGACACTTCTATTATAGAGAAAGGGCAAATAGCAATATTAAAATATTTCCTCTAATTAATTCCCTTTTGATGTGCATGAATTTTGTGCACCAGGTCACTAGTATATGTATAATACCTTTGAATCAAAAAAAGAGTATAAAGAGTGAAAGTAAAATCAAACAATACATTAAACATACACATGTGCTAAAACTAGAAAAAATAGCAAGGGAATGAAAAACACTTTTCAGGACATTGAATATCTCTGCAGAAAGAGGTAGGGTAATAGAATTGGTAAGAAACATAGGAAAAGGTAATTAGCAATATGCTAATTCTTGGGTTAGGTTGTCAGTTCACACATATTCATTATAATAAATAACATAAGAAAAATAAAAGTGAGCATAAATAGATTAATAATTTAAAACATTTAGAACAATGCAATGAGATACCATTGCTTTCATTCAAGTAATCAGTAACAATTAAAAATAAACTTTGGATAAAATCAAGTATTGGTGAGATTTGGAGAAATGGATACTTGCATACATTACTTATCTATCTATCTATCAATCTATCTATCTATATATAAAAGCCTAAGTGACCATTACGACTGGTCGACCAGTCATTCAGTCGACGGGTTGCCATGATCCACACTGACCACCAGGGGGTCAACGCTCAATGCAGGAGCTTCCCCCTGGTGGTCAGTGCACTCCCACAGCCAACCTCACACAGCCAGCCAACCTCCCACTGTCCCTCCCCCTGGCCAGCCAACCTCCCACGTTCCCTCTCCCTGGCCTGGCCGGCTGGCCCCGATCAACCCCAATTGCCTCTAGTAAGACTGGCAATGTAAAATTTAAGAACACTTTTGCAGTATCTATTCAAATTATAGATATACTAGTACTAGAGGCCCGGTGCATGGATTCGTGCACTGGTGGGGTCCCTTGGCCTGGCCTGTGGGGATTGGGCCAGAACTGGCTCTCCAACATCCCCAGTGGGGTTCCAGATTGTGAGGGGCCAGTTCGTCCCTCCCCCTGGCCAGCCAACCTCCCACAGTCCCTCTCCCTGGCCTGGCCGGCTGGCCCCAATCAACCCCAATTGCCTCTAGTAAGACTATAAACTGGCAATGTAAAATTTAAGAACACGTTTGCAGTATCTATTCAAATTATAGATATACTAGTACTAGAGGCCCGGTGCATGGATTCGTGCACTGGTGGGGTCCCTTGGCCTGGCCTGTGGTGATCGGGCCAAAACTGGCTCTCCAACATCCCCAGTGGGGTTCCAGATTGTGAGGGGGCAGTTCTCAGGTGACACACCCTGGAATTGAGCTCCCTCCTCTCTGGTTCCGGGTGCATCACCCAAGAACTGCCACTGCCAAGTGACCACGTCTCAGCAGCTTCTGTGTTGAGTGTCTGCCCTGGTGGTCAGTGTGCATCATAGCTACTGGCCAGTCGGCTGGTTCCTTAGGCTTTTATATATATAGATACATAGCCTCTGACTCAGCAACTTGGTTTTTCAGTACCTGCTGCTCTAGAGGTACACTAACAGTATAAATGAGCAGGCAGAATGGTCATTGTCGTATTATTTACGACAGTGAGCATTTTTATATAACCTTTAAACTTTCATTAGGAGGAAAATAGAGTATCTCAAGTATAATATATCCATAATTATTGGATACTATGCATCAGTACAAAAGAATGTGAAGATCCACGTGAGCTAACAAAATGGTCTGAGATATATTGAGTGGCAAGTGTAACTTAACAGCCCAACTAGTACAGGAGGATGCCATTTTGAACATGTTCAGAGCTCCCTCCCCTTCTCACCGTACCTCCCCACCCATCACCATGCTCACCAGTAACATTTGCAGGGCCCAAAGCAAGAGTAAAGATGCAGGCTCCGATATCTTATGTTTAGGACATGGATTGTGCTATGCCAGCAATGAGTGCTATACCCCTGAGTGATGGAAGCACCTATGTGCTATTTTGTGCCGAGCCAGCTCAGCCAAAGGTTCCGCAAGCCTGAGAGAGGGCGGCGATGGATGAAGAAATGACAGACAAAGAGAATAATCTGGGTCTAGGTCAGGGGTGGACAAACTTTTTGACTCGAGGGCCACAATGGGTTCTTAAACTGGACCGGAGGGCCGGAACAAAAGCATGGATGGAGTGTTTGTGTGAACTAATATAAATTCAAAGTAAACATCATTAAAAAAAAGGGTACGGT
>NW_005362797.1:2846308-2900269 GCF_000412655.1 Myotis brandtii | reverse complement strand
GCGTGTGTGTGTGTGTGTGTGTGTGTGTGTGTGTGTGTGTGTTTGTGTAAAGGTGTAGAAATTTCAAATTGATAACAGTAGTTACCTCTGGAAAGGGATAGAGACCACAATTATATCAGATGATGTATAAAAAAATTATTTAGATGGTAGTCAAAGAGACTTCAGCCACATGATAATGTTTTAAATTTAAGAAAAGCCGTGCGTGTGTGTGTGTGTGTGTGTGTGTGTGTGTGTGTAAAGGTGTAGAAATTTCAAATTGGTAACAGTAGTTAACTCTGGAAAGGGATAGAGGAGACCACGATTATATCAGATGATGTATAAAAAAATTATTTAGATGGTAGTCAAAGAGACTTCAGCCACATGATAATGTTTCAAATTTAAGAAAAGGTATAACTTACCACTAAAATTAATTTTAAGAAGAAATTAAAAACCAGAAATATTCATTTGAATAAGACATAGGCCATTAAAAGAAGTACCAAGCAGGATTCATCCAATACAAGATCTGATTTATCTTTAAACAGCCCTTAACAAATGATGAGGAACTAGAGAAACTTACATGCTATGTGTGGTGGGGTATATTCGAGGACTTACTAAGGTCCCACAACACACTTTTGCAAATGTCAAGGGCTCTTCCACACAAAACATGTTTGCATACATATTTTCCAGGTGCCTGGAATGTGAAGTCTCATGTCAATATGGGGTAAACTCTTTCTCCCATATCCAAATACACCCAGCGCTTCATCCTTTTATGAACAAATAGATGCCACTTGGGAGATGATGGGAATAGCTTCATTTTTTTATGCATTCACCATGCATACTGTGCAGACCTGAGCCCACACATACACTGTCATACAAACTCTAAGAAAGAAATACAGAGTAGACCAAATAAGTAAGAGTCGGTATGTGTCGGGAGAGGTGAGGGGAGATAGATGGATGTGGGAATATGGACAAGACCACTTAGGAGGCTAGGCTGATAGGTAATTGCCTACTGTCACAGGGCAGCTCTTTAATGAGGTGTTATCTTTTTATTCCCTTAGGTATGGTTTTCAATCGATGGTGGCAACACCTTTGATTTGCTAGCTGACTTTCATGACGATATCATAAAGAATACTTACCATAGTTTCTACAATTCCGAGATCACCTTTGTTTCCCAAAGTGGACAGGTTTACTTGACGAAAGCAGGTGAGGAATTCACTTTCATTGCTGTAAGCACTATATGTGAGCCAGGGATTCGAAGACACATGAAAAAATTGGCTATATTAATCAACGAATCTTAAAGTCTAAAACCTATTAAGAGTGATATATTTTTTTTAAAAAAATATTTTTAAACTGTGGTAAAATACACATAAATTTTACCATCTTGGCCATTTTTTAGGTGTACAGCTCAGTCATGTTAAATACACTCAAAATGTTCAGTAACCATCACTACCATCCATATTCAGAATTCTTTCTATCTTGTAAAACTGAAACTATGTCCTTTAAACACTTAATTCCCCATTCCCCATCCCCACAGTCCCTGGCAACCACCATTCTACTTTCTGTCTATATGATTTTGACTTTCTAGGTCTCTCATATAAGTGGAATCGTAGTATCTGTCCTTTTGTGACTGCGGTATTTCATTCAGCATAATGTCTTCGAGGTTCATCCATGTCGTAGCATACCTCAATACTATATCCCTTTGTATGGCTGAATAATGTTTCATTGCATGGATCTAGCACAATTTGTTGATCCATTTATTATGATATTTGAGTTGATGGACATTTAATGTTTTTTCCATGTTTTGTTCTTATGAATAATGCCATTATGAACATTTATGTACAAGTTTTTGTGTAGCAATATGCTTTCATATACTCAGAAGTATATACCCAGGAGTCCTGTGTTAACTCTTTGTTTAACATTCTGAGGAATTGCCAAACTGAAGCTGTCCCATTTTACAATCCTACATGCAATGTGTGAGGATCATTTCTCCACATCCTCACCAACAGTTGTTATTGTCTGTCTTTTTTAGTGTAGTAACTCTAGTGGGTGAGGAATTGTATCTCATGTTTTTTACTTCTATTTACTGAATGGCTAATAATGTTAAGCATTTTTCCATGTGTTTATTGGCCATTTGTATATCTTCTTGGAGAAATGTCTTCAAATTCTTTGCTCATTTAAAAATTGGGTTAGTTGTCTTTATTGTTGAGTTGTGAGAGGACTTTATGTACTCTGGATACACAACTCTTATTAAATATATGATCTGCATGTATTTTCTCTCATTCTATAGGTAATTTTTTTCACTTTTGTGATGGTGCTTTTTTGAGGTACAAACATGTTTAATTTTGATGGTTTAATTTACCCGTTTTTTCTTCTGTTTTTTTATGGTGTGGGTGTCATATCTAAGAAACCATTGCCTAATACAAGGTCTTGTTTTCTTCAAAGAGAATTCCTAAGATGATGAAGCTACCAATTACATAAAAGTAATGCTGAAATTCAGTAACATAATGGGCAAGGGATATTACCTTCTGAAATACAGTCTCCCCAACAATGCTCAAGGAGCACTTTTATAGAATACTAGAGGCCTGGTGCATGAAAATTCATGCACTGGAGGGGCAGTCCCTCAGCCTGGCCTGCCCCCTCTCACAGTCCGGGAGCCCGGAGGGAGGCGACCCGGCAATCAGGGGAAGGCGACGCCCCCATCACACCTCTGCTGCTGCCACTGCCAGCAGCACAAGCCTCAGCCGGCCCTGGTTACCTGAGCCTCAGGCGGCCCTGGGTGGCTGGGCAGCTGCCACCGAGGCTTGCCTGTGCCTCGGGCCAGCCCTGGGCCGTTGGGGGGGCTGACGGGGTTGGGGGACTCCAGAGGCAGGCACGTGGCTGAGGGGACTGGGTTCTGCCATCTTGTGGCTGTAGGCGCTGCTATCTTTGAGGGCGTGACAGTCAATTAGCATATCCCCTCCTTATTGGCTTTGGGGCACCACCATCTTTGTGATGGCATGACAGTCAATTTGCTTATTCCCTCTTTATTACATAGGATTGAGTACGTTTGGAGATTGGGGTAAACTCGGAGATATCTGATAAGGTCTAACCAGCGTGTCTCCAAGACAAGCATGAGACCGGTCCCTTTTGGTTGTTTTTGACATTGTCAGCATTCTTGACTGTCCAGCTTACAACCAATTTTTTTCTGGTCTTGTAAGTCTCTGACACAATTTGAAACAGCAAGCTTTCTAACGGTTTCTGATCTGACTTCAAAAGCCTGGTTTCTTGGACCTCAGTATTGTGTCCTTGGGGTTCACTGCCAGGATCGGTGTTATCACCATAAAATCTCTGTTGGTCCTTCCTAATTCAAGGATGAGGAGAGACTACAAAATTCTGATTCTGTTTCCCCACATCTTCACCACGGTGTTTACTTACTCTCGGTGATGTCAATAAAACTTTTGTTCATTTATGCTGGTGTCAAGGTTACCTTTGTGGTTTATTTGCCTGAATCATTTGTTGAGACAGCATTCATGTGGTGGCATATTGAATCTGACCATCGGCCATCATATGATTATGAGATCAGCAAAAATGACTCTGAGTGTCATTAGGAGGGGTTGGGAAGAGAATGAGACATGGGCCATTTCCCGTACTCCAGAAAGCTCCCTCAAGCCACTCTCCTGCCAGTGTACCTCTAAGGCTAGCCAGTATTCTGACTTCTAATCCCATAGTTTTGCCTAGTTTTGAACTCCATATACACAGAATTATGCAGTATATATTCTTGTGTGTCTGACTTTCCTCAGTTGACATTACGACTCCGCGATTGCTTCATATTGTTGCACGTATTAGTACTTTGTTCTTTTTCACTGCTGTGTAGTCTTCCATTGTCTGAATATACCATCATGTGTTTATCCATTCCACTGCCTGTGGATGGGTATTTGAATCATTTCCATTTGGGCCTATTATAAAAAAGTAACTATAAACATTTTTGCATAAGACTTTTTCTGGACAAAGTTTTCCTTTGTTTGGTATATACCTGGAATAGAATTGCTGCATCATCCAGTAGAATTTTGCTTAATGAAGTGCTGTCAACACTTTTCCAGAGTGAGTGTATCAATTTACTGTCCTACCAGCAAAGGGAAGGAATTCCAGTTGCTCATCCTTCTCACCAGCACTTAGTATTGTTAGTCTTTTCAATGCTGAGTTGTTGTGGTGAATATGTAATACTATCTTGGTGAAGATTTACTTTGCGTGAGTAATAATGTTGAGCACATTTTCATATGTTCATTGGCCAATTTTGTTTACTTATTTATTTTTTGGTAAATTATGTCTTCATATCCTTTCAAACCAAGTTTTGATTGAATTGACTTTTTCTTATTGACTTCTGTAAGTTTTTAATATATTATGGATATGAGTCCCTTTTTTTTAGAAATATATCTTGCAAACATCTTTTCCCAACTACTTGCTTATCTTTTTTTTTACTCTCCTCATTCTATCTTTTAATGAACAAAATCATTAATTTTTAAAAGTTAAATTTATGAATATTTTCTTTTATGATTAGTGCTTCTTGCTTCTTGTATCCTGTTACGAAATCTTTGCCTATACCAAAGTTAATATTGTTTTCAATTTCTTATATAGGTCAATAACTTTGTGTGTGTGGTATGAGGTAGGTTTATTTTTCCCATAAAACTCTCAGGTTCTCTACTCTGGCCTTGAGTTGGATATTTAAGGTCATAAGCTTTTTTTTTTTTTTTTTTGGAGGCTCTCCAATGTATCCATAAAATTTATACCACCCCCACAATCTTTGTAAAAACCATGATTGTCACTGTAATCAAGAACACCACCCCCTGCCCCCTAAAGTCTTGTCCTCCACAAGCACCCTAACCCATCTACGACCAGTCATCATCTGAGTAACTGTGATGCCCTTGCTTGTCAGGGATTGCAAGTGTCACAATGCCTTTGCATTCCTTAAATGTGTGAGCTACTCAGTCCCAGGATCCCGCCCTGATATTCTATTTTCTAGGGACATTTCTAATTTTAAAACACATTGTGTCAGTTGTAGTCCTGGCTGGAAACATAATTCCACTCAAGTGTTTCACCTAAAGAGCAGTAGACAGAGCTAAAGGAACCAACAATGATAGCAAAATATCCCAACTAGCAATGGAAGGAAGTCATCACAGTCCCTTTGATTAAAGGGGTAATGCAAATAATACATAATAGATGATAGATAGATGATAGATAGATAGATAATAGATAGATGATAGATAATAGATAATAGATAGATAATAAATAGATGATATATAGATAGGTGATAGATAGATAGATAGATAGATAGATAGATGATAGACAAACGTCTCTCTCCTTCCCTTGTTCGTCTCTCCTGCTAGTGCCTTTCATTGGTCAAACCCACCCAGAAGCCAGCTAGAAACAGAGCACAAGCATAGCGATTCATAGGGGCCAGCCTTCCAGTGCACTGGGCAAGAAAGAGAAAGCCCAAGAATGGGTCTGGGGGAATGGGCAGATAGATAATAAACAGCACATGCTGTGCAATAAAAATCAAAATAGACTAAACAAGATGACTTTGGGAACAGTAAAAACAACAGCTAAGAAAACTAAACTAAATTGGCAATATGAATCCTAAACTCTTATAAATTATAGATATAATCTATAACACATGTCCATGTGCACAATGAAAAATCAGTTAGTGGAAAGAATCTGAAATGACAAATATAGGTGCTAGAGACTGAAAAACTGCAAGCTGTAGAAATTTCCAGGGATGCACAGAGGTGGTGGCTCAGTGAGGAATTCACCCCTTTTGCTTCCTACATGGATAAATGAATAAATACTGAAAATAAGAATAAAGAAAATCCAAATTGATCATAAAACATTACTTTTTAAAAACTAAAAGCAAAACCAATGATAAAAGCAAAAGCACTTCTTAATTATTTGAAATAGAAAATGTAAATCAATTTTAAAGCCACCAAAAAATCAAGCCAGCCTTGTATTTTCTGCTGCAACAATGAATGTCACATATTCATCTAAAGAACTTTCAGAGAAAAATAATATTACCTAAGAATTTACAGCCACCTCAACTAGTTTATTTATATTTAAAACACATTGTGTCAGTTGTAGTCCTGGCTGGAAACATAATTCCACTCAAGTGTTTCACCTAAAGAGCAGTAGACAGAGCTAAAGGAACCAACAATGATAGCAAAATATCCCAACTAGCAATGGAAGGAAGTCATCACAGTCCCTTTGATTAAAGGGGTAATGCAAATAATACATAATAGATGATAGATAGATGATAGATAGATAGATAATAGATAGATGATAGATAATAGATAATAGATAGATAATAAATAGATGATATATAGATAGGTGATAGATAGATAGATAGATAGATAGATAGATAGATAGATGATAGACAAACGTCTCTCTCCTTCCCTTGTTCGTCTCTCCTGCTAGTGCCTTTCATTGGTCAAACCCACCCAGAAGCCAGCTAGAAACAGAGCACAAGCTTTGCGATTCATAGGGGCCAGCCTTCCAGTGCACTGGGCAAGAAAGAGAAAGCCCAAGAATGGGTCTGGGGGATGGGCAGATAGATAATAAACAGCACATGCTGTGCAATAAAAATCAAAATAGACTAAACAAGATGACTTTGGGAACAGTAAAAACAATTAACAGCTAAGAAAACTAAACTAAATTGGCAATATGAATCCTAAACTCTTATAAATTATAGATATAATCTATAACACATGTCCATGTGCACAATGAAAAATCAGTTAGTGGAAAGAATCTGAAATGACAAATATAGGTGCTAGAGACTGAAAAACTGCAAGCTGTAGAAATTTCCAGGGATGCACAGAGGTGGTGGCTCAGTGAGGAATTCACCCCTTTTGCTTCCTACATGGATAAATGAATAAATACTGAAAATAAGAATAAAGAAAATCCAAATTGATCATAAAACATTACTTTTTAAAAACTAAAAGCAAAACCAATGATAAAAGCAAAAGCACTTCTTAATTATTTGAAATAGAAAATGTAAATCAATTTTAAAGCCACCAAAAAAATCAAGCCAGCCTTGTATTTTCTGCTGCAACAATGAATGTCACATATTCATCTAAAGAACTTTCAGAGAAAAATAATATTACCTAAGAATTTACAGCCACCTCAACTAGTTTATTTATATGCAAAGCCAATAGAAGAACGTTATAAACATTATAGTTCATCAAACCTGAGGTTCATTGACTGTAAGATGCACCTTTAAAACAAAAACTGCAAAGCTCTTTCAATTAAATTTTAACATGGTGTTTTAACAGTGATGCCAGTTGATGCATAGATTATTACTATGATATTATTTCCCCTGCCTATAGTTGCATTGCTTGGTGTATAATAAGGCAAATTTTTTCTGTCATCTCAGTAGTAAAACATAAAGCATTTTAAATAGCAATACAATTCAGCATGCATTACACCAGTGATTCGGGGAAACTCAAAGTGATGACAATATAAACGAAGAGCCCAGACAAAGTACATACATGCATGTATAGCCAATTGACCACTATGGCGTGAGTGCCACCTGCTGGACAATGATTGTAAGACACATCCTGGTATCAATTTACCAGATGTTAAAATGGGAACAAATATATAGCTTATGTCTATAGATGAAATATGGCATATTGCGCCTTAGCAATTGTAATGGTTAATCTTCTGTGTCAATTGACGATGGCCAAGAGGTTCCCAGATTAAACACTATTTCTGGGTGTGTCCGTGAGGGCGTTTCTGGATGAGATGAGCATTTGGATCGGTGGACTCGGCACCGTAGACTGCCGTCCCCAGTGTGGGTAGGCATCATCCAGTCTTTTGACGGCCTGAGTAGAACAAGGTGGAGGAAAGAGGAAGTCACCTTTTTGCTTCCTGCCTGTCTGCTTGACTTGGGACGCTGGTTTCCTGCCCTTGGACAGGGATTTGCATCAGTGGCCCCCTGTTCTCTGGCCATCGGCTCCCCTAGTGCTCCGGCCCGTGGCTCTCTAGCTTGCAGATGGCAGATCGTAGGACTTCTCAGCCTCCATAACTGCACGAACTAGTTCCTCACAATCTCTTCCTTCTTGTATCATATTGGCTTGTACAGGGTGATGGTGGTGAAAGTGGTGAGAAGTGGTTAGGTTCTCTATATATTGTGAGGCTAACGTCAATAGCAAATTGCTGATGGATTAGATCTAGGTTGTGAGAGGAATTGAGAACAACACCAAGGTTTTCGGACTGAGCAGCGGGAATACTACAGTTGCCGTGAATGGAGATGAGGAAGCCTAAGGATGAAGGAGGTTTGCACAAGGATGAGGAGTTCCATTTGGGATGAGTCCCGTCTGAGATGCCTGACTGGCCTGGATCCGGAGCTGCGCTATACATCCGGGGTTCAGGGAGGCGAACGACGTGGGAGTTTTAAATGTGGGAGTCGTCCACATAAAGATGGATTTTTACATGCTAACACTGGACGAGACTTCCCGAGACAGTGAGAGACGAGATATAAGATCTGAGTTTAGGGGTCAGCGACAGGAGGGCGGACCTCTCAGGAGAGCCTGGCCTGGCTTGGGACGGTCGGGTGTGTGTGTGTGTGTGTGTGTGTGTGGAAACCAGCCTTGTTCATCCTGAGACCTCAGCTTTCCCTCTGGCTCCATCCTCCATCCAGGGGGCCCTCTTCTTCCCTGGACCTGTCTGTCTGGCCACGGGAGTGCTGCTCTCCTACCAGAGAACTCCCAGTACCTCTCAACGTGCTGCCGTAAGGCACGAGGGGAACACAGGATCCCAAATTTGAAACAATATCTAATATAGTTTATGACCCAGGGGGTCTTGACTATAATTCCCCTTGCCTGCCTAAGGGTTATTTTCTCTGTTGCTTCCGATCTATTCAGGAATCTGACATCCTGGTATTAGGAGGAGAAACCACTGCTAAGGGGGGCGGTCGCCCCTTTTGTTCTAGACACCTGTCACATCAGCTCACCTGTCTGTCCTTCACCTACTTCAGCAAACAGGTTCTGCAATGAAATGGAGCCTGGAAAAGCCTTCCGAGGGACTTAACAAACACCGGCATGTATTTTACTAATTCCGGAGTCCCAGAGCCCTAGCCCCAACCCTTAGTTTAAACGAAGGAGTTCTTATGAAGGACACTGTTAAAAGTTCTCTAGTTGTATTAGATCAATATCAAGAGACTTCTGTTTTTTTGTGTGTTTTTTTTCTAACAGGATTACACAGATTCAGTAAAATTGGATCTATTGCTGATAAGATTTTCACATTATACTATGACCACATGGGATTCATACATAAACTGACTCCGGGTCGTTTTGAAGCTAATGGATATCATAAAAGTATTTTTGGGCAGGTCAGTGATATACTGCATTGAAGCAGTTGGCCATGTTTTAAGAATAAATGTCATATTTTATGTACAGAATGGGAAAGTAAATTCTTTGGGACAAACTCCTATCAATGCACCTTGCTTTATGTAATTAAAGGGAAACACCTCCATATTCCAGAGCAGATCTCCCACGTCCTATTTGGGGTTACATAGATTTAACTCTACCCTGGGTACCTACACACCCATTTCTTCACGGCAAAACACCACCAGATAGTCTAAGCCAGATCCATTGCTGCCCACCCAAGCTCACAGTGGACTCCCTTCCTCCTAAGATTGGCCTTTAAATAGACACAAGTGCTGTTTTTCCTACTGGTTTGCCCTTCTTTGTATTAACGTCACCCTCCTCACCTCTTCTTTTTCTAATGCTAACACAGGAAGGAGTTGTTATCTTTTTCACAGATGATACTACAGGCAGACTTTTCTAATAATTTTAGTGGATAACATGCCCCTTGTGGAGGTCCATATGCCTAAGAACGCATAGACAGGCATGAAAAGGAGCTCTCCTCAACACAAAGGCAAAGAAACAAACAGCTTTTTTTTTTTTTGCCTGGGGTGTAATGAAACCTGCCCGAGAGAAAGAAAATAAAGGATGGAGAGCATTCCAAATCACTGGGCCAAGCAGGCAGAGGGAAAGATGGTGTTTTAATCTGCAACAACATGGATGGCCCTAGAGACTACCGTGCTAAGTGAAATGAGTCCGACAGAGGAAAACAAAGGCCATGTGACTCCACTTACATGTGGAATCCAAGAAAACACTATCAACCTACAAGCAGAACAGAAATAGACGCATAGATACAGAGAACATGTCACCAGCTGCCCATGGGAGAGGGGCTGGAGCGGGGTGGAAGAGGTGAAGGGATTAAGAGGTACAAATTAGTAGTTGCAGAATAGTCACAGGGGCATAAAGTTACAGCATAGGGAATGCAGGCAATGATACTGTAGTAACTGCATAGTGCCAGGCGGGTACTAGATGTATCAGGGTGAGCACTTGGTAAATTATATAAATGTCTGTCTAATCACTATGTTATACACGTGAGACTAACATAATATTATATGTCAGCTGTGACTGAAAAATAAAAACGTGATTTTGAGTAGGAAAAAGAAAAAGAAAAGACAGTGTTTTAGCTTCCCGTCTGAGATAGTGGTAGAGAGTAAGGTGGGAACCTCCTTGTGACAATGAGATGCCGCCACGTGACTCCCTGTGTGTTTGCCAGTCTGTGGTGTGGGCTCTGCATAAACACAGATCCCAATGATGTGAACAGGAAGGTAGAACTAACCCCCCCCCCAAAAAAAAAGCAGTTACCTCCATTTTTTGCGGCCTTCACAATTTATCAAAAATGTCTTAGTTCTCTTAGGTAAAGGTTTCAATAATAAAAACCAAACGCCAATAGAAGTTGTTATCGTCAGGACGAGTTTAAGGAACTTGCCCTCAGCATTATCACCTCCCTCCCCCCAAACAAACGATGACGTCTGCGTCCTGTCTGGATAGAAACAAGCGCCAGGCTTCACTGGGCCCTGCTGGGTGCCGGGCGCTGTTGTGAGCTCTTCATGTTAATAACAGCTGTTTATTTTCTGATGAGGAAGTGAGGCCCAGCAACACTAAACAACTCATCCCAAACTACCTCTACCCCTGGTTAGTGATGGGAGCCAGGCATCAGTCCAGGCCCCTGGTGCCAGGGCCTGTGCTTTCAGTCCTCACGATGTTGCCTTTCGCTGGATTGCACACACTTTTCGTGGCATATTCTTGGCATCCCCCGGCGCCAGAATGTCATGCAGAAAAGTTCTAAAGCCGTTCAGCCTTTTCAGAGTCCTTACGCCCTCCGTTCAGTCCACAGCGACTCCCCTTGCATGCGTTTCCCATTCTCTCCCCTTCTCGGCATGTTCCCCAATTTATGAAACTAGGGAAAGGCATAACAGACAACCAAGTCCGCACCCCCAACCAGGGGGCACCCCTCACCCCTCACCGCATGGCAACAAGGTCAGTTCCAACATCCCCTTGAGGGCTGGTCTCCACCTTCCTTCTCACCTCCTAAGAGTTCCCAAAACGACAGGATCAAGATCTGAGAGGGGGGTGTTAAAAAGGAGACCCTGAAGGTCAGAAATCTGGGCTGAAGGTGCCCGTGTTGACGGCCAGGGAAAGGCTGGTCACACACACACACACACACACACACACATATATATATGCTTTAAATATATTTCTTCATATATTCTTCTATTTTTTATGTTTCATTTCTCTGGGAGTGTATCTGTCTTAGTTTGTTCAGGCTGCTATGATAAAATAGCACAGATTGTATAGCTTATAAACAACAAAAGTTTATTTCCTACAGTTCCAGAAGCTGGTTCATATTCAACACCATTTCGCTATGTTCTCAGATGATGGAAGAGGCAAGGGATCTCTGTGGGGTCTTTTTGATAAGGCACTACCCTCATTTACAAAGGCTCCACCTTTATGTTTTAAGTAACTCTTAGTACCATCGCCTATGGGGTTAAGGTTTAAATATGTAAATTTTGGGGGCAAACAAACATTCAGATCATAGCAGTGTTATTATTCATTTGGCATCGTTATTTTAATACAGTTTATATATAAATAAAAACTAAAAGGAAAATCATACTGAGATGAGGAAAGAAGTGCTCTAGATTTTATTTTCAGTTAATCATGTTTGGTGGAAATCAAATGACCTATATATCCTCCCCCACTGTTCACTTGAGGCAGCACATAGAATGGCAGACACATGGCACTTAGGCTAAAAGTTCTCCAAGTTAGTGTGCATAAATGCCACCAGGGAGCTCGTTAACATGCCAGTTTTTCATCTTCCACCCTTTAAAAATCTGACAAACTGGTTCTGGACTAACAACATAAGTCTCCAGTATATTTGCATGCAGGTAGGCAGGAGTCCACCTTAAAGGGAAAACCTGGTCTTGCATGAGTGTAATGAGGTGGGCCACATCTATCCACTGTGTGACTTTAAGGCCATAGGAACATCACTGTCATTTCGCCAGTATTTTATATTTGTGTGAGTTTTGAATGAACAAGTACTTAACTGATTTTTTAAGTGGATTTTGCAAGGAAGAAACTTGGACTTCCTGAAAGAGTTAGTTTGTGTGGATTCATGGAGTACAAGCAACTAGCAGTTCCTACTCCCAGGCCAAGTTACTTAGACACACACAAGTTCTTTAACGTGTTTTTGCTAAGCAGCCACATTCTGCCAAATGTTTGAATGATGGACTAGATGTCAGCATTGCAAACTCATGATACTTGCACATGACTATGGAAACTTCCAATGTCACGGGCATGCAGCCTGAGCTCTCAGACCTAAACATTTCTCATTCTCTGCTCCTCAGAGAGGTCTTTCTCAAACAGTGAATTTAACAGAACCAGTCTGCTTACCCACCTTTAATTTCCATCCAGCAGTTATCTTTTACATTTCTTTCATAATCTGAGATTATCTTGTTTATATATTGCTTCCTCTTTTAATATCTGTTTCTCCTCACTAGGATGTGTGCTTCCTGAAGGCAGAGAGCACACATGTTTCTTATGCACTGATGAGTAAAGTAATTCTGGTGACTAAACCTGCTCTGGGCTTTTTGTACCACACAGGATCTATACGTATGTATTGTACGAGGAATGAATGAGGGAATAAATGTTTTAATGAATTTTCTAGGCTAACGTGGGGCTACACATTTCATTTAAATAGGTTTCCAAGAATTTTGAGAATAGGTTAAATAATAAAATAGAGTATTTGGGGGTTAATATAAGAGGTAATTTGATTTGCATTTTTATAATTTGCTTACATCAGAATATCAAGATTCAAAAAGACCATTTACCAGACTTCTGAAATTTTGTAATTATCTGAGAAGAATCTGAGAAGTACTAAAGAAACTTTTCTTAGCTTCTTTTAATCAGCTTACCTAAGGTATTTCTGACAACTAACCCCCCCCCCCCAAAAAAAAGCAGTTACCTCCATTTTTTTGCAGCCTTCACAATTTATCAAAAATGTCTTAGTTCTCTTAGGTAAAGGTTTCAATAGTAAAAACCAAACGCCAATAGAAGTTGTTATCGTCAGGACGAGTTTAAGGAACTTGCCCTCAGCATTATCACCTCCCTCCCCCCAAACAAACGATGACGTCTGCGTCCTGTCTGGATAGAAACAAGCGCCAGGCTTCACTGGGCCCTGCTGGGTGCCGGGCGCTGTTGTGAGCTCTTCATGTTAATAACAGCTGTTTATTTTCTGATGAGGAAGTGAGGCCCAGCAACACTAAACAACTCATCCCAAACTACCTCTACCCCTGGTTAGTGATGGGAGCCAGGCATCAGTCCAGGCCCCTGGTGCCAGGGCCTGTGCTTTCAGTCCTCACGATGTTGCCTTTCGCTGGATTGCACACACTTTTCGTGGCATATTCTTGGCATCCCCCGGCGCCAGAATGTCATGCAGAAAAGTTCTAAAGCCGTTCAGCCTTTTCAGAGTCCTTACGCCCTCCGTTCAGTCCACATCGACTCCCCTTGCATGTGTTTCCCATTCTCTCCCCTTCTCGGCGGGTTCCCCAATTTACGAAACTAGGGACAGGCATAACAGACAACCAAGTCTGCACCCCCAACCAGAGGGCACCCCTCACCCCTCACCGCATGGCAACAAGGTCAGTTCCAACATCCCCTTGAGGGCTGGTCTCCACCTCCCTTCTCACCTCCTAAGAGTTCCCAAAGCGACAGGATCAAGATCTGAGAGGGGGGTGTTAAAAAGGAGACCCTGAAGGTCAGAAATCTGGGCTGAAGGTGCCCGTGTTGACGGCCAGGGAAAGGCTGGTGAACCAGGAGAAGTGAGAATGGCGTTTGCCCCCAGAGCTGGGGACTCAGCTGGGGACAGAGCTGTGCAGAGTCACTAGCGCGGAACTGGAACAGCAGCTTCCCAGTGAGGAGAGGCACTTCCCAGCTCCTTCCCCAAATGAAACTCCGAATAAGAACCAAGTTTAAAATCTGCACCTCCGGTCCCTCCTCCAGTGTCCACACACCCTTCGGCTCCAGCCTTCTGCAAAGAGCCCTGGGGTCTGAAAGGAAACTTTGGTCCTCAGGATTCCTTTTCCTCCTCAACAGAAAAACACATCTTCCTGGGCACACGCGGCCATTCAAACATACTGCTCCCGTGGGTTACCAAAACAGCCTTGTTTGGCTGTGGACTGGAAACAAATCTGTTACCCACCTTCTGTTGTAATTGAAGTATAAAATAGTTTAAATGCACTATTTTTTTTCTCCTACTCCAGGCGGTTGATATGGGCTTTGAGACTGCGCTCGCCCCAGAGTATATCACCATAAATGAAATGATCTTCTATGCTTATGTGCCTGCAAATGAACCTCAGGACTCTATACATACCAAGAAGTTCAGCAACATTCACTTGGGAAAAGTGATCAACTCCAAGTAGTTAACTGATTGTGCTTCTCGTTTACTTAGATTGCACGCTGGTTTCTAGATTCTCAGTTTTGAGATTGCTTTTCTGAGTGATTTTTTTCTGGGTCAAATAGAGTGAGTCTCTTTTGGACACCCTCACAAGGCCAGATATATTTGTAGACTTTACAGCTTTAACACACGTATATGTATCAAAATGTATTGTTTAATTTTACCAAATGTATTATTTAGCTATGTATACCTCCTCCTGTGACTTTCCTTTTGCATACCACATTATGCTTTTTTAAATTTGCATAAGCTTCATAAATTACTCGATATTGATATATGCATCTATAGCATGTCCCAAAATTCACGCAAGAAGTAATTTTGATAGAAAACACAGGTTTATAATTAAAAATTGTAAATTTTTTATTGATTCATAAAGTATACAGTGTAGGGTTATGTATGGAATAGCACATCAGGTAAATGGCCTCCACAGCTTTGCTGGCACATACGCAAAGCCGTGGTCTTCGTTGGTCTGTTGGTCTGCTGTTCCAGTTCCGCGTTTTCCCTGCTCCTGGGCCATAATTGGTACTTGGTAATGCTTATCAAATTGAAGGGATTGAAATCAAAGGGCAACAGATATTAGAATCTGATTCAATAAACCAAGTAAAATTAGGCTTTTATTTGTTGTTGTTGTTGTTGTTGTTAATGCTCACGCAAAATTCAAATCTTGCGTGAATTTTGGGACAGCCTATATAATTCACTCTCATGAACATACCACCATTTATTTTACTATTCTCCTATGTTGTCTGGTGGTAGTTGTAAACTTTTGCTATTTATTTTTAAGTTTTTAATCTATCTAGAATTGATGTGTGTAGTGTGAAGTGGGAATCTGAATCCTCTCTCTTTCTCTCTCTCTTTCTCTATATGGATAATCAATTGTTCTAGGGATCCCCACTGATCTACCGTGTCACCCATGATAGATCATAGTTTCATATATGCATTGGCCTATTTCTGGCCCCTCTTTTATTTCATTACTGATTTATCTTCCCTATGTCACGCTTCTATTCTCTTAACTATATAACTCGTTAATAGCGCCCCCTCCTGGTTTCTCTTGGCCTTTGTTCTTGCATTTACATATGAGATTCAGCATGGCAGGTTCATTAACCCTTTGAGTGCCAACCAATATCCCAGGAACTATGCTAAAATTGCCAAGGCATTTTTGCTGATTTTACAGCAGTTTAGGGAAAAAAAATTATGAATCGCAAGTGTACCTGTAAAAAAAATTAGGCAGATAAATGCCAGTGGTCAATTTTAGAACTACAAACATTCGGCATCATAAGTATTAATCTGCACTTAGGTGCCATCTGTCAATAAAGAGTGAACTACTAGCATCTAATAGTGACACTGCAGGAGGAGGGTGATGGCGCTCCCGGCAATTTTGGCGAAAGACAGGAGGAGCACCATCACGCTCCCCGGCACTCTAGGGGTTAAGAAAAAAAAACAACCCACAACTGTGAATAGAAATGACCTCTTGCAGCCGTATTCTGCCTTCCATCTGCAGTTAGATCTTGGGTGGACATTTCTTGCTCTTCTAGCGGTGAGATCGCTCTACTTCATTCTCTTAGAATTGAAGGCCCAAGGCAGTGTCCCGACCCTCCTACAGGATCAGAAGAGAGTTATTGGTCTATCCTTCCCTCCTCTGCAATGTTTCTTTGCTTCCTCTCTCAGTAGCTTTTGCTTCCTGGGGGAGAAGGTGAGGGAAGGAGGGGGGCCGGGCTTCAGCACCAACACCCTCCAGACACTTTACCCCAACCATTGATCACCTCTTTTGAGGCCTGGGTGCAAGAGTGTCTAATGCCCAACCCCCTGCGGCTTAAGGCTTTTGCTTTCTGTGAAAGAAGGTTCAGGGAAGTGGGGGATGCTGCCTGCTTCCTCCTCATCCTCTGATTCCCCGTGCTGCCTGCACCACCAGCAACGGTCACTCTGGTCCTCAGCTGGCACAGATCCTTCCCATGAGCCTCAGGGAAGCCCAGGGGAAGGAGCTTGCGAGTACAGACCCCCCTTATAAAGGTGCCACCCTCCCCCAGCTACAGTTGGCATTAACTATCCTATATAATAAAGAGCTAACATGCTAATTAGACCAAACAGCAGAACGACCATCCAGATGACCTTCCAGATGAAGCCAGTGCTGTGAGGGGCTGCAAGGGGCTGCGAGGGCCGAGCCCCTTGCATGAATTTTGTGCACTGGGCCTCTAGTTATTTTATATTAGTTTCAGGTGTACAGAGTCATGGTTAGATATTTATATAATTTGCAAAGTAATTCCCCCCATACATCTAGTACCCACCTGGCACCATCCATAGTCATTAATGATATTATTGACTCTATTACCCTATGCTGTACTTTACATCCCTGGGACTGTTTTAAACTACCAATTTGTACTTCTTAATCCCTTCACCTTCTCCACCCAGCCCACCAACCTTCTCCCTGTGGCAACCATCAGTCTGTTCTCTGTACCTACAAGTCTGTTTCTGTTTTGTTTGTCCGTTTATATTGCTCTTTAGACTCCACGTGTAAGTGAAGTCATGTGGTGTTTGTGTTTCTCTGACTTATGTCACTTTAAGGTGCCTCAGCATTTCCGGACTCATGTGCCAGCCTTTGGCAGTTTTTACGATTTTAGCTAATCCTTACCTCTTGCCTTGTGGCCAGCGCTGTGTTCCTGCCTCCCATGCTTTTACAGAGGCAAGACTGTGCCAGTGTTCAGACTTTCCTTGGAGTGGCTCATTCCCCTGGATTTCAAGTTAGTTGGTTATCTTGGGACCTTAATTCAATGATGGGCTTACGTGTTGACTTTGTGCTTTCTCTATTTCTTCTTGTCGGGTGTGCATCTTTCTGCATTTAAAGCAAAAGTACAAGTCTTGTAATTGACTTTGTATATTAAAAATTTTCGGTCCGAACGGCTTTGGCTCAGTGGATAGAGCATCGACCTGTGGACTGAAGGGTCCCGGGTTCGATTCCGGTCAGGGGCATGTACCTTGGTTGCGGGCACATCCCCAGTAGAGAGTGTGCAGGAGGCAGCTGATCGATGTTTCTCTCTCATCGATGTTTCTAACTCTCTATCCCTCTCCCCTCCTCTCTGTTAAAAATAAATAAAATATATTTTTAAATTTTTTTTTTCAAATTTGCTAAATTCTTTTAATAATTCCAGAACTGTTACTATATACTCCTTTGGGTTTTCTGAGTAGAAATTTTTCTAAGTAGATAATCATATCACCTGCAAAGAGCTTGTTTTGTTTCTTCCTTAACACTTCTTAGCGTATTGTCCCTTTGTCCTATTGCAGTGTCTAGGACTGTGTTAAATAGAAAGGAAGCGAGTGGGTGTCTTAATCCATTCAGCTCCACCCTCATGACCCAAATCACATCCCAAAAGCCTCACTTTCTAACACCATCGCCTTGGCATTAGATTCCAACCATCTTTATTAAGATGCTAGATAAGCTGCAAGTTCTAACCACCCCTTTGAGTTAGTCATCACGGAGTTTCTCCTGTGTGTAAGCATGACACACATGTGTCTTTTGTCAGTTGGATTTACAAGGCCCCAGCCACAGAACCTAGGAGGGGAGAGGGGGAAAAGGCTTCTTTTTTCCTCTCCTACAGTTTATTTTGGTTCACAGTCTTTTTGTCAGATAGGTCTCTTGCAAATATGTTCTCGCCGTCTGTGGCTTGTCTTCTAATTCTCTTGACAGTGTGGTTCACAGAGGAGAAGTTTTTAATTTTAATAAAGTACAGCTTATCAATTATTTTCTTTCATGGATTGTGCCTTTGGCATTGTAGGTCAAAGGTCACTGCCATGCCCAAGATTATCTAGATGTTATCTAGATGTTATCTAGGTTATCTGCTAGGATTTAATAAGTTTGAATTTTATATTTAAGTATATGACCCATTTTAAGTTAATTTTTGTAAAGGATGTAAAGTCTGTATCTAGATTTTTTTTGCATGTGGATGTCCTAGGTTAATATTTTAAAATAGATTGTTTTTCTTGATTAAAAAGTGCATGCCCATTGTAGAAATTTCTTAAACATGGATAAACATAAAGAAGAAAATGGGAATAATAACTGTTAACACTTTGCTGAATTCCTGGTTAGTTTTTCCAAGATGCATTTTAACAGTCTTCACCCTGCTTCTTTCCTTTAGACATTGTAATATAATCACCTCCCATATAGAATTAAAAACTCTGTAAATACCATTGTAATAGTAGCATTTTGTCTAAGTAGATCATGTAGTAACATCTACTTAATTTTCCTGTTATTGGTCATTCTTATTTCTAACTGTTATCATAATTCTATGATGGATGTCTTTATGTGGGAAGATGCCGCTCTCACATTACCCCCCTGCAGTGTTATTTCCTTAGGATGGAGCCTTGCCAGTAGGTTTATGGCATCAGAGGGAAACAAATAATGCTATAGCTCTAAGTGATATCAAGTTATCAAATTGCTTTCTGGGAAGTTTGCACCAATTTATAATACCATCACAAGTGGATGCATGCCTTTCTCCACTCAATTCTTACCACTCCTGAACCTGTCATTTAAAAGATCTTTCCTAATTTGATAGGTGAAAAATTGTGTCCCACTGCTGTAATTGGCTTTTTGTTAATTAACTAATGAGATTGAAGAAGTACTAATCAAATGTTTATGTGGTAGCCATATGTGTGGTACATTTTGTTTGTAAATTATGTATTCATAAACCTGCTCATTCACGCCACAGTTTTATCCACATTCCTTAATGTGTGTTGGTTTGTTTAGGAAAACTGGAAATGCTTACATAAGAAAGCTATTGCAACACAACATTCCTGAAGGATTTTTGTCTGCAGTTATTGCAGAAATAATCGAACCTTTTGACTTAGAAGATGTGAAGGAGAGCTCTTGTTTGTCTAGTTCCCTTTCCATTAATCAAGATGGAAAATTCTATAAACTTACTCTTGACCTACAAAGTAAGTGTGATAATATAATACAGCTCTTATGGCTAATAAAAATGAAAAATTATCTTTTGGAAAGGTCATTCATGTTCACTTATGGAACAATAGATTTCAAAATTTAGTCCAATTGGCAATCTACAGAAGTATACATCTATGTAGGTTTCTGGAGGAATTTTATATTTACTATGTACTAAAACCTAGCTATAACTCCATTGATATTTACATCAACAGTGGAATTTTTCATTTATTCCTGATGTTATTTTTTTTTATTAAATAGTATTCAGGAGGAACAAAAGAAAATAGGAAGTCCATGCAGATTTTGCCTGCCATAATAAAAAAATTTTTAACCAGTATTATGTAGGATATTTCTATTTCAAAGGATTATATGATAGATACATAGCAAAACTTAATATAATTTTTGTAAGAATTTGGGTTTTACTCTGAGTAAGTAGGAAGTCGTTGGAGGAGCTTTGAACAAAAAGTGACACGACTGGACTTATGTTTTAATAAAATCCACTTTGACTTTTGTGTTGAGAATAGACTGGGCAGGTGGTGGAGAAAGGGCAAGAAGGAAAGCAGAGAAATCAGGAGGCAATTACAATAATCAGGTGAGGGATCATATTAAATTTAAGATGCCTGTTGCTCATCCAAGTGGAGAAATGAGGTGGCTATTTAGAAAGACAAGTCTGGCACTCAGTGATAACATCTGAACTGGAGAGATAAATTTGAGCAGTCAGCATACGCATGATAGTTAATGCTATGAGACCAGATGAGAAAATGATTGTAGGTATAGAAAGGAAAAGGTCTGAGGTCCAACCCCTGGAATTCCAACAATTAGTCATCCAGGAGATGCAGAAGAATTAGAAAGGAGATTGGAAGGTCTGCTCAGAGGAGAACTGAGTGAAGATGTTTAGGTGCTACCAATAAGTCAGGTAAGATGATGAAAAAAACTGGCCAGTGGATTTATGTGAAAGTCATTGGTAACTTTGACAATGGCTGTGGTTGGGTGGAGTAGTAGAGACCAAAATCTAATTGGATTAAAGTTAAAAACTTATGAGAGGAGAGAAATTGAAGACCCATGAATAAAGGCAACTCGGGGAATTTCCCTATAAAGGGAAGGAGAGACCTTACATGGCAGCCTGGCGGGGGGAGGGGAAGGAGGGTGAAGGAAAGGATTTGTTGGTGTGTCTGATATGGGAGAAATTAGGCAGTGATGGCGAACCTATGACACATGTGTCAGAGGTGACACGCGAACTCATTTTTTTGGTTGATTTTTCTTTGTTAAATGGCATTTAAATATATAAAATAAATATCAGACATATAAGTCTTTGTTTTACTATGGTTGCAAATATCAAAAAATTTCTATATGTGACACGGCACCAGAGTTGTTAGGGTTTTTCAAAATGCTGACATGCCGAGCTCAAAAGGTTCGCCATCACTGAATTAGAGCATGTGTGCATAGTCAAGGGAATTATGAGATTCTCTTCCGACTACTTCTAGTTATTATTTCAGAATAAGGCAAGTTTTGTTGATATGTTTCATGACCTATTCAAAACCCTTGATAATGAAAGAAAAAAAAAGAGAAACATTTGATAAGGATGCCCTCCCTCTCCTTGAAATAGCCTTCTTTTGGCTTTTCTCAGATTCTCTCCGATGGCTTTTCTCCAATCATTTCTTCTTTGTCTGCTTTGTGGAATCTTTCCATTCCTTACATGATGGTGTTGCTTACGTTCTCGCCCTCGAGCTTTTTTTCTTCTAAATCTTCATGCTCTCCTTAAACAATCGATTATCCATCCATTCAACAAATATTTATTGAGCACCTTCCGTGTAGCAGGCAGACCTTTAGGTACTGGGGGAACACTGATTACATTATCCTTCTCTTATAGAATCACGGTCAAGAGTCAAGGTTAAAGCGCTTGGCAAAAAAACCCCCCCCCCCCCCCCCCCCCCGCTGATAATTTTACAGAATCCATTTCACCCTTCACACTGTCTCATTTCAGAAGGGCAGAGACTTTACCAGCCTGAGCGTCACTGAGAACAAAAGAAATAAAATCAAACCCCTAGCCAATCTGCTGTGGACATACAGCATGAGATAGAATATATCGTCACTTTTTGAAGCTAAAAACAAACAAAAAATAAAAAGAATCCATTATAGTCAAGTGTAAAGTACAGGTTTGTGCTTGACATATTCGTGACACACTTTCTATAAAATAATTTGATTTATAACCTGAAATCTGCCCAATGTGTTTTATGGTTAAGACCATAGTTTAGCCCTAACTGGTTTGGCTCAGTGGATAGAGCGTTGGCCTGCAGACTCAAGGGTCCCAGGTTCGATTCCGGTCAGGGGCATGTACCTTGGTTGCAGGCACATCCCCAGTAGGAGGTGTGCAGGAGGCAGCTGATCGATGTTTCTAGCTCTCTATCCCTCTCCCTTCCTCTCTGTAAAAAATCAATAAAATATATATATATTTTTAAAAGACCGTAGTTTTAAAACTTGCCCTGGCCAGTTTTGCTCAGTGATTAGAGCGTCAGCCCTCGGCCTGAAGGGTTGCAGTTTCCATCCCAGCCCAGGGCACGTACCTCGGTTGCAGGCTCGATCCCTGTCCAGTAGAGGTGCATGCAGGAGGTAACCAGTTGCTGTGTCTCTCTCACATCGATGTTTCTCTCTCTGTCTCTCCCCCTCCCTTCCACTCTCTAAAAACCAAGGGGAAAAAATATCCTCAGGTGAGAATTAACAAAACACACACACACACACACACACACACACACACACAAAGAACTCAAATAGTGTGTTCATCAGTTATATCTGCCAGAATGCTTGAAGAACAGTAGCTGTTTTATTTCATAGCAAATCATTTCTGTTCTAGCTCCAGGTGTTGTTTCTTCATTTCAAGATTCGGATATAGAGAAGACAGTGGTGATTCCTGGTTACAGCAGCTTCCTGATCACAAGCATTGTAGATGGTAATAATGCGTTAGCGATGGCCACCATGCCTGAAAGAGTTCCCAACAACATGACTTTTGTAAAAGACTCATGGTTATTATATGACTTTGGAGAAAGGAATGGACGGAAATGGGAAATATACACAAAACCGTGTAATTATTTGTTTCAGCAAGATGATAATACACTATCCCTCAATGTCCTGAGATACATTGATCTGGGGAAATCTCAGACCTTAGGAATTAAGGTCATACCTCATGGTAAAGGTAAGTTTATTTTTATTGGGAAACATCAAAAGAAGATGTTTTTGTTTACCCTGAATGTGAAATATACGCTAATATTTTTCTTCTTTTTTAAAACATGTTTTATTGATTTTTTAGATGAAGGAGAGAGGGGGAGAGAGAGAGAGAGAGAGAGAGAAACATCAATGATGAGAGAGAATCATTGATCAGCTGCCTTCTCACTGGGGACCCAGCCTGCAACCTGGGAATGTGCCATGATGGGGAATTGAACCATGATTTCCTAGTTCATAGGTCAATGCTCACCCACCAAACCATGCCGGCCAGCCGGCTGGGATATTTTTCTTTATCTTTGGTTTCCAGAATGGCTGGCATTCTACTTATAACAGTATTAGCTTCTAATTATTGAGCATTTACTATGGGTGAGGCTCTGTATTAAATGATTTTATATTTTTTTTCATTTAATGTTTATAACAACTCTAAAAGGCTAGACTATAATCCTCATTTTACAAACGAGGAAATGAGGTTCCGTTAGCAGGCCAAGATTACATGGGACTTTAGATTTTTTGCTTACCTCTGAAAATTAAACCTTTTAATTACCTTGGATTTTTATAATTATTTCAAGTATTTATTTAAAGCCAAATAATGGTTTTTAAATAAAATTTTAAACCTTTCCCTATTTTTTTCAGTCATTTATTTATTTAAAAAAATAATAACAATTCCTAACTGGTTTGGCTCAGTGAATAGAGCATCAGCCCTTGGACTGAAGGGTCTGGGTCTGATTCCAGTCAAGGGCATGTACCTTGGTTGCAGGCTCGATCCCTTGTGTAGGAGGCAACCAAGTGATGTGTCTTTCTCACATCGATGTTTCTCTTTCTCTCCCCCTCTCTTCCACTCTCTCTAAAAATTAATTCTAAAAAATAACGAAATGTTAATGATGATGGAGAAATGGTATACTGGGGGAAAAAATAAAACAAAAAAATTTATTAACTGAGCCAGAAAGAGAGGCAGGACAGGGGGAAGGAAGGGAAGGGAAGGGAAGGGGAGGGAAGGGAAAGGAAAGGAAGGGAAGGGAAGAAAAGTGTGTCACCAGAAATGAAGAGGGAACTCAAAGCCAAAAAAGGAGCTAATGTGTGGTTTCCCGCAGGATTTGAGGCTCAGGTACAGGCTATCTGAAGGAGCTAATGTGTGGTTTCCCGCAGGATTTGAGGCTATCTAGGCAGAGGGATGATTTTAATTCCCAAACCTTGGCAGAAGATGTGGCTGCTTCCTACTTTGTGTTAGGAAATTGGAACTGAGACTGTTGAGCCATAAAGAGGGGATTAGGAAAACTGTACATATCACCACCCAAAGAGGAGCTGGGGACATGATCGTTTCCATGGGACTCAAAGTGGAGAAAAAGAATCTTCTGTAAAAGACCCAAACCCCAAGGCTGAGCAACACCAGAGAGTACCCACCAGGTGCAGGAATCTGAATGTGAATCTGAGAAATGATTATAACCCCAGAGAACCAGCACAAGCTAGCATAAAACCCTTCTTAGGATATTTTCATAAGCCAGGTAATGTGGACTTCCATGGAAAAAAATTAATCTTCACTAAACATGAATGGAGGAAAAGAATTTTAAAGCTATGCAAGAAAATGATCCAGCAGAAGAGAGGACCAATAGGCACAGGAAGTAGAAAATTTTAATCGCCAAGAACTTGTCATAATAGAAAAATTCGAAAGACATTAAAAAATAAGCATACATAAAACTTTTAAAGAGGTAAATGGAGATATATGAACCATAATGACAGGAAAAAAACACTTTTCATAGAGGCTTATATGAAAAACAGAACCAAATACAATTTATGTAAATGAAGGCTATAGATGTTTTTTTTGGGGGGGGGGTTTGAAACCTTTATTGTGTTGAGGTATGATCCTTATATACCTAATTTGTTGAGATTTTTTTTTATCATGAATGAATGTTGAATTTTGACGAATGCTTTTTCTGCATCTATTGAGGTGATCAACAATTTTTATTCTTCATTCTGTTAACATGGTAAATCACATTAAAGACCCCGAGTGGCCAAAGCAATATTGAGAAAGAACAAAGCTGGAGGCATCACACTTTCTGATTTCAAACTATATTACAAAGCTATGTTAATGAAAACATACTGACTTAAAAACAGACAGACCAGTGGAATAGAATAGAGAGCCCAGAATTAAACCCATGCATATCTAGTCAGCTAATCTTTGACAAGGGAGCCAAGAATGTACAATAGGGAAATAATCGCTTTATTAAATGGTGTTGCACGTGAATAAAACTGGACCCGTACATCATTCACAAAAATGGACTAAAGACTAAATGTAAGACTTGAAAGCATAACATTCCTAGAAGAAAACTAAGAGGAGAAGCTCTTTGACATTGGTCTTGTTAATGATTTGTTTTAAAATGACACCCAAAGCACAGGCAATAAAAGCAAAAGTAAATCCGTGGGACTGCATCAAACTAAAAAGCTTCTGCACCAAAAAAAAAAAAAAAGTCAACAGGATGAAAAGGCAATCTATGGAACGGGAAAAATATTTGCAAACATGTACCTGATAAGGAGTTAATATCTAAAAAATATACTGAACTCTTATTGAATGACGAAAAAACAACAAATAATTCAATTAAATGGGCAAAGAACCTGAATATAGACATTTCCCCAAAGAAGTCACAAATGGCCAACATGAAAAGGTGTTCAACATTGCTAACCATCAGAGAAGTACAAATCAAAACCACAATGAGATACTGTCTCACAGCTGTTAGAATGACTATTATCTAAAAGACAAGATAACAAAAGTTGCTGAGGATGGGGAGAGGAGTAGGAATGTAACTTGGTTGGGCCACTATGGAAAGCAGTATGTAAGTTCCTCAAAAATTAAAAATAGAACTACCATATGATTCAGTAATCTCTACCCTTCAGTTTCTCTATTGAGTTATCCAACTCAGGGTGACCAGTACTAACCAAATGACCTTTGCATGCATTGGAGAACCTGGCTGAGGACTAAGGGGTGGAGAGGAGCAATATTTTTGTGAGAAATTTGGAGAAAATATTTGCAAAGTTAATGTTTTCTAATAACTATTAAAGTTAACTCTATATTAACTGTATTCACAGCCATCATGCAGTCTTGATAATAGATTCTATATTAGCCAATCATTATTAAATTGATTAAAACTTTTATGATTTAACTAGTGGCCCAGTGCATGAAATTCATGCACTTGGGTGGGGGGGTCCCTCAGCCTGGCCTGCACCCTCTCCAATATGGGACCCCTTAGGGGATGTCCAACTGCTGGTTTAGGGATCAGGCCTAAACCTGCAGTCAGACATCCCTCTCGAAATCTGGGACTAGTGGCTCCTAACCGCTCACTTGCCTGACTGCTGATTACCCCTATCCACTCTGCCTGCCAGCCTGATTGCCCCAAACTGCCCCCCTTTCTGGCCTGATCATCCCTAACTGCACCACCCCCACCAGTCAGCTCACCCCCAAATGTCCCCCTTGCCGGCCTGATCACCTGGCCTGCACCCTCTCCAATCTGGGACCCCTCAGGGGGTGTCCAACTGCCGGTTTAGGGATTGGGCCTAAACCGGCAGTCAGACATCTCTCTCGCAATCCAGGACCGCCCACTGGCTCCTAACTGCTGGGACCACTGGCTCCTAACCGCTCACCTGCCTGCCTGCCTGATCATCCCTAACCACTTTGCCTGCTGGCCTGATCGGCCTCAACTGCCCCTCCTTCCAGCCTGATCACCCTTAACTGTCCCCTCTTGCCGGCCTGCTCGCCCCCAACTGCCACCCCTGCCATCCTCATGATCTCCCAACTTCCCTCCCCTCCTGGCCTCATTGCCCCCAACTGCCTCTGCCTCAGCCCCGCCACCATGGCTTTGTCTGGAAGGATGTCCGGAAGGTCTCCCAGAAGGTCTCCCAGTCTAATTAGCATATTACCCTTTTATTAGTATAGATATTAACTATTAGCTTTGTTTCTATAGGTGCTCATACACTTGAAGTACCACTACTGAAAGTAATTGTTGGAAACCCAAATTTGTTGGATGTTAAAGTTAAAGGCTCTTTTGATAATACTGATAGATACCTAATGGAAATTTCTGCAGCTAGCAAAACTTTCCTTCAAGTAAGATTTTCTTTAATTACAGAGAAATCATTAATTAGAGAAAATGTAGCATGTAAGCTAAGGAAAAGAAGAGTTAGGGTTAGGGTTTAAAAGAAGGAGCTCTGAAAAGACCACCTGAATTAGATCTCATTTCTGGTACTTTCTATGTGAACTTGAGAAAGTTACTTTGCTGTAGTTAAGTTTCCTTATCTATAAAATAGAGAAGATAATAATAATAATACCTACCTCGTAAGGTTGTTTTGAGAATTAAATGTGATGTTTCAAGTAGGGCATCTAAAGAAGAAAATGTTCAATCACTTTGAGCCTACAGTATTTTCCCCTAAAATTGGGAAAGTGTTATATATACAATTTAGAAAATTTGCTCCTATCACTTAACTATGTTTTAATCCTTGAGTCAATAATTTTTTCTTCTACATATTCTAAAGTTTTTTTTATCATGAAAACATTAACATGTAGACAAAAGTAGAATTTCCATGTATCTTTTGCACTTGAATTAGTCAAGATTTTGCTAGTTTTATCATCCCTGTCTAATTTTTTGTTTAGATTCTGACATTTGTAAACAAATAGCAAACATGTCATTTCACTCCTATATGCTTCAATATACATCTCTAAAAATCTATGTATTATCGCTCACATAATCACAATGCCATCATCATCCTTAAAACTTTTAAAACTGAAATTTTGTCTTACAACTTATAAGTCCTATAAAACTTGGTCTATAATCAAATTTTCCCAATTCTCTCAAAAAATTTTATAGTTGGTTTGTTTGAATTGAGATCCACATAGTATATAATTACTTTATCTCTTAAGGTTTTTTTTTTTTTTTAGTTGAAAAGTACTATTCCATTTTCCTCCCCTGCCACTGAATTTGTGGCAACTGGGTCAGACGTGTTATAGAATGTCCAACATTCTGGCTTTTTCGGTTTGCTTCCTTGTCTCTTATTTAATTTGTGCTTCCCTGCCACCCCCACATTTCCTTTAATGGTATAATTCTGCTTACATCTGGTTCAATGTGTTTGGGCAAAAATTCATTAAAAATACATCCATTTTAATGGCTACAGAATATGGGAATAGAAGCAAAACGACCACTACCAGAGTTTACTACATCACTGGAGTTATTAGTATGTCTACATTCTTAAAATTCCAAAAATATTCTAAATGTCAAATCGAATTTATCAAATTTTACTGGATGTTTAATATTGTTCCAGGTTCAAATATATTTATTGTGCATAAATTCCTACTAAAAGCAGATCTGTGTGAAATACAGTGATTGCTAAGTGAGTAACTTTTTTTTCAAAATGTATGCCAAATCTGAGTTATTTTATTCATATCATCAAAGCAAATATCCAGGTGCCCCTCAGTGACTGGGGGAAGCCCCATCAATGTGAGTTGGATGTGACTATGCTGTTACTTCCTGACTCTTGCTCATTTCCAAAAGTTGTCCATATCCAATTAGATTGGAATGTTTTTCTTCCGGGAAAACAATGTTATGTTTTCTGTTATGATTTATTCTGAAACAGATCTTTTTGTCAAACTTATCACTCTATTTCTGTTGTGTGTGTTTTTCTTTTTCTATTACTTTCCTATGTTCTTTAGTTGGTTTCTGTGTTATTTTGCTAGAGCTACCATAACAAAATACCACACACTGAGTGGTTTAAACACCACAGATTTATTTTCCCATGGTTCTGGAGGCTAGAAGTCCAAGTTCAAGGTGTCAGCAGGGCTGGTTTCTTCTAAGGCCTCCTCGCCTTTTCCCTGTGTCTTCACATCATCTCTGCGTGTGTCTCTGTTCAAATTTCCTTTTGGTGTAAGGACACCCATCCGATGGAATTAGGAGCGATGCTAATGACCTCATTTTAACTCAGTTACCTCTTTCAAGGGCCTGTCTCCAAATGCAGTCACACTCTGAGATGCGAGGGGTTAAGACATCAGCATATGAACTTTGAGTGGGCCTAGTGCAGCCTATAACAGTTACTTGAAATAACCTTCCGTTCTTTGGATATTTCCAGGGTTCAACGTCACTGGCACTTATTGTCTGGGGAGCCTCGACAGACTGCTTTGTCACAACGTTTACACCAACATTGAAAAGCAGCTGCAGTTATCTGAAGTCCATGCGCCACAATCCTAGCACCTTGATCACAAGGGACGAATGGCTCGAAGGAGTTCACCCATACAGTCGGGATTTTAACATGATCAAAACTTTGCCGGTAAAAAACAAAACACACTAGAAAACCCTGAGCAGGTTGTTGTAAGAATGCCAGTGATGTATTACGTTTGTGTGGTTGGCTAGCCATTCAGTCTTAGCATTTCTTTCTTAAGGTGCTCACGCTCCAGTTATTTTTCAGTCCTCATGTCATTTTAAGGATGTGATTATTATTTATTTCTAAAATGTAAAAACTTTCTGATATAATTATTTTTCTTGGTAACTTAGTTTCATCATTATTAACATCATTTATGTATATTAATAGTGGCATAATCTTAGGATTTTGCAAAATATGAAGTTATTTGCCCTTATTTTGACCCATCCTGAGTGTGTGTGTGTGTGTGTGTGTATATATATATATGTGTGTGTGTGTGTGTGTGTGTGTGTAATATATATGCTCCATTTCAATGTAGTAACAATTTTAATTTTTGCCTTGTCAGAATCTGTGACTCTTTTTATTTTTTTATCTTTTTAAAATATAAATGATTACTCTTCTAACTAGCTTACTACTTATAATTTTTGTGACAAAAAAAGCAAATAACCAAACTTGAAGAATTATTTACTAAATATGTCACGAGGACCTTTTATAAGATGTTTAAACTACAGTGGAGCCTTGACTTACGAGTTTAATTTGTTCCGAGACCGAGCTCGTTAAGGAGCTCGTTAACTCAAATTACTCTATCAACTCAATGCAAAAAATCAGCCGAGAGACAGCTGGTATCTCAAAAAACTCGTTAGTCGGGACACTCGTAAGTCAAGGCCCCACTGTATTTTGCATTGACTTAATGGCCACTGTTTTAGGTACTAAAAAGTTTTTAACTTATTTACAAGGTTCACATTATATTGCCATGGACTAAGGTTGTTGAAATTCCAGAAAATACTGAATTGGGAGTGTAGGGTGAATAGAAATTTACTTTAATACCTGGAACCAAAAGCAAAATATTTGCTTTGAATGCTTTTCTGGAAAGTTAAGATATTTAAATTGAAGACATAGTAAATAATGAGTTATACATTTTCTTTGTTTAATCACCTGCAGGTAAACTACAGGCCTCCATCTAATATGGGAGTTGCTATTCCACTTACAGATAATTTTTATCATGCAGATCCTAGCAAACCCATACCAAGAAATCTATTTCCCAAGTCAAGGGTAAGTAATTTTTTTACAACTAAACTAGTATTTATTTGAATTCAAGAAATCATTGAGTAAAATTACAGTTGAACATAGCTACAGGGATTAAATGAAAAGGTGCATTTAGTACAATGCTCCATCTGCTCTCGATGGTGATGATGATGATGATGGTAATGATGGTGATGATGGTGATGGTGATGATAGTGATGATGATGATGATGATGGTGGTGGTAGAGATGATGCTGATGATGGTGGTGATAGTGATGATGATAATGATGGTGGTGATGATGATGATGATGATGGTGATAGTGATGGTGGTGGTAGTGATGATGGTGATGATGATGGTGATAGTGATGGTGGTGGTAGTGATGATGGTGATGATGATGGTGATAGTGATGGTGGTGGTAGTGATGATGGTGATGATGATGGTGATAGTGATGGTGGTGGTAGTGATGATGGTGATGATGATGGTGATAGTGATGGTGGTGGTAGTGATGATGGTGATGATGATGGTGATAGTGATGGTGGTGGTAGTGATGATGGTGATGATGATGGTGATAGTGATGGTGGTGGTGATGAATGGTGCTAGTGGTGGTGATGATAGTGGTGATAATGATGATAATACTACTACTGCTGCTACCCATTTTTCCTACTACTACTTTAGTTCCTTTCATTTTACTGCTACTCCTGCATATGGTTTTAGAATCAAAGACTCTAAAGAGGTCAGAGAACAAAATAGATTTTTTTTAAAAACAGCACACACAGCAACCCTGCCTTATGTAGTTTACTTTTTTTAATGGAATACAATAAATAAAATAAATGAATAAAATATGTAAACTTGTAATAAGTACAAAGAGGAAAAATAAGGCAAGGAATAAGGCAGGGGGTGGGGATGAGTAATGTGGAGATGGGAATTACAACTCTAAATAGAGTGGTTAAGGAGGGCTTCGCAATGAATGTAACATTTAAGCAAAAACCCAAGAACAGTGGCGGAGTGTGCCGTGTCGTATCTGACAGAAGAGCATTCCAGACAGACGAACTGTTTGCAACTGCAAAGGCCCAGAGTTGGAAATATGCCTGACATATTTGAGGAACAAAGAGCATTCCAGGATGAGGAGGCCAGTGCGGCTTGAGCAGACCGACCTGGGGGAAATCAGGTCATATGTAATGCCAGGGCCAGGTCACAGGCGACCTTATAAATCATTGTAAGAATCTGGCTTATGCTCCGTGAGAGGGGAAGACAATGGGGAGTTTTTAACAAAAGAAGCCATTTTATGTCATTGTGTGTGTGAGAGAGAGAGAGAGAGAGTTCATGAATGGATATGAATGTCTGTTTGTACACATAAATAGGCAGGCAGGTGCATTTTTCTAGAGAGAGATTCCACCGGCATCTATAAAATTTCCTCAAGATGCTACCCTATAATGTACTTGTCCTCTAGTCTCTGCCCAGCTCGCTCCACACTCCAGAGAGGGCGAGTGCTGCTGGGCTGTTTTCCAGGCAGAAGCTCACCCAGAGTGTAGATGTGCCTCTGTTGGGACAAGCACTCTCCTTTGCTATGGACACCGTGCTTGTCCCTGTGCTGGAGAGGTGAGATGGGTCTGGGGGCTCTTCTCATTCGAGAAAAGATGCTCTCATCCCATTTAGCCCATTTGAAATCCTAATGGGAGCCAAGGAGAGATCAGGGGTGAAGACTCCTCTTTTGCTCTCTTCTGTATCTGTAGTACCAAGAGCAGTGCCAGGCATGGGGAATGCTTACAAATTGTTGAACAAACTAATAACACACATTCGCATGCATATTGTTACACGCACATACAACATGAGGAGGTTGACTTCTTATCGAATCTTGGATTTCAAGATAAGCTCTACTCCAGGCAATGAGCAACTATAATACTAAGTTCTTCACTTTTAGTTTCTCACAAAGATACTAGTAAACCTTGTATCACTAGAGTTAAGCCTCGTCTATTGAAATATGACCTTACTGTATTTACATGGGAATCTTTTTTAAAATATATTTTATTGATTTTTTTACAGAGAGAAAGGGAGAGGGATAGAGAGTTAGCAACATCGATGAGAGAGAAACATCGATCAGTTGCCTCCTGCACACCTCCCGCTGAGGATGTGCCCGCAACCAAGGTACATGCCCTTGACCGGAATCAAACCCGGGACCCTTCAGTCCGCAGGCCGACGCTCTATCCACTGAGCCAAACCGGTTAGGGCTTACATGGGAATCTTTAGGGGTTTTATCAGGTTTGGGGCAGAGGAGAGTTGAACAAGAAATGTATTTAATATACACCTAAGTAGATGAGAGTTTTTCATGCATCTTTTGAAATTCAACAAATGTTCATTTCAGCATTTCCAGTGTTATCAGGTGCTGTGCAGACATTCTCTGAGGACACAGCAATAAACATGATAAGCATGATGCCTTTATGGATCTACACTCTAATGGGGGGAGAACGGGCATTAAAGAAAAAGTTACACAAACCAAATAGCATTACGTATCCAGTGCAGTGTTTGTGAGCAGCATGGCCCTGCATAACCGGAGCCAGAATCACCTGGGAATATTTCTAAAAACACAGCTTTCTCATTCTCACCACATAGCTACTGAATCAGAAACGATGGGGTGTAGTCCTGAAATCTGGATTTAAAAAAAAAATCTCCCAGTTGATCCTTACCCTAAAGTTTAAGATAGACATATAGTGGAGACACACAAAACACACATTACGACTGTGGTCCAGGGATGCCTAACCTAGTCCGAGGGAACCAGACTGAAGATGAGTAGGGTTAACCAAGCAAGGGGAGATGAGGAGGAGTGCAGAGGGTAAAGGGCAGACAAAGAGCATTCCAGGATGAGGCAATACCACACAGAGTTGGGGAAGGGCTCAGTGACTTTGCTCAACAGTATTAGTTAAAAGGCAAATCAAAACCACCATGAGACATCATTTCACACCCATTAGGAGAGTGATCACAATTTATCACTGGCAAGCAACTGAGTGATACTTGGGATCAAATTACAAAGGGGCGGGGGGAGACAAAATTCAGAAAGACTTATTACTGTTGGACTTTTCCCCCTTTCTCGGGGACTTTATTTACTTAAGGGACAAATATTTATTGAAGTTTTACTCAGTTTGTAGAAATCCTGCCACAGGAAAAAAAGTCAACCTGTATTAATTCTATTTGCAGAAATCTGGTAAATTCAAACAGTGTGCTAATAAGTCTAATCGGAAGCAGTGTAATTGCACAAAGGATCAGAAGCTTTCATATGCTGTTGCTTTCTCAGATTGCAGAGAAAAGGTAAAGTAATTTTTAATTACCTGAAGACAATGCTTTCATATTACTTAGATTTTTTGAAATGTGCATTTTGGTTACATATGAAAACTATGACATAGAAATAATGTCTTCTTATGATATAGAACTAAATGTGATACAGAGCTAAAAAAGATCTGGATTTAATTGTCCTCACACAAGTTAATTAACATCACCTGTAAAATAGAACAATACTTGCACTGCCCTGTCCTTTTCACAGGTTCTTATAAATATACCCATTCATATCTACATGAAAACAATTTGTAACTTATCAAACACCCCATCCACTACATTACGGCGAACATTGATTCATTCAAAAATATTTATTATATCAGGTCTTGGATAATAGAAGTTAAAACCCTTATTGTCAAGAAGTTCAGTCTGGTAGTGGTAACAAAATACATCCTATATAATAAAAGACTAATATACAAATTGACCGAATGGCAGAATAATCAGTCGCTATGACATGCACTGATCACCAGAGGGCAGATGCTCAACGCAGGACCTGCCCCCTGATGGTCAGTGCGCTCCCACAGGGGGAGCACTACTCAGCCAGAAACCAGGCTCACAACTGGCAAGCATAGCAGCAGTGGTGGAAGCCTCTCCCGCCTCCACAGCAGCGCTAAGAATGTCCAGGGTTAAGAATGTCCAGTGCTTAGGCCGAGTGGGCCTAAGCCATCAGCTGGACATCCCCCAAGGGCTCCCAGACTGCGAGAGGGTGCAGGACGGGCTCAGGGACTCCCTTGAGTGCACGAATTTCATGCACCAGGCCTCTAGTGACAGTATACTACGTTGGTGAAGAGGATGGGTTGTCTCAAATATTTCCTTCTGTTAGTCTCAAAGCATTCAAAGATGTATCAAGTTCATGTTGGTGTTTGCATTAGCTAAGTTCAGTGTGTACTTAGTAGTGCTTTCAAGTAGATCTACTTCAAATGTCTTGTAAAACTTTATATATATTAAGTGATTTATCTTTACATGTAATAAAATATATAGCATTATATTAAGTGATTTATCTCAAAATGGGCATAGGGTCACAGTCAGTAAATTATGAGTGCTGCTGTTACATACCTCTACAACTCCCCCCTTGCTGAATTACAATAATATTTCTCGAGCATTTACTGTCTACTAAACACTGCTCTGAGCTGTCACCATGATTTCATTTGAAGAACAGCAAAGCCAGGTAATTTGCCAAAGGTCATATCATTCATATGTGATCGAGTTAGATTTGAACTCTGACTCCAGAGCCTGAGTAAATAAAATCCCCAAGAAGGGGAAAAAGTCCAATAATAATAAGTCTTTCTGAATTTTGTCTCCTAGCTTTGTAAGCTGCTTACCAGTAATAAATTGTGACAGCTACCCTAATGGGTATGAAATGGTGCCTCCTGGTGGTTTTGATTTGTCTTTTGCTAATAACTAATAATGTTGAGCACAGTTACTGAACCCTTCCCCATCTCTGCCCTTTGTGCACGGTATTTGACTGACAGGGAGAGAGGTATGAGGGAGCCAGACAGTATCCAGGCCATGCAGTATCTTATGGGATATAGGTTAGTCAAAAAAGTCAAGTCCTGTGAAAAAGGCCCATAGAAAGTTATGAATTTTGTTAGCACATGTTTGCATAGTACTTTTGGAGTTCACATTGATTCTGCTGTATATAAGAAGCCCATTTCATTTAGAGTAGCCAAACTCTTGGGAATGTAGCTATGCGTTCTTTACCAGGAAATCAAATTAGTATTGAAGTTTCCAAATTTACATTCATTCTTGGCATTTGTCTTTTAGGTTCCTCGTTTTAAGTTTCCAGTTCTGCAATATCCAGTTTCTTTGGATATTTACAGTGAGGATGGACACATCCCAATGGAAACTCCATATCTGGTTACTGTGATGGAAGTGAATGGGAGGAAACACTGGGAAATCAGTAGGGTTTGCTTCTTTTCTATAATTATTTTTATCTTATAAGTGGTGTTGTTATTACCTAGATAAGGGGTTTACAAGAACTGCACAAAAGACAGCCAGGAGATCTTTGGAAAAGAATTTGAATCAGTTGACACATTGCTGTTCATTCTACTTCTATTATCTTCCACTTATTTCATCATCACTTCCAGTGACCTAGACTCTATGGCATAAAAGCATTTTTGAAGAATTTAAATGTGGAATATTTGAAATCTCTTTTGTAGATTTGTAGCAAAAATGATTGATTGGATTTCTGCTACATGTTGGCCTAAGTGTCCCCTTTCACAGGAGACTACAAAAGGTGTTGCCAGATAATCTATTGGATATATCTTCTAATTATATAAGGAAATTTCTTAAAGATTTTATGGTAAAATAATTGGAAAGATACTGAAATATTTTTAAATAAGAATGAAATTTTCCACAATTCAATTTTACCTCAAATATGTAGGCTTTTATTGCATCTTTTGTGATTGTTTATGTATGAATACTTTAAGGCGATCAAGTGATAGACAGATCAATAGAGTTAAATGAAATTTTAATCAGTCATTAATGTTACCAAATATCCAGACTTTTGATATTCAGTGAGTCTTACTCTATCCAACATATGCATTTTGGAATGAAAAATTAATAAAGAAAACTAAATATTTTGCTTTAACTAACATCCCATTCTCTATGGTATACTGGAAACTGCTATTACCAACTTTTGAGCACTGATTCTTAAGCCTTCAAGCATTTTGAATACTGGTTGTTAAACCACTGGTAGCTTGAAATTAGCTATGGTGAGAGTATTTACACCACAGCAATTGGCAAATGCTACAATCATAGCTTTTTTTTTCTTTAAATCCTGCAATTTCTAACTCCAACACTACACATCTGGGTTTAGAAAGAACTATAAGAAAGGCAGGAATAACTGATAACTTTTTTGGGAAAAGGTTTCAATTATCTTATTGTGAAACTTTCCAGCCACCTTATTTTAAATCACTTACCAACCACTAAGGCAGTGGTTCTCAACCTTCCTAATGCCGCAACCCTTTAATACAGTTTCTCATGTTGTAGTGACCCCCAATTTCATTGTTACAAGTTGAACATAATTAAAGCATAGTGATTAATCACAAAAACAATATGTAATTATATTTGTGTTTTCCAATGGTCTTAGGCGACCCCTGTGAAAGGGTCGTTCGACCCCCCAAAGGGGTCGCGACCCACAGGTTGAGAACCACTGCACTAAGGTGATGCTGAAGTTATCTCATTACCAAAGACACAAAGTATGTGTAGGTTAGGACTGGTCAGGAGCATGGAGCTGGAAGGAACGGTCAGCCTGAATTTAGGTGACCAGAGGTCTTGTCTGTTTCAATAATACCACTGAAAAGATGTAATGCAAGATATGAGGCCTAATCTCCCGTAAATGTGTACTCCACGAAGTCAAATAGAACTAAAAATACAGGATAGCTTAGTCATGTCATGGAGTGAAATCTTTTGTTGTATCTCAATGTCTGTAACAAGTTTTATACAAAGTGAGAAAATAGCATACGTGGGCCTAAAATATACTTCATGTACTTTTAGAACACACTGTACCAGAAAATGTAAGGAGACTGAAAAATTACTTAGAATCTATTCTTCATGTTCCAGTATATAATCCTTTAGGCCTCAACTTAAGCGTAAAGGTAAGTGGGCAGCATTTTTGTTTTTCTTGTTTTGAGTTTAAATAAAATGTATATGTCTAGCCCTGGCCAGGTAGCTCAGTTGGTTAGAGCATCATCCCAATACTCCATGGTATGGGTTCAATCCCTGGTTAGTGCACATACAAAAATAAACTGTCTGGCTGGTGTGGCTCAGTGGTTGAGTGTTGACCTATGAACTAGGAGGTCACAGTTTGATTCCTGGTCAGGGCACATGCTCAGGTTTCAGGCTCAATCCCCCAGTAGGGGGCATGCAGGAGACAGCCGATCAATGATTCTCTCTTGTCATTATGTTTCTATCTCTCTCTTCCTCTCCCTTCCTCTCTGAAATCAATAAAAATATATATATTTTTTTAAATCAACCAATGAATTCATAAAGAAGTGGGTCTCTGAAATCAATAAAAATATATATATTTTTTTAAAATCAACCAATGAATGCATAAAGAAGTGGGACAACAAATCAGTGTTTCTCTCTCTCTTCCTCTCTCTCTCTCATCTCTATCCTCCCTTCCTCCCTCTCCCTTCCTCTCTCTCTCTAAAAAAAATCAATAAATAAAAATTTACAATTTTTTAAAAGTGTATATGTCTAAACCAGTGGTTCTCAACCTTCTAGCCCTTTAACTACAGTTCCTCATGTTGTGACCCAACCATAAAATTATTTTCGTTGCTACTTTATAACTGTAATGTTGCTACTGTTATGAATCATAATGTAAATATCTGATATGCAGGATGGTCTTAGGTGACCCCTGTGAAAGGGTCGTTTGACCGCCAAAGGGGTCGCAACCCACAGGTTGAGAACCGCTGGTCTAAACTAAGATTGGTCTTAGTTTTAACGTATATGGATAAACAGCATCCTTAAAGTATATGGAGAGTGTTTATTTTTTTCTCCATTTCCTTCGATGTTATTATTTCTAAAGGTATCTGAAAGTTGAATTTAGCATTAACTTATGATTTTTTGAGCTGATAGACAAGACCAATACGTTATCTATCAAGGTGGAGCAGAAGGGTGTTTCCAAAAGTTAGGGGGAAATGGGCTCTGGTTCCAGCTGCCTATTCAGACACATGAAGTTGGTATGATCTAAGTAACTGTTGAGAAAGCCAATAAAAGTTAGGGGACCTATTAAAACCATGCATATGAGGATTAGCTCAACGTATGCATCGAGGCCATGTTGGGTTTCCTATCTCTGTTTCTTCATTCTAAAAGTGCAGTAGCAACGATTTCATCCTTCTGTTTCAAACTCTTGTCCTTCTCCCTCCATTTTTATTTTGAAAATACAGTATATGCTCAGAGCCTTCAGGGGACTGGAATTTTTAATGCAACATCTGTGGGCAAAGGGGCCCCAGTATATACTTTTACTTAAAGGGACATACATGTCAATGCTGCTAATGACCCGGTATGTTTATTCCACAGGGCTCTGAGCTTTTCCACTTCAGAGTGTCCGTTGTTCCAGGAGTCACTTTTTGTAACTTAGTTGAAGAATTTCAGGTACAGTGAACACACAGGTATCAAGTGGAGTGGTGGCTGAGGAAATAACAGAGCAGGCATCTGTCCAAAAGACACTGGAGATTAAAAATGGCAGGATCTGTGTGTGGACAAGGCCTGGAGACAGGGGGCCTGAAGAACGGTGGTGACATTGTCAGAGATGATGTAGTTAGGGCGCGCGACAGGTGGCAGGACCCATCGATGCTGGGGACATTTTAATAAGCATCTGTATTTATTTTTGTTCCCTCTCCATCTACCATATTTATCTAGGTTTTCTGACTGTTAATGCCCTTCCTCTCACCCTCCCCTTCCCATAGTCCCATGCGTCTGTAAAAATTACAGTTTCCAGTGCTCCCCTGCCTCTGGGTAGGTGCATTGTAAGAGTAGAGTGTTGAATCTTCCCAAAGCTGTCAAGGTCTAAAGAACGTGGAACCAAAGTCAGCCTCCCCAAATCACCCTATGACAGTGATGGCGAACCTTTTGAGTTCGGCGTGTCAGCATTTTGAAAAACCCTAACTTAACTCTGGTGCCGTGTCACATATAGAAATTTTTTGATATTTGCAACCATAGTAAAACAAAGACTTATATTTTTGATATTTATTTTATATATTTAAATGCCATTTAACAAAGAAAAATCAACCAAAACCGGCAAGGGGCGGCCCTGCAGGACTCAGCGCCTTGGCGGCCGGCCGGGTGCTCTGGGTCTGGTGGGGGTTTGTGGACAGGCTTGTCCACTTTAATTTTTTGCCCAGAACAGGTCCCCTTGATTCCTCCTGACCCCCCAGCCCCTGCCCAGTTCAATCTCCCCCTTTCCTGCTCTTTGAAAGGGACAGGCCTTTTGACCCCATGGTGCACGTAAGGCAGTGATGGTGAACCTTTTGAGCTCGGCGTGTCAGCATTTTGAAAAACCCTAACTTAACTCTGGTGCCGTGTCACATATAGAAATTTTTTGATATTTGCAACCATAGTAAAACAAAGACTTATATTTTTGATATTTATTTTATATATGTAAATGCCATTTAACAAAGAAAAATCAACAAAAAAAATGAGTTCGCGTGTCACCTCTGACACACGTGTCACAGGTTCGCCATCACTGGCCTATGGTGTGCAATGACTCGTTTTGGCTTACTCGTACAATGACATCTGCCGCCTGTGGGGAATGGGAAGGATTGAGGATTTGATTGCATTGCTCGACTACTCATTCATTGTCAAATACTGATGCCACATTATCAATAACAAAATCAGCCTTCCGCCGGCCCCCACCTCCTTTCCTTTCGCTGTCCTGGCCCTGCCCCAAGCCCAGCCCCAGCGACGAATCTCAGACCTGCGGTGCTGAGAGGCCATGGCAGCAGTGCAGATGCCCAAGATCCTGAGAGAAAACCCACCCCACTAGAGAGAGGAAATAGGAAATAGGATCTATGAAGCACGTCAGAGGGAATCCCATGATTTTCCTCTTTCTCTTCTCACCTCTTTGTTCCAAAGGCAGCCCCAGGTTTAGGGAACAGCACAATAGTACAGGGGACCACGAGGGAACTTAGCCAACACTGAAGAAGCAGAACAGAGGGATGGAGGGAAAGACGGATTAATTACAATGCTCCCTCTGATGTTCCCTAGCCTTAGCACAGAAAAGAAAGGTCACTTTTGTAATTACACATAGCACACGATTGTCTTTCTCATTGGCTACAGACTAGGTCTTTCTTAATAAAACCAAATATCCAATCTCCTCTGATGACCCAGCTCAGGAGAGATTTTTCTTATCTTGGAGTGCCGTAATGAAGACCACATTCAAAATCTAACATTTTTCTCTCAAATCCCCAACAATTCCAGTGCCATTGGATACATAATCGGAGCTCTAAAGTACCACAGGAGATGGTTAAGCCAGTTAATCCATTATGAAGACGATAATTATCTTTCCAGATTAGAAAGGGGTTTCTCACTGCTTTCCACACCACTTGGCCAAATCTACCTTTTAAATTGTGTTGCTTATGACACCTACTTCTGCTACCAGTGTTCAAGATTCTTTTAGTTGCATAAAGCAACCTCATTTTTTTTTTTTTAAGACAGGCTGGTAGTTAAGATTACTCCGGCAATGTATTGCGCCCATATGGACTGACAGCTTGAAAAGGAGGCTGTTAGAGTGGTTTATTTATGCAACGTGAGGCAATAAACCTCGCGGTGGCAATATTGGAAGTGGACTGGAAATGGTGAATCTGAAAGGGATTGTGGGAGAATTGATGGCAGATAGGGTCTGTTTCTGAGAAAACAGCTACCTCCTTGGGTCACTGGGAGGATGGTGGTACCTTTCACTTGCGTTTCACCCCTATCAATCCTTTTCCTGTGCTAATCCAATGAGCATTTTCCCACACTCCCCACTGTTCCATTTCCACTCAACTCCACTTCCTTCTGCCTCAAAAGATGATCTTGCTTCCGACTTCACCCAGAAAGCATACGCCACTGGGCTGGCAGCACCTTCGTCTCCACAGGCGCCCACTTCTGCATTTCACAGGCATGGAACCCATTCTCATCCAGAGGCGCCTCTGTGCCCCTCTGTCAGTCATCCCATCTCTCCTCTAGGAACTTGTCTACTAATTATCCGTTCAGGCAGAGAAACCATTTTGAATACAGAGAAACGTTTCTCTGTTTTAGCACGCAGATAGAGGATTTTCTAAAGAGAGGACAGCTAGAATGTTCCTTCTGCTCCTTCTCTTCCGGGAGCTCACTTATTGGTTGAGATCCTGCTCAGGAAGCGCCTTCCCTGACTATGTGAGACCGTTCAACGTGTCCTGGCCCTGTTCCCACGGCACTGGGCTTGGTCCTCCAGAACCCTTGGTCCTCCAGGAAGTTGTCCCGCCATCTGTGGTGCTATCTGCCTCCTCTGCCCCTAAAGACACAGGATAAAAGCATAGGACGATAAGGAGAATTCTTCTTTCCTGTCTATTGTGCGCAAGTTCCTACTTAACCAAATTATCAAGAGGCTTTCCAAGCTTTGTGGCTGCTGAATAAGTCTGGGCAGAATTTTGCTAAATGCCTACTAGTGTCCCCACCGTGTGGGAACCATAAAGTTCAGTGTTTTGAATTATTAGATTCAGAAAGCTTAAAGACTTTGCTTTTTTCTGTTGCAGATTTACGTCGATGAAGTGCCGCTGCAATTTCCAGGACACACACTTATTGCCATCGCCACCGCTGTGGTGCTGGTGTGCTTAATTTATGCGACATTTATGTTTCGAATACGTACTGTAAGCCCAGGTGAAAGATACCGGAAATTCATTATAAGAAACAAAGCGAACTTAACAAATATCAGTACCAGTCAGTTGCCTAAATTATGAAAATCTGAAGAGTGAATTTAGGATTACCTTCATCTTCTCTTTACTTTCTTGCTTTATTAGACAATTCCTAGAACAACATGTTCATATAAAAACTAGATAAAAGATGACAGAATTGGCGTTCAAACTCAAAATTGCCCTCTGTCAATGTCTGGGCAGAATTTTGCTAAATGCCTACTAGTGTCCCCACCGTGTGGGAACCATAAAGTTCAGTGTTTTGAATTATTAGATTCAGAAAGCTTAAAGACTTTGCTTTTTTCTGTTGCAGATTTACGTCGATGAAGTGCCGCTGCAATTTCCAGGACACACACTTATTGCCATCGCCACCGCTGTGGTGCTGGTGTGCTTAATTTATGCGACATTTATGTTTCGAATACGTACTGTAAGCCCAGGTGAAAGATACCGGAAATTCATTATAAGAAACAAAGCGAACTTAACAAATATCAGTACCAGTCAGTTGCCTAAATTATGAAAATCTGAAGAGTGAATTTAGGATTACCTTCATCTTCTCTTTACTTTCTTGCTTTATTAGACAATTCCCAGAACAACGTATTTACATGTTCATATAAAAACTAGATAAAAAACTACAGAATTGACGTTCAAACTCAAAATTGCCCTCTGTCAATGTGTTTGCCATTTTGTTCTCTTATTTTAAACCCATCGAAAATTGTTCTGTCAACCCTTCTATCAAGGATTTTTCCTTGAGAGTCTTAGAAAAATATGAAATGATAACCATCTCCGGGTGAGTTAGGTTTTCTGTATTTTTTGGCTTTTGTTGACTGGAGCCCGTTCTGTGGGATCTGAACGCCTGAGCCTCGCTCTCTCCACGGGGAGTAGGAGCGGCCCGCGGGCCTGCCAGGGCATGACAGGTGGTGACGGAGGCTAACCTGCAGGTGAGCTTTCAGAGCATCGTGAGAATTAAAGTCGGAGCCAGTGGGGTTTCTCAAAGCAATTTCACAAGCCGATTGTAGTACTAGCGAGAGGGGAACATGACCTCCATCACGGGGGTGTTGGAAGGACACGGCATCTGGGCGCGTATTGCTTTACAAACCTCCATGCAGCGTGTAGAATTCCAAAGATGAACCTCTGTGTGCTGTCCGACTGCCTGTTCCCAAGCTGCCAGAAGATGGCCGTCCATTCCGGGAGCAGTCACGCTCCTGGAGAAGCTCAGGAGCAGCAGCCCCGGAGGAGAGGCGGGGATCGAGCCCAGAAGAGCCAGTTCTGAGAGCTGGGAATCATGGCTGTGCTGTACATCATGAAAGTTCTTTGGAGAGGCCTGGGAGCGAGGTAGACACAAGAATGAGACTCGGGAGCCAGACATCTGCGGTGTGGCCCTGCATTGCCACCTAGCATGGTGCCGATCAGTCAGTCCAATGCCCGCGAAGCCCAGCTACAGCCTCAGCTGGCACACTGAGTACAGTAGCACTATGACAATGAACTGGGATCCTGTTACGTTCTTCAGTCTTTGATCAAACATCTCAAAACTCCCAGCCCATAAAAATTTCCCCAGAGAGTTGACCATAAAATGAACACATTTCTATAACTTGCAAGTCCATGGTGTAACTCTTTTCTGTCCTGATGATGCTTAACACCCTCCCACTTATTTTGCGTCGGAATCCACCATTCGACTAAGAATGGGGCCCAGGAGGGATTTTGAGATTTAGCCTGCAAGGGAGGCACATGGGGACGTGGCAAAGGTTTCACCGAAAGAAGCATTTTTTTTTTACTTTTCTCTTTTTTTTTTCAATGTCTCCCCATTCACAATACAGACCAGGCAAAGAGCCTGAGCTGAGGTGTATATGGGGTAAGTTTACTCTGCCTCCTATTTCTGTACAGTCAGTGTAAGAACACAGCCTGTGGTAAGCACCAGGAGGCCCCCAAAGAAGCATTTGAACGTTATTTGGCTGGCCGAGAGTATAGTCAGCTTTTGCAGCGGCAGCACCCTTCCAGCCTTAGTTCTCAGTGGGGGTGACAATAAACACGTGTTTCCTGCTCACCAGTCCGTGGGTTGGCCTGGGCAGGCCTGCTCCAGGCAGGTCTGTCCCACATGTTCGCCCTCTGGAAGGCGGGCTGAAGGGCAGCAGTCACCTGGCAGCTCTTCTCATGGCCCAGGACCAGACACCAGACCCAGCCAAACCATCTGAACGGTCTGAAGCAAGGGGTGCACATCATGTCCCATTAGCCAAATCAAATCACGCTGCCCCTTGCCCTGTGCCAGTGGGACAGGGATGTGTTCTACTCTCACTCCAAATATCAAGTTTTTAGGATCCCACTCTTACCTGGATGTTTTCATAGCTATTGCCCCGTGATCAACTCCACAATTTAGTGACATAATAACCATTTTATTGGCTCAAGATGGTGTAGTCTGGGCTGAGCTTAGCTGCCTGGTTCTTCTGGTCTTGCCAGGAGTCACTTGCACATGGCCTTCAGCAGGCAGGGGCTGGGCTCCACTGAGCACCTGGTGTCTGAGCTTCTTTCTCTCTCTGTGTGGTCTCAGGGCCTCTCCCTTCTCAAAAAACCAACCCACATGACCTCCCTATGTAGCTTCTCTATCAGGGCAGCTGGAGCCCTTATCAAGGCGCCTAAAAATGCAAAAGAGGGAGCTGTCACACTTAGGCCTAGTGCCAGCACAATGTTACCCACACCCTACTGGCTAAAGGACGTCTAGCCCAGATTCAAGGGGAGAGGACTATGCATGATCATGACTATTGACAGGTGAGGTTGGTTCATTGAAGGCCACCAGTGCAACAGACTATCAGAAACCACCTGCTCCGCAAGCCCAGGCTCCTTTGTATGCTGGGGCTTCCTAACTCCCCTATCTGGCTCCTCAGCTGGTTTGACTGGAGTAGCTGTGGGCTGGCCAGGCATCTGTCTCCCCACATGGCCTCTCCGTGGAGGTCGCTTAGGCTGACTTACAGACTTGTGCTGTCATCGCAAGTGGACTTCCTACGTGGAGGTTGGCTTCCAAAACACAAACATGGGAGCTGCCTGATCTTCTTTAATATTTGGACAAGGAAGTCTCCGAATGTCTCTTCTGCTTCATTCTATTGGTCAAGGTGTCCCGACGCCAGCCCAGATCCAAAGGGAGGAGAAATACACTCCGTCTCTTTGGAGCGGCAAGGTGACACTGCAAAAGAGCCTATGGGGCCCTAGCCAGTTTGGCTCCAGTGGATAGAGCAGTGATGGCGAACCTATGACACGCGTGTCAGAGGTGACACGCGAACTCATTTTTTTGGTTGATTTTTCTTTGTTAAATGGCATTTAAATATATAAAATAAATATCAGAAATATAAGTCTTTGTTTTACTATGGTTGCAAATATCAAAAAATTTCTATATGTGATACGGCACCAGAGTTAAGTTAGGATTTTCAAAATGCTGACACGCCGAGCTCAAAAGGTTCACCATCACTGGGATAGAGCATCAGCCTGCGGACGGAAGGGTCCCAGGTTTGATTCCGGCCAAGGGCACATACCTGGGTTGCATACCTGGGTTGCGGGCTTGATCCCCAGTGTGGGGCATGCAGGAGGCAGCCGATCGATGATTCTCTCTCATCATTGATGTTTCTCTCTCTCCCTCCCCCTTCCTCTCTGAAATCAATAAAAATATATTTTTTAAAAAAAAGATCCTATGGGTCAGGAGGAATTGTTGCAGTCATCTTTGGAAATGTAAGCTGCCACACTTTGATGTTCACCAAAGAAATCTACTTGGGCTGTGGACTCAACTAGCAACCTACTTCGGAGATCCACAATATCAGTTTTGCACCAGCTCTTCATCGTCTCAGCTTTTGACCACCAGGCAATGAAAGCTTCATTCCGAAGGATCACAAAATAGCTCTGACCAAGACTATTTTGTATAGACTGATGATTTTGAAATTTGAGTTTGTCAGCACCAGCAGAAGCCACCATTCAAACCTGAAGAACCACCATTTCTCTTTCAGTATCCACCTCCCTCCCCCCAACCCAAACCCATGTCGTGTCACACTCAGTGGGCCCAAGACCCTGCACTACCCAGGCAGCTCCAGGCTGCAGCAGCAGGCACCCCTGGTCATTTTCACACACGGCCATTGTGCGACTAAGTTCCACCCCACCACACCTTCCGTCTCTGGGTCTCTGCCCCAAGGGAAAATCCTAAGCAAGAATTGGCTGAAGGAGTCTAAAGAGGTTGGTTGTTCATAGATGGATCAGCTATGGTCAGGGCACAGGGTCACGCAACGCAGACCTAGCCTTCTGCTCATTGGGACCATTCCCAGAGAAGAAGAAGAAAATCATTTATCAGCTTGGCAAGGCCTCCACTTGGTGAGGAACAGGAAACGTTGCATGCAGCCCATGGGGAGCAGAGAGGATGCCTGAGAGGTGAGTATCAGGGACTGTGAAAATGGAAGCAACGGCTAACTGCAGTGCTGCACCGACTGAAAGGGGGGGGCGGGGGGTGGGCAGGGGAAGAGCGGGGATTGGTGGACCAGGCTGGAAGCGGGACAAACATTTCTCCTTCCACCTCCAAACAAAGTAGTGTGCCCACCCCATTGGCCCCATCAATGCACCAGCCTTTTCACCAGTAGCTCCCAATGTGCAGCCGTGGCCCAGGCGGGGCAGGGCAGGGGTGCTGCCAGTCACCTAAGCTCAGCACCTTAGTTTATCCACCTCTCCCCCAACCCCGCTGGTGTGAGGAGCAAATATTGAAGGACAGGTATGCCTTGAGCACTGAGAGGGCTGGCGGTGGAGGCCAACCAGTGTCCTTAGAACCTCAGTCTATCTTAGAATTGGGAAGCCAGTCCCACAGCTCACAGCTGCCATCCTCCTCCCTTCCTCCCCTCCTCCCGCTCTTCCCCTGCCTGCCTGCCTCCTCCTCCCCTGCCATTCTGCTTCTCCCCATCCTCCAGCTCCTCCCCTGCCTGCTTCTCCCCTGTCCTCCAGTTCCTCCCCTGCCCTCCTGCTCCTCCCCTGCCCTCCTCCTCCTCCCCTGTCCTCCAACTCCTCCTCTGCCTGCTTCTCCCCTCTCCTCCAGCTCCTCCCCTGTCTGCTCCTCCCCTGCCAGCTCCACCTTCCAGCCTTTTTTACTTTCTGTCCCCTGTCCCAATTATAAATGTAAACAACTTTGTGAAGATCCTTCTATACCTTTATTTCAGTTCACATGTAGTCCTATCTGCCAACCCACTACAAATTAACTGAGTGGCCATGGAAAGATTGATTCTGGAAGCAAGGAAAGGAATGATTACAGGCTCTATTGTCAGTGATCTGGTGCTTTTTCCATGTGAATGAAAATATACTACAGCATCTGTTAGACCTTAAACCTTCAAAGGTTCACGTAGGGTGAAAGACTTTGACCTCAACACTTGTAGTAGGACCTATGCATTTAAACCTCCTAGTAAAGTGGCTGCTGTCCCTCTCATTGAAACATTCAACTCTACCCTCAACCTCACATCAGCTTTAACAAGTCCTTATGGGCACTGTGCATCCACATTCTCTTGGTATCTGTTTGGAAAACCAAAGAATTCAGACAACAGTCATTGCCTGTGAAATGTTGCTTAGTTACGTTTTACGAGTAAATCTTGGTTCGTTCCATATTTAAAACAGGGCTATTCTCATGCATAATTTTTCATTGTTACACACATTATAGTTAAAAGATATTAGCATCATTGGAACACCTTTAAAACCATGAGAAACATGGACAAATATGTGGTGTTTAGGGACATTTACTTTTTTAGCATAACGTCCTATGGGGAGCAGAGAGGATGCCCAAAACTTTAGGGTCATAGCAGTGTTGCTATAAAGGCAATGATGATGATGGCTAACTTGGTTTCTCCTTTCTGGAATGGCAAACATTGTCCCCTCTTCAATCAAGGCCTAGGAATACACTCATGTGTTCAGGGCGGTCAGAGTAGCAGCTAGTGGTCGCAGGTGGTTGCTTGTGTGCATGGTGGCAGGTGTCTGTAATAGGGGGGCCTCCTGGAGAGGTTGCTGGTAGTTGTGCTGACGGGGGGCTTCTGGGCATGTTGGAGCAAAGGTGTCTTTTTCTGATGGAAAAGAACTTTTCTGGCAGAGAAAAGTGATAACCATAGTCTCTCTGCCTCTAGACTTGTAATTTGACCTTCCTCGAACATTCTTGCATTCCTAGAAAAAAACCCTACTGGATCGTTGGGTTTTGTTTTTCTCGTACACTGTTGAGTCTGGCTAACTAGTCATTTATTCTGGATCTGGCGACTGGAAGTGTAACTGAAATGAGCCTATAATTTTCCTTTCTGGAACTGTGTCTGGTTTTGGCATAAATGTAGTTCAATCATAAAATGATTTGGCCGCTGTCCCTCTCCTCTTCCATGGAAGTGTTCACTTAGGACATGGGTTGTCTGTTCCAGACGGATGTTATAACTCACGGGAAAAGTGATTGACAGCAGGCCTTGTTTAATGTTAGAACAGATATGTTTATTTGTGATACTTCTGTTTTTAACTTTATTCTATACTAAAGATGGCTCCTTTTTCTAATACAGTAATATATATGTCAGCTTTGAGGTGCCCCTTATCTTTCACTTTAGACTTTAGAAATAGCATATACATCTTGAAGCAACAAAACTTTCAGATTCTAATAATTTGTTTTAATTTGGTGGAGAGAATGTTCTCTTTGTTTTCTTTCCTAATTTGAGAGCATGAATATCTATTCATCACAGACGTTCGTTCATTCATAATAAATAAATATGTAATATTTATTTGTTTGTTTAGCATGTGTGTTCCAGGACACATGCTAGGTGTTGGGGCTATAAAGATGCAGAGAGCGTATCTTCTTCCCTTATAGAATCTGGGATCTACCAGGTGGAAAAATGTAAGTTTAACCAAAAATATTCAGGTATAGGGCCATGACAAAGAAGTCCTTAGCGACATGAATAGTAAATGTAAAGGAAAGAAGGATTTAAACTCAATAGAATTAGCAAAGAGTTTGGGTAGGGGAAAGGGCTTGACCTATCTATAATTACAGGGAATGGTGTGCCTGTGGGGTGGGTCTTGAATAAGAAGAAGGAAGGGTGTTGACACATGGGAAGAATAAGTTATTGTTGTCATCATCTTTGCCTTTTCCCTATGGTATTTTTTCAGATTATGGTTACGTTTTGGATAATGTTTGGGCCTTGCTAACTTTCCTAGAAATAAAGAGTCTCATAGGTTGATAAGCCCTCCCATTCAGGGTAATGCTGACCGTCTTCATGGCCCTCGTGCTCATTTTTATCAAAATATGTCCCTTCCCCACCACTTCATACAGACCAAAAGAGTAGTGCTTAACACCCGATGTATTTCCTTTTTAACATTTTCTTTAAACAGGTGCCATTAAGATTGGAAACCTTTTTTGTTCCATGATGTGTTCTTTGTTAAAGAAAACTGATGGTGTTACCTGATTGATATTCCAAGAGAGAAAAAAAAATCAGTCACAGTACAGGTAAAAATAATTTGTGTTACTTCTCTTATAAGTAGGTTATAGTTTAAATGTTAATTATATATGTATTGAAATTTATTTTTTACTAAACTATTTTGAACCAAACTTTGAAGTTAATAATTGGTTTTAATCACTTTGCAATGTTAAACTTAAAAAATTTCAGTCTAGCCCAGTTGGTGTGGCTCAGTGGTTGAGCATCGACCTATGAACCAGCAGGTCCCGGTTCAATTCCTGGTCAGGGCACATGCCCGGGGTTGTGGGCTCAATCCCCATAAGGGGGTGTGCAGGAGGCAGCCAATGAATGGTTCTCTCTCATCATTGATGTTTCTATCTCTCTCTCTCCCTCTCCCTTCCTCTCTAAAATCAATAAAAAATATATATTTTAAATTATTTCAGACTAAATACTTTCATATCTTCTAAAAAAGTGTCATGTAACCCAAGTTCCTGATACTATAAATATTTCAATTTGTTCTCAAAGTTGTTTAATTCAGTATCTCTATATGGATCAATGAAGAGATTAACTTCAGATAAAAATTTTTATTAAGAGGAGTAAAATTAAATAATCTTTCAAATGATAAAGGCAATGATGCCACTGAGCCACGCCGGCCGGGCATGATGGTAGTTTTAGAAGTTTAGTTATAAAGGAACAACAGGGAACAAAAAACTTTGGATGTAAAGTATTTAACTTGTCAATTTTTTTCAGGATGAAAGGCAATGTGGCGAAGAAGAGTAATATGGAATCTGTCGCTTGAGGAAATAATCATTTGTAGTTATTGAAGTTCTGAGACATACAGGATGTTAAGATTATAAAATAAAGTCTAATGAGACTTGGCAAAGATTGAAAACATAAGAATGTCTAGTGTTAATGAAAACAGCTGTTTGAATGTAGGTTGGTAGAATCTGACAGGATGGTAATTTGGCAATATACTTATAATCTTTGGATATCTTCATACCATTTGTCTCAATCGTTCTGCTTCCATGAATTTATCCCAATGAAACAAACTTAACTAACCACTAAGAATTAGGGGGAAGCAGGACTGATATCCAGAAATTTAAACTACTGTGGCCTAGAACTAACCACTGTGGCATAGGACCAACCACTCAGCATGAACACCTTCCTAATAAGAAGAGTCACTGTTTATAAACAACCACTTTTCTTACACTAACACATACATATGAGCCAAATGTCAGCCTGTATATGAGGATGTTCCCCTACAGGATTGCTTAGAATAGTAATAATTAGAAACCACTTAAATGTACAATAATAGGAAATTGCTTAAATTAGTGTTGATACATCCATATGGTAGAATACAATAAAGTCAGGTTTTCAAGGGAATGACATAATAAACTTAATGCAGAGTTAAAGAATAAAGTAATTATAAAATGCTATGCACGCTATGATCCAAATATACAGTACAATCCAACTTTTATTGAAAACATACAAATTGAGAAAACAGACTGCAAAATTACCAGCGGTTATATGCAGGGTAAGAGAATAACAGCTGTTTCCAATTTTTTTAAGTTTGGTAAATTTTTACAACAAACTTGCACTAATTTTACAAAAGACAAATGTGTTTAACAATATTATGAGAAGAGATATTTTTCATATTTTGTGTTTTCTCTAGGGAACTAGGCTTTATTTGGAGACATTGATGATGGAAAAATTATGGTGATTCCTGGGTACAGTGATTCCTGGTTAGAGTTTCCTTAGTACTGGAATTAGGGATAAGCAGAAAGCTCTGGTATTTGCCACATGCCTAAGAGAGTGTCAGTTGCAAAGACTTGATCCTTATGCAGCTTTAGATGTCAAATTGCCTAAGCAGAAAGCTCTGGTATTTGCCACATGCCTAAGAGTTGATCCTTATGCGACTTTAGATGTCAAAATGGCATTAAATGGTTGGTTCATTCCAGCAAATGTCAGCATTGGATTGAAAAGACTCTTCTACAGAATGAAGTGGTCTTAGTATATTGATCTGTGGTCATTTCAGGATTTTATCTTTAAAACCATCCCAGCTGGTAAAGGTAAGCTTGATATGTGGACTCAAGCTTTCACATCTACCCCAACATTATTCAAAAAGTCTGTTTACTATGTTTACTAGATGCACAACAAAATCTGGTTGATTTTAGGTTAGTTTTAGCAGTTATACTAGTAATTCCTTCCGAGAGCACTTTTTCTTATTCTCTTGAATTTTCAAAATTCTTTCATCTAAAAGTGCTAGTATTATTTTCATACATAGGTGACTTTTTAAAAACAGCTTTATTGAAATAGAATTTATATACCAAAAAAATTTGACCTGTTTAAAGCATATGGTTCAATAATTTTTAGCATATTTAGAGAGTTGGGCAACCATCACTATGATCTAAGTTTAGAATATATCATCACCTCAAAAAGAAACTTTATACTCAATAGCAGCCAATCCCCATTCTGTACTTCAAGCCCTATACAACCACTAATCTATCTTCTGTCTCTACAGAGTTGCTTTTTCTGGACATTTCACATACATTGAGTCACACAGGATGTGACGTTTTGAGACTTGCTTCTTTCACTTAGCATAATGTTTTAAAGTTTCATTTCTTTTTATTGTCCAACTAGAGCAGTGATGGCGAACCTTTTGAGCTCGGCTTGTCAGCATTTTGAAAAACCCTAACTTAACTCTGGTGCCATGTCACATATAGAAATTTTTTGATATTTGCAACCATAGTAAAACAAAGACTTATATTTTTGATATTTATTTTATATATTTAAATGCCATTTAACAAAGAAAAATCAACCAAAAAAATGAGTTCGCGTGTCACCTCTGACACGTGTGTCATAGGTTCACCATCACTGAACTAGAGGCCCAGTGCACAAAATTCGTGCACAGGTGCAGTCCCTAGGCCTGGCCGGTGATTGAAGCATGGCAGTGACTCCACTGCCAGCACCACGTCACCGACACCCACCATGTTGTGCGCCACCCCCTAGTGGTCAGCACACGTCATAGCGAGCAGTCAAACTCCCAGTCTCCCTGTTGAACTCCTGGTCAAGGGGATAATTTGCATATTAGGCTTTTATTATATAGGATCCTATTCTATTATTTTGGATAATACCACATTTTGTTTATCCATTTGTCAGTTGATGGATATTTGGGTTGTTTCAACCTTTATGCTATTATGAATAATGCTGCTATAAACATTCACATCCAAGTCTTTGTGTGGATATATGCTTTCATTTCTCTTGCATGGAATTGCTGAGTCATATAGTAACTTTAGATTTAACATTTGAGGACCTGCCAAATTGTTTTTTCAAAGCGGTTGCACTGTTTGTACATTCTCACCAAGAATGCTAAGGGTTTCGATTTCCCCACATCCCTACCAACACTATCTATTGTCTGTCTTTTTATTGTAGACATCCTAGTGGGTGTGAAGTGGTATCTCAGTGGTAATTTTCATTTGCATTTGCCTAATGATTATGATGTTGAGAGTCTTTTCATGTGCTTTTTAACTGCTTATATAACCTTTAGGAAGATGTCTATTTGTTGAAAAGACTATTCTTTCACAGTTGATTTTTAATACTAAAATTTATTAGATATGTCTGTATTATAAAAAATGTAAACTTTTCGATGACTTAAAATATATAGGAAGAAATAAAGAAGAGAAAAAAATCCATATTGCTACTACCTAAAGACAACTACTTTTAACTGTTAAAATATGCAGTATGTGCATATACTATATATATTTAATTTAACTTACATGGTGTTGTGCTATAAATTTTATTGTTTCTTTATGTACATCTAGTCCATTGCTTCTAACTAGTGCATAGTAATCCGTATTATAAATATACATTTAGCACATTTTACCCATTTCCTTAATGATAAAACCTAGATTGCCTCCTATTTCCATGACCATGAACATCACCACCACAACAAGCATCCCAGTACGTGTCACCTGAAGGGCATGAGTGGAAATTCTCCTGATATATATACCTAGAGGTGAACACGCTGGATCAAAGAGAATTCACATTTTTAATTTCATTAAGTACCTCAAACGATTATTTCTAGAATGTCCTTACCAGTTTCTATTTTCATCAAAACTGCAAGAGTTCCCATGTACCCCATCTTATTCAACATTTAGTAACATACATCTTTTATAGTTTTGTCTTCTGGTGCATACAACATGGTGTCTATTGTCTCAAAATATATCTCCTGATTACTAATAAGACTGAGCCTTCCTCATACACTTGTCAGCTATTCAGGCTTCCCTCTGTTTATCGTCTACTGCCCAATTTTCTTTTGAACGAAATTATTTCTTTCCTCAGTAATTTGCTTTAGCGCCTTACGTATTGAGTGGCTTTCATTGTGTTGACCATAATTGACAATAGGAAATATATTTCATAGCACAACCAACCCATACACTTTATATAATACATTAATATATTATACATAAAGACTAA
>NW_005362797.1:2844139-2845990 GCF_000412655.1 Myotis brandtii | reverse complement strand
TCCTGCACGCCCCCTACTGAGTATTGAGCCCACAACCCAGGCATGTGCCCATGACAGGAATCAAACCCAGGACCCTTTAGTCCACAGGCCAGTGCTCTATCCACTGAGCCAAACCAGCTAGGGCCAGACATGTCTATTTTTAAGTTTACATTTTTATTTACATAATATAAACAAAAGGTTGATGAGTATATTCACCTAATACTTGTTATGCACTATTCTATTCTACACTCTTTTACTTTGTTTTTACCTTTTTTTGTACTTTTTTAAAATGCTGATTGCAGTCCACTAAGTTGAATGGTCATCTGTTCAACCAATCAAAGTGTAATATGCTAATGAATGCTAAGCCCACTCAACCGCTCATATGTGCACTGACCACCACCAGGGGTCAGACACTCTGACTGTTAGGCTAGCTTGCTGCTGGGGTCCAGCCCATCAGGACTGAGCAAGATGGGCTGGACACCCCCTGGAGCCCTCCCGCAGTCCCTCCCCAGCTGGCCAACCTCCTGCATCCTTCTCCAGCCCCGGGTCATGTACTGGTGGGGTCCCTCAACCTGGCCTGAGCCCTCTCACAATCCGGGACCCCTCGGAAAGCCAGTTTCAGCCCGAACCCACAGGCCAGGCCAGGGACCCCACTGGTGCATGAATTCGTGCACTGGGCCTCTAGTTGGTAATAAATATGAATGTATTGAATAAGACCTTGGCAGGTCCAAGAATATAAATTGTATCAGATTTGAATTCCCTGTACTCCAGCAAGAGTAAGGCATCCTCATTGGCTTGACAGCAAATATTTTACAAAGAGATCATCAATGTTGAGAGGAGAGTGAGGACCAAGGACCATCATGGCCAATGGCAAGACTTTGGGCTGAATTAGGTGAGTTCCACAGAGTTTGGCTACTTCAAGTGAAAGAGCACCATTGGCCCATTCTATTTTTTGAGAATTGAGGATGGCAAGGACTGTGCAGTTTTTTAAGAGTGGAAGTGCTCACTGACTATTCTGAATAAACTTAGCAAGAAAGTGAGTTCCTCCATCACTAGAGAGGAGCAAAGGGCTTTCCCTAGTAGGAAAGTTCCTTCAAGCAGTAGCTTAGCTAGAGTTGTGGCAGTAGCCTATATGCAGGGACAAGCTTTCAAGCATTCATTTTAGAATGCAGACTGTGGTTAGAACATATTTGTATCCACGAGACTTTGGGAGTTTATCCCATTCGTTTGGGACCGGAAGGAGCTGGCTGTCATCCTTGCTCCACTTTTACATTTTTTTTACCAGGATGATGTTCCTGGCAGATTGGACATATTGAGGGACAATGCGAGTGCCTAAGTGTCCCTGCCAATATGTATGGAGGAGACCTTTAAGATTTTCTCTATCGTGATGTGTGTAATCTTTTTTAAAAAAATATTTTATTGATTTTTTTACAGAGAGGAAGGGAGAGGAAGAGGGATAGCGAATTAGAAACATCACCGATTCAGCTGCCTCCTGCACGCCCCCTGCTGGGGATGTACCGGCAACCCAGGTACATGCCCTTGACCGGAATCGAACCTGGGACCCTTGAGTCCGCAGGCTGACGCTCTATCCACTGAGCCAAACCAGCTAGGGCATGATGTGTGTAATCTTATGGAGACTGTGGGCCAATCTGGCAACTTCTCCCTATAAATAGGAGGAAAGTACCTGAGACACTGGGTCAAAAATGAGGATAAAGTACCAAGGCCGATGTGTGGCAGGCTGGCACGGCCATGGCATACTCAGCCCCAGATTGGGCGCCTTATGTGCCACGTCAGCTCAGCCAGGTTCAGTGAGCCCGAGTGGGGGTGGTGAAGGATTAGAAAAGACAGACAAGAGAAGAAAGCTGGGTCTGG
>NW_005362797.1:2834120-2844021 GCF_000412655.1 Myotis brandtii | reverse complement strand
GTTTCGATCCTACTCAATTACATGCACCTGAACTCTATCAAGCCCACATCGCTCAGACACGTGGGGCCACGTGTGCGGACCATAGGTTCAAGCTTACAACTATAGCCTTTGGCTATAATTGTGCTGGGAGGGCTCTGCCCTCCAAGCTGGGACTTGCACGTGGCCACGAGAGGACTGTGTCTTCTCATTAGTCCGAGGCTTGAACCTGTCCAAACACTGTAGCCGCTCTCCACACCGATGGCTTGTTGTGATCTCAAGAAAGGATGCCTAACACATGTTCTTCCCTTTCATGTTTAACAAGGGAAAGGGGTAGTGGGGTCTCACTTAGCATCCTGGAGAAATAAGTCAGGGCCTCGGTAAACCCCTGAAGCAGGACAGTCCATGCATAGTGTTGATTAGTACAAGTGAAGGCAAAACGGTATTGTGAGTTGGGGTGATAAAAGCAGAACATAAGTCAATGGCTATGAAGTGAGTGGTATGTGAGTCTGAGGCCAAAATGGTGTGGGGTTAGGACCTAGAGGACAACTGGCTTTGACTTTTCTTGTTCACAAGCCTTGCACTGGCCAGTATCCCCTGGCAGTAGTTACTGGGAGGATGGAGGGACTAAGAGCCCCTTGTCAAGGAGGCGTGAAATTACGGGTTGAAAACTGGAGGGCTTCTGCTTTTAGAGGATATTGTGGAGCCCTGTCTGGGTAGCTCGGTTGGTTAGAGTGTCGTCCCCATACACCAAGGTTTTGGGTACCATCCCTGGTCAGGGCACTAGAAGAATCAAAGTGGAACAACAAATCGATGTCTCTCTCTCTCTCTCTCTCTCTTTCTCTCTCTCTATCAAATCAATAAATAAACATTTAAAAAATATATTTTAAAAATATAATCCCAAAGTTATTTGAACATTTGCACAGAAAAAAAGAAAAAAGTGAAAACTGCCCAGTTCTTTTATAAAGTTTATATAACTTTAATAACAAAAATGAGCAAGTTCACTTTTGAAAATAGATGCAAAAATTCCAAGTAAAATATTGGTAAGGACAACACAGCTGTGCATAAAAAAATACATAATCAAATAGTATATTTCAGAAATACATGGATAATTCAGGATCAGGAAGCTATTTCATTACAATTGCATCAACAAGTTAAAAGAGAAAAATTAACTGATCATATTTCCTTAATAAGCATCTGATAAAGTTTGGCAGTTCTTTATTGGATGGAATAGTTATGGAGAAAGCAATGGCAAATTACATCTTTAAATAGTAAAACACCAAAGCCACATCAATGAAAATCAGGAACATAAATAAACATTTGTGGAACAAAGGTACTAAAGTTCCCTCCATGGAGCCCTTCTAGAATGTAGGCATCATGCATTCAGGGACATTGCAATTTTCAGTGTTTGCAACTAATTCAGAATTTTTAATCTAGCTTGTGGCCAGATATAGTAGTAGGGCTCCAGTTTCTGGCCTCTGCTCTAGAATTTTGCCACTGAGAAAAATGTTAACTTTTTAAAAACGTTGTTGTTTTTCTTATTATCTTATCAGGTGAACATTAATATTTGTTCTTAGTTCCACAACAGCTGCTGTTTGTTATGTTGTATGTACCATTTATTCAAGTGTTAGTTGGAATTCCCAATGTGCTTAAAATAAAAGTTAAAAAAATTATTTGGATGATATGGATAGCTACACAGTGGAAATAATCACTTCTAGTAAACTCCACCATCTGGCAACATGCCTTCCTGGTACACCACAGTTCAATATATAGTTTTTAAGATTATTAATCATTTTATAAAGAAAAAATGGCCTTGGTAAAGATTTTGAATTACTTTCCTCTAATTCTTAGTATTAGCTCATATTTCTATTGTTCTTAGCAAAAGGAAAACAGATAGATGGATGAATTAACTAACAAAAAAATTAAGAAACTTTGAAAGTGATATAAATCACACAACCTAAGAAATTTTTATTCTTTTTTTAAGTCTGCTGAATTTTTGGAACCTAATTTTCTGGCAGATATACCACACACACAAAATTTTTTAACTGTTCTGCTTCCTCGTCTAAAATGCTGTTATCTGTCTTGGTAGCAAGGCACTTTATTTGATACTTCTAAGAATACAGTGGGGCCTTGACTTACGAGTGTCCCAACTAACGAGTTTTTTGTGATACAAGACGTCTCTCTCGGACGATTTTTTGCTTTGAGTTGCGAGCTAAAATTCGGGTTACGAGCCAGCTTCAGATACCCCACCGCTAGTTGGCGCAGCGAACGTCACAGTGAACGCCACAACATCAGCCCAGCATCACGTGTCTCACTCGTTCCCTTTTTGATTTGACATACGAGTAATTTGAGTTACGAGCTCCGTTGCAGAACGAATTAAACTCGTAAGTCAAGGCCCCACTGTAGTCCAGAATTTAAGGTCTACAGGGGCCGGGCATCAGTAGGGAAGCAGGACAAGTGAGACCTGGCAGGTCTCTAAAGTGTCTGCTGGGAATCGCCAGCCGTTGTTGTTCTGTGGGAATGTGAGCAGTGTGGCCAGATTTCCCAGTCCCTCAAGAGAAGTCAGAAATCCATTTTGATGTAAAATTTCCCAGTGTTTAAACTACACAGGCAAACTGAATAGGGCAGTGAGCTGGGTTTGACCGTCAGATCAGTGCTTTGCAACCTCTAATGTGCAGATGAGAAGGTTCTCCTGGTAAGGGACGTGAGAGGTGAGGCACACAGAAATCAGAAGTATGTTAGTTATTAAATTTTAAGAGATAATAGTGGCCCAGTGGTTCATTGGGCCTTCAACTCTGTTCTTCATCCCCTTCTCCTCATTTATTTTTTTTATTTTTTAATATATTTTATTGAATGTTTTACAGAGAGGAAGGGAAAGGATAGAGAGCTAGAAGCATCGATGAGAGAGAAACATCGATCAGCTGCCTCCTGCACACTCCCCACTGGGGATGTGCCCGCGACCAAGGCACATGCCCTCGACTGGGATCGAACCCGGGACCCTTCAGTCCGCAGGCCGACACTCTCTCCGCTGAGCCAAACCGGTCAGGGCCCCTTCTCCTCATTTAGAAACATAAAGGTATTCTCAACTTCAAATCTGTTTAAAATACAGCTCTCCGCCAGGCATTCTCACATGTAGTTTATCGAATGAGCCAACACTCTTTTAATGTTTTTTTTTCTTTTTAATGAAGCTCATTGGGGTGAGCTTGGTTGATAAAATTACATAGGTTTCAAGTGTACAATTCTATGATACATCATCTGCATATTGCATTGTGTGCCCACCACCCAACTTTTTTTTTCTATTGTTTAATGTTTTAAAACTCAAGAAGTGAATGCCATTATGAATTCTCAAAAAGCTGACTCCTGAATTCAAAGAGAATGTTTGTTGCACGTCCTGGGTCAGGAACTAGCAGAGGGTATTGGGGGATGACCATTCTAGTGAGGAACATCTCCACCTTCTGGCACAGATAGGAAATGCAACAGAAAACAGTATAGGGAGCCACTAGATGTGACACGCTCAAATATTGAAATATTGAAATCCTTTGAAAATTAGTATAACATTGCAATTGCTTCTCTTTCTCTCTCTCTTCTCTCTCTCTCTCTCTCTCTCCCTTGCAATTTCAGTGTGTATACATTTTGACTAAGTGCTTTCATAAAAAGTCCTGAGAATGGACAGATATTTGAGTCACTGGCGATCCATAATACAGGACGGTCCTGAATGTATTCTGAATGGATATCCCGTTCTCCTGAGAGTAATCATTGCTCGCATTTCAGAGGTAACATGCCCAAATTCCATGCAGCTTTATTTATTTTTGTACAGAAGACATAGTGCGCATGTAATCACTCTTTTTGGTACCTGCTTGTAAAAGGAGGATATAGCAGTCATGGTTTAAGGGGCACTGAGGGAAGGTGGGAGAATGAAAAAGTATAGAGAATAACTTGGACACTTTATAATCTGACCTAGAGCAGCCCTGATCATGTCAATTGTTTCTTGGTGTTTGTTTGGTTGTTTTTTTTGTTGTTGTTGTTTGTTTGTTTTTAGATTCCACATATAAGTGAAATCCCATGGTATTTGTTTTTCTGTGTCTGACTTATTTCATTTGTCCATCCATGCTTTTGCAAATGGCAGTATTTTATTCTTTTTTATGTCTGAGTAATAGTCCATTGTATATATACACCACTTCTTCATCCATTCGTCTATCAATAGATACTTAGGTTGCTTCCATATCTCAACTATTGTAAATAATGCTGCAATAAACATAGAGATGCATATGTCTTTTCGAATTCATGTTTTGGGTTTCTTATGAAAAAAACACCCAGAAGTGAAATCAATGAATCCTTCTTTCTCTCTTGTTATAACCCTTGTTTTAAAGTCAATTTTGTCTGATAGAAGTATTGCTACCCCAGCTTTTTTTAATTTCCATTTGCATAAAATGTCTTTTTCTATCCCTTTACATTCAGTCTGTGTGTCTTGATCTGAAGTGGGTCTCATGTAGGCGGCTTAGGTATGGGTCTTGTGTTCTTATCCATATAGCCACTCTATGTCTTGATTGGAGCATTTCATCCATTTACATGTAAAGTAGTTATTAATACTGATGTAGTTAATGCCATTTTAGTCATATTTTTTTTCCTTCCTCATCTTCTTAAAGAAGGCCTTTTAACATTTCTTGTAATACTGGTGTGGAGGTGCTGAGTTCCTTTAGCTTTTTCTTGTCTGATCATATTTTTATTAAGAGTGCTTCCTAGCCCTAGCTGGTTTGGTTCAGTGGATAGAGCATTGGCCTTCGGACTGAAGAGTCCTAGGTTCAATTCCGATCAAGGGCACATGCCTGGGTTTCAGGCTCGATCCCCATTAGGGGGCGTGCAGGAGGCAACTGATCAATGATTCTCTCTCATCACTGATGTTTCTATCTCTCTCTCCCTCTCCTTTCCTCTCTGAAATCAATAAAAAAAATTTTTTTTAAAAAAGAGTGCTTCTTAGATATTGTTAGGCTAATTGTTGAAAACTGTAACAAATAAAGTTCCAGTCATGTTTTCACGGAAGACTTACAGGATATGAAATTGTGAAAACCCCTTTAGCCTTTGAAGCATCATATCCCCAGAGAATGTGAAGTGTGTAAACCTTAGAAAGAATCTTAAATATAAATTAAATTCCTCTTCAGAAGTTACAATATTTCCAAAGAATCTTTCCAGGGAGTTTTTTTTCTTAAGTAAATTAACTGTAAAATTTTAAATTAAATATCAATATTTTTGAGTATTCAAATAGTTGCAGAACATAAGTTTTTATCATTCGTAGGCTACTAAAAAGAATGGCAACTTCTGAACATATTTGTTCACTATGTATTTATTGGGCTTTTCATTTAGGACTACCAGTGGATTAGTAATTGCGTATTACTATGGCTGTGTTATTTACACTACGAAATGACATGTTGGCAGTACTTAATAAGTAATTTATAAAATGATGTTTATAAACTGGATTCTATGTAATACTAGCAGTTAATTAATGTTTAACATTCAATTTCTGGTAAGTCAGTATTCTATTTGACCATATGATTTGCTAATGTTTAAAACTCAATATTCTTTTTCCAAAAAAAAAGAATAATTTTCCTTTTTCATTATAAAGAGTCATAAAGATATCCTTACAGTCAAGTATTTTATATTGAACTTTCTCTTCGTTAGTTGGCATTAAATGTAGTTCGATTATGATATTTTCTCAGAATTCAGCATTACTAGTACTTGTCTTGGTTGCATGATGTTCTCACCTGCATGTTTTGTATAAACAATTGTTTTGAACTTGAAAAGCATCTATAGTTATATTGAAACCTTGCATTTTGTTTCTAGACATTCTGTTCCTTTAAGGGACTGGAATAGGGTTGTACACTGAGACTAATGGCTTCAATATGATCAAAACACTGCTGGTAATAAATGTAAGTAAACTGATTCAATTACATTAGTAACGTAAATATTAGGCTACTCTAATTTAGTTCCTTTTCTTTGAGATACTTAAAACCCTTTATGACTATTAATATAAAGACTTTTTAAAATTCTATTTATTGATTTTAGAGAGAGAAGAGGGAGGGAGGGAGAGAGAGAGAGAGAGAAAGAGAGAGAGAGAGAGAGAAAGAGATTTGTTGTTCCACTTATTTATGCTTTCATTAGTTGCTTCTTGAATGCACCCTGACTGGGGATCAACCCACAACCTTGGTATATTGGGACAACACTCTAACCAACTGAGCTACCCAGCAAGGACCTAGAGAAAGACTGCTTAAGACTTTCAACTTAACTAGACAGAAAACAATGCTAATATTCAAATTGGTTTCCTAAAGACTCTTAATCATCTTAAGATATTATCCTAAGAGTAGCTATATTTAATTTTATTTCCATCATATCACCTGTAGTGAGGTCAGTGGTGGCCCTTAAAAACACAGATCCATGTCCTACTTCCTGGAACCTCGGAATGTTATCTTATTGGGGGGAAGGAGGGAGGCCTTTAAGTTAGTGATTTTGAGATGGGGAGGCTGTTCTGGATTATTTGAATGAGCCTTAAAAGCCATCACAATTGTTCTTATAAAAGAAAGGCAGAGGCAGGTTTGAGAGACACACAGAAGACACAGACGAGGAGGAAGCAATGTGACCATGACAGCAGAGACTGGAGTGATGCAGCCACAAGCCAAGAACACCTGCATCCACTAGCTAGAAAAGGCCAGGAACAGATTCTCTCCCCTGGAGCCTCTGGAGGGAGTGCAACTCAGCTGACACCTCGATTTCAGATTTCTGGCCTCCGGAACTGTAAGAAGTGGATTTCTGTTGCTCTAAGCCATGCAGTTTGTGGTAATTTGTTACTGCAACTCAAGGAAAGGACTTAGATAATTATACCCATAATCAGCATCTGGTTGGTGTAATACAGGTGGTTAAATACACGCATAACTATTCTCACTGACCAAAACATCTTTTCAGCCCATTTACAAGAGCCATTTCTTAGAATGTAGGATGTAGAACATTTTCAAGAATGACATAGATGGGATTTAGTTTTGTAGTTTAAGAAACTTTCTTCTGATATGCTCCTTAGGTTTTATAGAACTCTTTACTTAAGTAGATACCATGACTGTTTGAAATAAATTTTTGAGCACAGTCTAGATCTCAAACTTCTGACACATGTTCCAACATTTCATTTGGGAAATATAGATCAGATCTATTAAACCAACCTCATAGGGACTGTATAGATATTTTATAATATTAGACTTTTATATGTCTCTCCATGTTTTACATGTGTCCTTGAAATTTTTGCTTAAACTTCTGTTTTTAGCAGTGTCAGCTCCTGCCCAAGTTCTCAGCCTGCTGCTGACCTGCCCTATGTATTTCAGATTTGCTTAGCAGAACCCTACTATTATATAAGCAATTCCTCGAAATCTTTCTCTGTACAAATATATCCTACTGGTTGTTTCTCTAATAGGACCCTGACTAATACAGCTCAACTGTTTTTAAGATCATATTAAACAGTTCATTTAAACATAATATATTTTTTTTAATTTAAATTCTTTATTGAGTATTACATATGTCTCCCTTTTCCCCCATTGACCTCTCCCCAGCCGTTCCCACCCCCCAGCACATGCCCTCACCCCCTTACTGTCTGTGTCCACGGGGTATGCTTCTATACATGCATACAAGTACTTTCATAATTAATATTTCTTATCACATATATAATTTTAAATATTTATTCAACAAATAATCCCTGATATTCAATTCACTTTAAAAGTACATTATAAGAAAACATGACTTTTCCACAAATTATTTCAGGTTTGGTTTGGGGATCAAATAAGCAATAACGTGAGTACATTTAACGATGTCGTTCTGTGTCCAAGTGGACAAAATTATTGCCATGTCTTGATGCTTGAAATGATTGCATTTTACTTTTTATAACAAAAAAACAATTACTTTGTTTTTTATATTTTTCCAGGATTTTTTAAAAATAAACTTTATTTCCCATCCACCTTCTTTCCGTTCTGAGTTTGTGGAAGAACAGCTCAGGACCACTCTGGTTGTTCCTACCCGTTGGGTGGCCTGAGCAGTGGGGGCTGCAGACCAGTCTTCCTGACAGGCTGAGCGCTCCAGTCTCAGGTAGGAAACTGCTGAACGGGCACCGAGGGCACCTGCGCGCCCTCAGACCTGCCTGCGCCCTCAGGCTGGGCAGCAGCCAACGCAGGAGCGGGAGCGGGAGCGGTCCATTCACCCTGAAGCTCCTCCTCGGTCACAGCCTTTTCAGCAGCCGCCTGCTCTTCCTCTTCAATCTCTTCAGGATCTCTGTCTAATTTTCATGTTGTTTGTAAATGATGGAACTCTCAAGCTGCCTTCTCAAACACTTCTTTGTAGTTGACACGCTGGGGGAGGAAGAGCTCAGGCCTCCTTCTGAAGAGATGGTTAGAACTCAAACGAAGCTGCAAGTTTGATGTGAAATTCCTGTTAGTGTCCACCACCTGAACCTGCCCTGAGGGTAGACATAGCCACGTGTGGCTACTGAGCACTTGAAATGCGGCCAGAGGAACTGAATTCTAAACCACACTTAGTTTTAATTAAATTTTAAATTAAAAAATTGGTACTGTAGTTGATTCCGTTTTGGAAACATTTTAAGTATGTTTGAAATAACGAGCATGTGAATATTTTTTGATGGCAAATTTAATTAAATCTAAATACAGATCAGGTATTTCCAATGAAAAGCTAGCATCCAAATAGAAACTTACACTAAGGGTAATAAACACATTGCATTTTAAACTTAGTACAAAAAAGGAAAAGAATGTAAAATGTCTCATTATTTATTTATTAATATTTTTAAGAGCTTGCACTCAAGAAAATTGTTAAAATAAATGCCAGCAGTTTCTTTATCCTTTTACAAAGTGGCTACTATAAATTTAAAATGACACATACGGCTCGCATCTTATTTCTAGTGGACACCCGTGATCTAGGCAGCCTGGCAAACGGGAAAAGCCCCTCACATGGTGACTATTACTTGCAGGAAAGGAATAATCAGAATGGTATTTCTTATGAAGATTAACTGTGCTTAACCTGTAACTTTGAGAATTACTTATCCTGACTCCTCAGTATCACGTTTTATTCTTGTTAGTCCCTCAAGTTCTTTTTGCAACATGGAGGGCTAGGAAATAACTGTGCCGATAAAGGATAATGAAATGGAGGTAGCAGCTGAATTGTAAGGTGAGGTTTCACACTAGTCACTTTCTGGTTTTTAATCCTCACCCGGGATATCCTTCCCAGTGATTTTTTGAGTAGAAGGGGGAGGGAGGGACTAGAGGAGAGAGACAGACAGACAGACATGGATGTGAGACACGTCCGTTGACTGCCTCCCCTGCACCCAGGTACGTGCCCTCGACCGGAACCGAACACGCGACCCTTCCGTCCGTGGGCCCACGCGCTGTAACCACTGAACACACCGGCCAGGGCAAGACTAGTCACTTTCTGGACTTGGTCCCAGGCCAAGAAAATGTCCCCAGTTTCTACACTCGCAACACCAGCGAGTGCCCCACACAGCTCCCAAAGCCATTGGCTGTCCTCTCTGCCCAAACCTGTGGCCTTTCCCAGGAGGTCCCCAACCGCCTCGAGTTCGAGAGGCTCCGGGTCCCCAGCCCAGCCCCAGAGGCGGCCGGGAAAAGACAGTCGTAGAAGCGGGCGCGCCGCCGCGACCTCAGGCCGAGTACCGCGGGCTGTACCGCGAGCCGCCGAGTCCCCGACAACCATGCGAGGCTGCTGGCCTTGCTCCTGTCTCTTTAAATGGTGGGGTCAGCGGGCCGCCCCTGCAGCTGCTGCCTGGGTGGCCCCGCGCGCCGCTATTGAGGGGCGAACCAAGATGGCGGCGGCTTTGGCTCTGTGAGGAAGACGGAAGAGGCGGTGGCAGCGGCGGAGGAAAGAGGTTTCCAAT
>NW_005362797.1:2826427-2833308 GCF_000412655.1 Myotis brandtii | reverse complement strand
GCCCCCGAGGAGTGAGGGGAGGTCGGAGCCGGACCGGGAGTCGGGCCGTGCGGTTCTTGTGCGCGACAGTGACCTTGAGAAAGGCCCCGATCCATCCGACCTGCCGCCGCTGCTCACCGGTCTGCAACTCCGTTCGGAGCTGGGGAGTTCTCCGCCGTTTCTCTCTTTGGAGAACACTTCGCTCTGCCTTTTTCCCCCCTTTTTAAGCACTTCTGCTGCATCTTTCTGATCCTGTTGCAGGTTGGCTACACTGGTTCCACGGTTCAGGCACCTCTACACACCGTAGAGGATAAATGCTTTGCTGTGAGAAAGTAGAGTCGGATTCCGCACTGTTAGTTTTCCTTTTCATTAGCAGTGCGGAATTTCGTGTGTGGTTTCACTGTGCAAAGGTCTTGCAAGTTTGGAATCATTCGATGCCAGCTGTTTTGATTGCTTAAAGGTATATTCGTTATTTGGTTCAGTTAACAGGTGGGGGAAAGTTGGCAGATAATCTTTAAAACCGTTCGAATCTGCCCTATGCTTCAAATATTTGGAAACAGCCCTCAAGGTTCAAAGACCAAGTTGTTAAAAAAAATAAAATAAAGGTTTCACCTTTTTAAAGACTTTCTTTTGTGATTGCCAATTCCCTCTGTGGCCTACGGTGAATTTCACGTAAAGACGATGTTCATGTCAGGTAAAACTATTTTCAAATTGCTTTTTAAATTTTTTTCCTTTTTATTGAATTTGCTGGGGTGACACTATTAACAAAATTATACAAGTTTCAGGTGCAAGACTTTTAATTGGACTCTCTATCTAGAATTCCACTTACATAAAAAACACTCACCCTTGTGTAATTGAAGATTCTAGGAACATTGATTTTCAATTTGAATGGAAGAATGGTAATTTGGAGTATATTGCCAACAGGTTAGCTAGCTTAATATGGCTACCAAAAATAACTTAAAACTGGAGAAAAATTATTTCCTTTTGGTAACATTTTAAAGGGTTTTGAATGCATCGGGTATATTTTTTTCTGAGGACTATTAAAATATAAGTTTGAATGTCAAGTGTTAGTGTATGACTATTAACCTCTACATTTTGGGATGCTTGGAAAATTTTTTACATAGTAAATTGGAAGGCATGGGCTTTGTTTGTAGGTTCAGTTAACTTTTGAGATGAAAGCATGAGTAGATTTGCCATTAAGATTCTGAAATCTTATAATGTGAGACAAAATCCTATTTCACATCATGTATTTAGTTGGACTCAAAGTCTTTTCTTTAAACTGTTTTTAAGCATTAAATCTCAAAGTCATAAATGTCTTCTATGTATGGGGAATCATACTCCTTTAACATAATAATACGGGAATCCCTCCCTTCCCCCTCATTTTTATTTTCACTACTTTAGAAATAGCCCCAAACCTCCTTCCCTCCCTTTGGAAGGTTTGGGATCCAGCAATAAGGCTGGTTGAATGGCTGAAACAATGGACTTAACTTATTTCATCTCTTTCCCTATTAGAGAAAAATTAACTGATGTACACTTGTTAAATTTACATTGTAAAGAAAACTAAATCCAAAGAGTGGGTTTAGAAAATTGTAAATATTTGTGAAATATTGTTGTAAATAATCTTTAATTTGATGAGTAATCGGGTTTTTTTTTCTAACAGGAAAATTGCAAATAGGAATAACCAATTTTTTTTGAGTGCCTACTATGTGCCAAAGACTCTTTATTGGTATCCTCTGGTATAGGACCTATTATTAGCTGTATTTTACAGATAGGAAAACTGAGGTTTAGAGAGGTTTCTTAACAACTTAGTTAAGAAGCAAGGTCAGTGTTCAAACTGAGTTTGATTGAGATATCTAGTCTATGACTTAAAACTAGTATCAATTATTTTATTATCATTAATTGTTCAGTCTTAAATTCCCATATTGTCTACTTGCATTTGCTGCTTTATGCTTAGATTCAGACTTATCTCAAAGAAAATGAAAAAAAAAAATTTAGCCTGAAGATTTTAAAATTATAGTTTATCTATCTTCAAGCCACACATGGGAGTTTTTGTATTGACTGCTAGTTGGGGTTATCGGTTATTGTGTGCTTTCCTCATTCTCCATTTAAGATCATTGAGAAGTTTCTTTTTATTGTGATGAATAAAATAGAAAGTATTTATGATTTTCTATACAATGAGTCATTTATTTATCTTGTTAGAGTAGCTTAGACACTCATCTGAAAATCAGGAATGCAATTTCTGAATGGAAATACTCTGGCCTCCCAATTACAGGGCACATCTGTCTGGGTAAGTATGCTCTTTCCCCATGACGCTGAGTGGCTTGGCTAATCTGTAGCCCATTTTACCTTGGAAAGGATAGATGTCCCAACAAGCCACTGAGCCCATTTTCTGCATTGCATCCTTATTCAATAGGTTCCTATTGGCAAGAGATAGTAGGAACATGTATTTTTCTTTAATAAGATAGTTTACCTCATTTCATAAAGTATTTTTTACATTTCAGAATAGTTTTATCTATTATCTGACTTGACTATTTCAGAGTTTAAAAGGTCAAATTCTCACTGTAAATCAATAAAAAGTTGATTTAAATTCTCAATGAGGCATGAAGAAAATGAGACATGGGGAAATGTTTTGGTCAAGGTAGCACTGCTAACTAATGGTAAAAATTGGAGTTCTGTCCTGCCTCTGGTAGAACTTGGTTGCCTCTACTCCTACTATAATTAGAAAAGGAGGTCAGAACACTTTGGGGTGGGAAAGTCTGTCTTGTTTTGGCTGCTGTGGTGAGAGAAATGAACAAAGAAAGCATCAGTTTTTTGTTTTTGTTTTTTAATTCTCACCAGAGTAGTGAGGATATTTTTCCAATGGTATTCAGAGAGAGTGGAAGGAAGGGGGAAGGAAGAAAGAAATATGTTAAGTGACAGACACATCAATTGGTTGCCTCCCACATGTGCCTGGAGGTGGGGAGGGCAGGGATCAGACTTGCAACTGAATCGAACCTGAGACCCTCCAGTGCACAGGCTGATGCTCTAACCACTGGGAACGCCGGCCAGGTGGCATCAGCATTTTTCATTGCTATTCTTATAAATCTTGCATACAGGAAGCATTTCAGATTTAGCTACCAAGAAGAGCTTAGTATCAGTACAAAGAAATAGTTCATTTGAAAAGTTGATTTAAATACTTTTTTCTTGTGTAGACTTATGTTGTAGAAAATTAATAGGCTTAGGATAACCAAACCCTTATTTATCATCTGTTGCAGGTGATAACAAAGTTGAGGGGCATTAACTACATTGGATATAGTTGATGGGGCTAGACTCGCAGGGGTGGGCAAACTTTTTGACTCGAGGGCCACAATGGGTTCTTAAACTGGACCGGAGGGCCGGAACAAAAGCATGGATGGAGTGTTTGTGTGAACTAATATAAATTCAAAGTAAACATCATTACATAAAAGGGTACCGTCTTTTTTTTTTTTAGTTTTATTCATTTCAAACGGGCCAGATCCGGCCCGCGGGCCATAGTTTGCCCACGGCTGGCAGTGTAGTGAAGACTTGACATAGGTGTGGCCTATGCTACCGATTTTTTTTCCTAAACCATTTCAGTTTTTATATATCATCTGTAATTTGGTGGACCACAAAATCAGGCAGAGAGGGACTTGGAACACAGACCTGCTATAGGTATAAAGCATTCACTAGTCTCCTATCCAGATGAGATTTGGACTTCCATTAACTTGTTTTTGGTGGTGTTTTTTCTTACCAATGAAGCATTGTACCTGAGCCCCTGCCCTTAGCTTTGAGCATTGATAAGAACTATATACTGGAAAAGCCTAGAGCAGTGGTTCTCAACCTGTGGGTCGCGATCCCTTTGGGGGTCGAACGACCCTTTCACAGGGGTCGCCTAAGACCATCGGAAAACACATATATAATTACATATTGTTTTTGTGATTAATCACTATGCTTTAATTATGTTCAATTTCTAACAATGAAATTGGGGTACCACAACATGAGGAACTGTATTAAAGGGTCACGGCATTAGGAAGGTTGAGAACCACTGGCCTAGAGGTTTAACTGCTTACTCAGGAGTGACAAAGCTGGAGCTGTTCATTCTGAAATCCTTAAGTGTTTATCCAAATCAAAAGTAAGGACGAGACCTAAGATAATCCCATACTGCCTGAATCTGATTGGTTATTGGTTGATATTAAAAATAGAACCACAGAAGTTATAGAGACTGTAATATCTCAGTTCTCCAATAAAAGGAAATAACTTCTAAATAAATGAATTTTCTAGCTCCATAAAACTGTATACCAGAGATTAAAACGCAACAATTTTCATGTAATGTTTCTTAAATATATGCTTGAATTTTTTTTTAAGCAGTGTAATGAGCCTGTTAGTTAACCTTTCATTTGTAGTGTGTTTCTGGATCATCATTTTCAATACTAATTTTTCTACTATATTCATCAGTATAGTGATGCCAGTGAGATGATACTCTGTTCATGCCCTAAAAAAACAAGAGTGCTAATTATGTACTAGATACTAGGATAGGCATTTTAATATAAATGTTCAGTTATTACAACATCCCTATGAGGTATTATTTTTTCCAACCATAAGTCTTGGTGTATTGAATTTTTTAAAAAATCCTCACCCAAGGATATGTTTTTGTTATATATATATGTATATATATATTTTACAGAGAGGAAGGGAGAGGGATAGGGAGTTAGAAACATCGATGAGAGAGAAACATCGATCAGCTGCCTCCTGCACACTCCCCACTGGGTATGTGCCTGCAACCAAGGTACATGCCCCTGACTGGAATCGAACCCGGGACCCTTGAGTCCGCAGGCCGACGCTCTATCCACTGAGCCAAACCGGTCAGGGCCAAGGATATGTTTTTATTGATTTTAGAGAGAGAGAGGAAGGGAGAGAGAAACATCTATCAGTTGCCTACCATATGAACCTGAAACATTTTGGTATATAGGACAATGCTCCAGCCAACTGAGCCACACGACCAGGGTGTATTGGTTCTTTGATTGGATAGTTGTGGTCTTTTCCTGCACCCAGCAAGACATCTAGATTTATTATAATGTAAAATCTTTTCATTTTAAAATTTTTACATACGTATATGAATATGTTTGTTAGACTAGGAATCAAACAAGCTATCTGTGGGCTGCATCCAGGCTAATTTAAACTTTTTGGAATGATAATGTGGTCTGCACTACCAACTACCCTTCACCCCACTTCTGGGAGGTGTTTGTTTTGATGAGGTTTATTGGGGCTTGGCAACAGGATACAAAAAGAAAAGAAAAAAGCTCTCACATTGCATTTTATAGGAGGAACCAAGGTATTGGGAAGCAGGGAGGAAACATTTTTAACTATACTCAAAGTGTACTATTTGTTTTATTGTGAGTTTTTCTTGCTGTCAATGTATGACTGCTTTGACCCATAATTGTCTTGGTGGTGTTCTGAGTGGCATTTCCCCTCTACTACCGTTGTTCCCCCATTTCCTGAGTGTTGTATAGACCACCTTTTTGTCAGTATATTTGGTGCATCTGTTAGTGTCTGGATACACAGATCTATCTCATCTAAAAGTAGAATAATATTCCACTATATGTTTAATTCACACAGTACATTGTGGCACTTCTCAAAACTTTTTCCTCAGGATACACTTAAAATTGAGGACCCCCAAAAGCTTTTGTTTATGTAGGTTGTATCTATTGATATTTACCATATTAGAAATTAAAACTAAGACTTTCAAGAGCTTTTCTAAAAAGAAATTTAATGAAAAAGAGTGTCATTATTTTATAGTTTTACAAATCTCTTTAGTGCCTGGCTTAATGTTTTTAAAAGGATGATTCTCCTCTTCATTTAGCCTGTTACAATATCACAGTATGGACACTAAGAAAAATAAGGATAGAAAATTCAAATCACCTTTTAGTAATCCTATATAATAAAAGCCTAATATAGTAAGTGTCTGGTTGACCTGTCGGCTGTTCAACCAATCAGAGCGTAATCCTATATAATAAAAGGGCGCTCTATCCACTGAGCCAAACCGGTCAGGGCCAAGGATATGTTTTTATTTATGCTAATGATATGCTAAGGCTGCTCAACTGCTGGCTATGATGAGCACTGACCACCAGGGGGAAGACAGTTGACCGGTCGACCAGTCGCTATGACGTGCACTGACCCCCAGGGGGCAGATGCTCCGATGGGTAGGTTAGCTTGCTGCTAGGGTCCAGCCAATCGGGACTGAGCGAGATGGGCTGGACACGCCCTGAAGCCCTCCATGGTCCCTCCCTGGCCTGATCATGTACCAGTGGGGTCCCTCAGGTTGGCCTGTGCCCTCTCTCAATCCGGGACCCCTCGGAGGATGTCGGAGAGCCGGTTTCAGCCTAATCCCACAGGCCAGTCCCCTTAGGAGGGCGCCAGACGCAGGGCTCATGACTGGCGAGCGCTGCTGCGATAGCAGGAGCCTCTCCTAATCGGGACTGATTGGGCGCGAGCCCGTGGTAGGCACAGTGGGGCCAGGATGAGCGGGAGTGGCAGGTAGGAGCTGCAGGAGCGTGGGACCTGCGGGTTTCGGCCTGATCCCTGCAGACCACCCAGAGGGACCCCACCCGTGCACGAATTCGTGCACTGGGCCTCTAGTATTATAATGATATGCTAAGGCTGCTCAACCGCTCGCTATGATGTGCACTGACCACTAGGGGGCAGACGCTCCGACCTGTAGGTTAGCTTGCTGCTGGGGTCTGGCCCATCAGAGAGCTTGACAGGCCGGACACCCCCTGGAGTCCTCCCAACAGTCCCTTCCCGGGCCGGCCAGCCTCCCGTGTCTCTCCCCGCCCCGGTCGTGCACTGGTGGGGTCCCTTAGCCTGGCCTGCTCCCTCTCGCAATCCAGGACCCCTCGGGGGATGTC
>NW_005362797.1:2793249-2826085 GCF_000412655.1 Myotis brandtii | reverse complement strand
TTTTTTTTTTTTTTAATGTTTTTATTGACTTCAGAGAGGAAGGGAGAGGGAAAGAGAGAGAGAAATTTCAGTGATGACAGAGGATCTAGGTAGGATCTGCTGCCTCCTCTACGTTCCCCACTGGGGATCAAGCTCACGGCCAGGCACGTGCCCTACCAGGAATTAAACCATGACCTCCTGGTTCATGGGTCGATGCTCAACCAGCACCGGCCAGAGCAAACGTTTTTAATTTTGATCATTTTTTTTTATTTCGGTTAGGTTGAGCTTTTGTGCAGTTTCACTTTTAAAGAAGCATTACTTATTTAGTTGCCTTAGTTCTATGACACTAGACCTCTTGCATCTTCTGAAATATTACAAAGTAATCCAGTTGTTTTGTTCACTCTACTGTCTTATTTATGTAGATTTCTAGAGATGATTTTTTTTTTTTAGGGCATGATATATTTCAAAATAGGTTTTTTGGGGGATGTATTTTCTCATGGAAAGCATGTTGTAAGTGTAATTACATGCCATGATTCATCTTTAAAAAATAAGTTTGATCCATAATATACCTAACATACTCTGATTTCTTTGGGAAATAATAGAATACAATTTTTGTTCTGGTAGTTAAAACAGTACAAGAATATTTACAAAGTTAGTTGAAGACTTTTGATAAGCGCCCTTTTCTCAACTGTCTAGTTACTATTTGGGATGGGTAAAGCAGCTGTTAAGTGTTATATGAGAAGAAATGAAAGCTTTGGGTGAGAGACAGGTGCAAAGAAACCTGCTTCTTAAGCATTTTGGGCCAGAACCTGACATTAGATTAGTGCATTGGGGGTTAAACGAACTGGTTGATGAGAGAAAAGTTTAGTTTTAAAATTTGCTTTTTGTCACAAAGCAGTAGTTATTTTCTAAATATCATGAGTCTTATGCTACTGCTGGTGGGAGAGTGGGGGGATCAGAAGTGTGCAAATTAGCTTACAATGAGATAAATTATTTGAAGATGGAGAAGTGTGGTAATTCCTGTAATAAGAAATTTCCTTAGCTGAAATTGTATGTGCATCAAATGTTCAGAAAAGAAAATATGTGTGTATGTAAAGAATATATCGTTTTGCTGCTTTGCAGTTACATAATGGAATATCTTTTCTTTTGTTTCCTAGGCTCTCTACTTTTAGAATCCAAAATAAATCCTAACACTGCATACCAGAAACAACAGGTAAAAATTTGAAGATGTGTTTTATTTTGCATATTATCCTCTCAGTTGGTGATTGAATGAAAATTTACTCTCTGATTCCTTATAATGAAAAATTAAGAACAGATTACAACATACTTTGCCAGTCTAATTCTAAAATACAATTTCTATCAATTTTTAGCATATGAAACAATCATTCTAAATTAAAAAAAAAACTTGATTTGTATTAAGGTGCAAAGAAACCTGCTTATGTTCCAGGTAGCCTAGCAGGTGAGCTTTGATACTCAAAAGGTAAAACAACTCAGTTTTATTGTTTCTGCCTAAAGTGTAAAAAAAAAGTGGCAACTGATGTAATCATCAGCCATTAACACAAGTCCTTCATTGTTATAGATGCTAGTGCAGAAGAAATATTTGTATCCCTCTACAGCAACTCAGTGTAGATAAGAATCTGATTTCTTCATTTTTAAATTTTTACTTATTGATTTGAGAAAGAGAAAAAGAAACATTGATTTGTTGTTCCATTTAGTTATGCATTCATTGGTTGATCTTGTATGTGCCCTGATCAGGGTTCAAATCTCCAACCTTGGCATATTGGGACGATGCTCTAACTAACTGAGCTACTAAGATTCTGGCCAGGGCAAGAATCTGATTTCTTACATAGCCTGAAGAGGACTTTATACTGATGTTACAGTTTTTAAGGCAACTTTCAATTTGAGTATATTCTTTCTTGTATTTTTTTGATATGTAAGAGATACCAGAAAGTAAATCTTTCCCTCACTTAGTACTACTAGCACTATCGACAAATGGTATTTATTTAGAACTCACACACATATTGCTCTACAAAGCCAGTGAAATCGGTATCAGTTTCCTCATTGCCCTGAAGGTGCAGAGATAAAATAATTTAAAATAAAGAATATTACCAACACGTTCATACATATGTTACTTTATAAATATATGCATGTATCATTTTATAAATTATAAAAGTGCTTTGCTTTATCACCAACACTAAAATACTGCTAGAAGGAAATCAGTATTGTCTTTATTTTGCACATTAATTGATGCCTAAAGATTGTGACTTGCTTGAAAACACACAGAGAATACATAGGAAAGCTGATACTAACTCCTAAATTTACTTAATGGTGATTTATTTGTCCCAAAACATTGGTACAATATGAAACATTTTTCTAGTAGTTTAATGGTCTTTGTTGTATTTAGTGTTCTTAAGAAAACTTTAGGTTTGATTTGAATGGTTGGAGACTAGACTATTTGGCTTTGATATTTTATACTTAAATACATAAATTCATGTTTTGTGGTTTTAGTCAGCTGAAATGTAAAAGCATATCCTAAGAAAAAGGAAAGATTGAGTCTATTTTGAGGATGAATGAGCAAATCCATGTCTATTAATGATTAACCTATTGATTAACAGGCAAGGTGATTTGATGAAAATTAGGCTCTTCAAGGAAAACAGAAGGGCAAGTTGTAAAAATTTTCTAACTTCCAAATTGCCACATGGATAATTAGGAGCGGATGTCTAGCTGTGCTCTGATTGAAACCTCCCAATGATTCTGAATATACATTGTAGCAGAGCAGTTGCTTACAGTTTTATTAAATCTATCTTATATACTAATGTGATGGTTTTAGATTTGTTCCAGTGGGTGCTATCACCACTTTTCATAACAGTATGCATCAGTACTCATTTTAAAGTTGAAGAAACTAAGGCTCAGGGAGATAATTTCTGGCATGTTGATCTTATAATGTTCATGTAAATTATTTTGAACCCGAACAGCTACTCATCAGTGTGGAACAGATTACCTGCCTGGGATCCATGATCTCTAGAAGTTCTTGAAGATAGTAAAGAGGGGGATTTGAGCTCTTTTTAAAAATTCTGAATAAGATTATAGATTTCCACTACAGTCAAACCTCAGTTCTCAAACGTCTCCCACCTTGAGCAATTCGGTTCTCAACCAAGTTGTTCATGGAAAAACATCTTGGTTGTCGAACAAAATTTCGGTTCTCAATCCAACAACACAATCAGTCATGTGTCTTTCAGGAGTCAAAGAAGAGAATGTGGGAGTATGAGTTTACTGCTAAATCTTGCGTTGTTAACATCTCAAGAAATTGTGCCATGAATATTTTTATGGGTTTTTTTTTTTTTTTGGCTTTTGTTGCTGATTACTAAATATATACAGTAAGTCACCATGGATCTGAAGAATCTTAGGTTAGTAATAGGAGAAAAGTGAAAAGGAAAGTTGTAAGAACGATAGAGCTTAGATATGTACTGTATATAAGAAAGGTTACGATGGAATCATTTGGGGGTCTGGCAGATTAATTCAATTTACATTATTTCTAATGGAGAAAAATGATTCAGTTTTCAAACAAATTGCTTCTTGAACTGCCTTCCAGAACCAATTAAGTTCAAAAACTGAGGGTCCACTGTATTAGTAATGCTGCACAGCCTGATCAAGTGTATACTTCTGGCTAACATCACTTTAGTTCAGTGAGAGAATATATTGGTCTTACATATATTGGACAGTTACATACTTGACTGAACAGAGTTAATATGCAAGTTTAGCAGACAAATTTTTAAACATGGGATCCATTTATGTATAGTAAGAAGTGTCTTTGATAATGAAAAGTATTAGAAACTGGCACAGTGTTAATAGATATCCTTTAAGGTACCTTAAATATAATCTAATCATGTTTCCCCCTCAATACAGGAACTTTTAGTACCCTAATAGATGCTTAGCCAGCCTTTGATTGGCTCTTTCCAGTTTCTTGTCAGTTGGATTTAAATGTAACTCTCCCTAGTGTCCTTCAACATTTCATAGATTTCTCTCAGAGGACCCTTTTTTTGAAATGGTTGATTGCTGTGAAACAGTGTGCATGTCAGTAAGTTTGAGAAGATACCTAGACCCTATAAATATTTTTATTATACCATGCATATTGTAGAACACACATTATTTTATATTACAGGGGATATAAAATGGTCTTTGTGTTTTAAGTGTAGTGTCTTGCTGAGATTATATTTTAATAAAAACTGTTTATTAAACTTACTGTTATTTTAAAAAGTGAGTAAGTGTAAAGTGGTGGTAGGACCTTGCTTCTTGAACCACAACGCTGGTGCATGTTTAAAAACTGTCTAGATGAATACTCACATACTACACATTTAGCCAATACTTCATGGGCCCCAGATAAAGAGCACTTGATGTTGACAACAGAAGGAGGAGGAGCTAGGTTTATCAATCCCATCCTCATAATATGCCCTAGTTATTAAATGCTCAGACTTTTCTTTGAGCCTAAATTGTAACTTAATGTGCAAGCATAGGATACAATGTTCACCCTGTATGTTTTAGTACACTTAGATTGTATGCTCATTTTGTCATGCTTTCCATATATTGGTTAAATTTCTAAAGAAAAAGAGTTTTCAAGTGAAGTATAAAAAGGCATAGTTAATTACTGATACCAGTGTTGCAAAAAGTAAAAATGAGTACTATTCTCAATTCTTTGTTTTCTTAATTTGCTTTATACTTTGAAGTAGTTTGTGGTAATGTATGTTAATAATTCAGACTTCTTTTTTTCTTCCAAGGATACTTTGATTGTGTGGTCGGAAGCTGAAAACTATGATTTGGCCCTTAGCTTTCAAGAAAAAGCTGGATGTGATGAAATTTGGGAGAAAATATGTCAGGTAATTTTAAAAACTAGAAAACCAACATATTCTTAAGTATTTTGTGGGGGGTTTTTTGCTGTGCTTTCAGCTAATGCCCAAGATTTTAAATAAATCCTATACACAAGCATATCATATAGATCTTTTATATTTACTGCTTTCTGTGAAAAGCTTGAATTATAGAAAAGTTCAGTTTCTTGACACCAGACATCCAGCCCAGACCCTTGCTCTATGCCAGAGTTTTCTATTTATTTATTTATTTGTTTAATTTCTTACTGATTTGAGAGAAATTGATTTGTTGTTCCACTTATTTATGCATTCATTGGTTGATTCTGGTATGTGCCCTGACCAGGGATTGAACCCACAATCTTGGTGTATCAGGATGAAGCTCTAGCCAACTGAGCTACCCAGCCAGGGCTGGATGCCAGTTTTCTATTCAGCTGCCTTTGAGAGCTCATCCATTAGGGCTCACTTGCATCTCAGGTTTAATAATTCAAAACCAAACATAATCTCACTTAGATCTGTTCATTCTCCTATATCCCTCATCTCATCTGAGTAAATGCCATCCAATTGCTGAAACCAGAAACTTGAGGGTTGTGTTTATCCTTCCTTTACCCCTTATATTCATTCAGTTGCTCAATTCTAAATCTTAAATCTATTCACTTATCTTCATTTTCACTATCACAGTTTACTAAGCCACCATCATTTTGCTGTTTTTATGTGTGTTTTGTTTTTTGTTTTTTTGTTGTTGTTTTTTTTTTTTTGCTTTCATCTTGACCGGTCTTTTCAAATCTATAACATTGCTAGAGTGGTCTTTTTAAAAATGCAAGTCTGATCATATCACTCTTTGTTCAGTAACCTTTGTGGCTCTTCACTATTTCTTCAACTTCATCTTGTATGTTCTAGTTGATTCTGGACTTTCCTAGTGACAAGTACCTCAGTCTATAATCTCCATAATCTATTGTGAATGCATTTTATGTGCTCCAATGATTTAAGTCATTGGCTCTTGTTATGGACTCATTTAGACCATTGCATCTTAAGGATAGTTTCTCTATCTCTAAAATTTCTTTTAGATGGAGAACAATCTTGAGCAGATTCTTTAATTCAGTGGTTGTCGAGGTTTAGTCCTCAGACCGGCAGCATGAGCATGGTTTATTTTTGTTTGTTTGTTAATGTTTTTATTGATTTTTAGATAGGATGGGAGAGGAAAAGAGATAGAAACATAAATGATGAAAGAATCATTGATCAAAGAATCATTGATCAGCTGTCTCCTGCATACTGGGGTTTGAGCTTGCAACTCCCCCTACTGGGGATCAAGCTCACAACCCAGGCATGTGCCCTGACTGGGAATTGAACCAGTGACCACGTAGTGCATGGGACGATGCTCAATTCACTGAGCTACACTGGCCTGGTAGAGCACAGCTTTTATAAGAACTTTAGGTCAGATTTTCTCTGTAAAGGGTGAAAACTAAGTATTTTAGACTTTCAGTTTAACAGCTATTCAAATATGCTGTTTTAGTGCGAAAATAGCCATAGATAACACTTAAATAAACGGGAGTGGTTCTCTTCATATAAAATTTTATTTACAGAAACAGGTGGTAGGCCAAGTTTGGCTATAGTTCGTCAACCCTTGCTTTGGGCAATTCTATTGCACCCTGAAATTTGAGAGCCACTGCCTTAATAGAAGCTACAGTGTCCTTGAGACACAGTTTTTCCTTAACTTACAGAATTTATCTCTGCTATGCATTCTACTCAGCTGTGTTTTTCAGAAATTAACCTACCTGTCAAGCTGTCGCTTCCTTCTAAGAGACATCTAAATGCCTTCTTTGTTTTCTGTTCCATTACATTATTTTTATAGCATATTCCTCAAGGTTTTGTCTGTAAAGTTCTCTCAAAAAAGGTGAAATTAATGAGCTCGGGTATGCTAAAATTATTAGCACCCATTCAGACAAGTTTTGTTCTTCTTCACCTTTCTAAGTTGAGCAGTCACACTCTGGGCACAATCTTCTTCTATTAAGCCAGTATTTAACTCAGACCTGCACTCAATCTGTTGCTCTCCTTTAATATAATTGTCTAGTTTTTACTGTACTTTTCCTTAGTCATCTTCATTTGGGGCACAGCTAATATAGTACTTGTATGCTTTCCTAGGAATCACTGGCTATTTAATGTTCTTTTCTGACCTTCTCCAACTTTTACATAGTGTGTTCAGTATTTTGTTTCTCAGTCACTCTTTTATGATCCTGTTTATACTTTTCAATCATATTTCTGGATCCTGGCGTATACTAGGGAATTCATTATATTTTGCTCTCTCTGAGATCTTACATGTTTCTCAAGATCTCACCATTTTTTGATCTAGAAACCATTTTCTAGTATACTCTTTGATAGCAGTTATGTTTGGGCGCATCTCTTTTCCCTTTTTATATTTTTTATGGCCTTCACATTCTCATTATCTTCTTGTCCAGACTGACTTCTAAAATTTATACTTTCTCTTAATGAAAGCTCTTTGCTAGCTTATATCTTTTGTTTCCATTCTTCCGTTGTTTTTGTTTTGAAAGTAAGACTGAAACATATTTGTCAAATTTTACAATTCCATCTTAATTCCCTGAGCAGATCAGATTCCAAGAGTATCTTAAGTGCAGACCCTTTTCATTCATTACCTTCTTAAACGTTATATTTGCAAATTACCTCAAGAAGATAGCATTTTCATTACAATAAAGGCTCTTGTTCCTTTTTTTTTTTTTAATCAAATGCTACCATTTTTTTTAATTTTTTTTTTGGTAAAACCATGGCTTGAAAATTAGGAATCTAAAGTTATAATGAGAACTTATGTAATTAACAAATCCAGAGCTAAACTTGAGATCATGCCAGGTACAAGCTGTAAATGTGCCTAGCCTCCTGTGAGTGGTACTGCCCACTGGGTTAAGGTCAAGATGATATCACCTTACAGCATATTTCAAGACATATTCCAGGCCTTCTTCCCTTCCAATATTCGTCAACAATAGCTTTTTTTAAAACATTTTTATTGATTTTTTTTAAAAAAGAGAGGGACAGAGGGAGAGAGACAGACAGACATTTATTTGTTATTTCACTTATTTATGCATTTATTGGTTGCTTGTATGTATCTTTACCAGGGATCAAACCTGCAACCTTGATTTATCAGGATGACACTCTAACCAACTAAGCTACCTGACCAGGGCACTATCTCTTAACTATGCTTAGTTAGCAATTTAAGTTTCTTGGCCATTCCATGTAAGGCCTAATTTTTCCATGCTTTCACCATTCAATTTGGCCTATTGGGCAACTCTAGTGGCAGTTTTGCCAAGAGAGCAAAATGGTTTTGTTTCAACATATGTCTTTGACCTTTTGTAAAAATACTCTTTTACCTTAAAATGTATTTAGCTGTGAAGACTTAAGTTATCTTTTTATAATTAAAGCCCCTACACTGACATAAATTTGGGGTTTTATGACAAAATTTAGGACTTCTTCTGGAGGACCATGAAAGGTTTATGTATGTAGACAGGAAAACTCTTCTGTGGTTTGGTTGCCTAACTTTTAGTAGATATTCTTGGGGATAGCAGGTTGTGTGGTTCCATTTTTGTATGGGTACACTTGTTTCCCACTCGGTTTTCTTAATCATATTTTTGGACCTACCAACCAGTGTGTACAGCAAATCAGTGACCCACTTTGGTTCAAAGCCATTTTGTATATGCCCTTTGGCCCTTGATTTCTATAATTGACATTAAGTATTTTCTTTGTTGCTTACAGTTATATATATTGTCTATGGTTTCAGCATTATGATATTTGTTTGAATTTAACTCAAAGCTTAACTTTGAGGAGTTTGATGACTAGCCTGGAAGCACAGTGCTATGAATGTTCCTGAGACTTGCCCTGGTCTGTTGGAAAAGAGGGCCATGGATATAAGATGTGAGTGGATGTTTCAATATCAGGCCTCTACATTGAGGGTCTGAAGGTAGGGTCTACAGAGCACTATGTTCACAGGTAGGTTAGCATATCCTAGAATGTTGCTGTTACTGGTAAACCTTGCACTTATGAGGAATCTCATTCCATATCTTAAAATAGAAAGTATATATTATTTGTAGAAATGTAACTTAGGAAAGTAGGCAGTTGGAGTCAAACTTGAAAATTATCATTACAGTTTTTTTAATGTTTTTATTGATTTTAGAGAGAGGAGGGGAGAGGGAGAGAAACGTTGATGAAAGAGAGATGTTGATCGGCCGCCTCCTGCACACACAGCTGCCCACACCCCCCCCCCCCCCCCCCCCTCAGGAATCAATCTCACAACCCAGGCATGTGTCCTGACCGGGACTCGGGACTCGAACCGGTGACCTCCTGATTCATGGGTCGATGCTCAACCATTGGGCCACACTGGCTGAGCTTATAGTTTTCTTAGAACATCTCTTGTATTTATGTAAGAATATCATTTTAATTTGCTTGATTATCTTCTCAGCTATCATAAATCTGATTTAATAGGTTCAAGGAAAGGACCCTTCAGTGGACATCACTCAGGACCTTGTAGATGAATCTGAAGAGGAGCGTTTTGATGATATGTCATCGCCAGGTTTAGAATTGCCATCTTGTGAATTAAGTCGTCTTGAGGAAATTGCAGAACTTGTGGCATCATCTTTACCTTCCCCCCTGCGTCGTGAAAAACTTGCACTAGCACTGGAAAATGAGGGTTATATTAAAAAGCTCTTAGAGCTTTTTCATGTATGTGAGGATTTGGAAAATATTGAAGGACTGCACCACTTATATGAAATTATCAAAGGCATCTTCCTCTTGAATCGAACTGCTCTTTTCGAAGTTATGTTCTCTGAGGAATGTATAATGGATGTTATTGGATGCTTAGAATATGATCCTGCTTTATCACAACCACGAAAACACAGGGAGTTTCTAACAAAAACAGCCAAGTTTAAAGAAGTGATTCCCATATCAGATCCTGAGCTGAAACAAAAAATTCATCAGACATACAGAGTCCAGTATATACAAGATATGGTTCTACCTACCCCTTCAGTCTTTGAAGAAAATATGTTATCAACACTTCACTCCTTCATCTTTTTCAATAAGGTAGAGATTGTTGGTATGTTGCAGGTGAGTTTGATCATTTTTTTTCCTACTTAAAACAATACCCGTTGGATCAATAACATTTAAACTTTTAATTGTCTTCGGCAGAAATAATTTTGTGATCCTTTTAAATAACTAAGTTTTCTTTTAACAGTATGCCGAGTGTCAGGTCTGGTGTTTTAGGGTGCTTGTATCAGAATGGCCTAGGCTGCAATTTTCTGGATTCTGCACAAAATACGATTGAAAATCTCTGAGCTGGCCAGTAGTCTGCATTTGTAACACTCCTGAAACCAAAAAACCTCTCAATATCATATCCCATAGCATGTGAATTAGTCTACTCTAACTGAAATAGAAGTCTGCATGGTGGAAAGGTTTGTGAGTTGCATACTTCCCGTTTTTTGTTTCTTTGATGCCCATGATATTATAAGAATAACAGATAGGTGATATGACTTGGAAGACATATTATAAAGCCTTACCTGAGATCTACAAACAAAATAATTATTTGAAACCTGAATTTGTTAAATAAAAAAAGGAGGCAAATAAATATCAGTAAAAGCTACTTGGTAGCACATGTTATAAATAAGGCAGCAAATTTAATTTTCACAAGTGTATCTTTTTAGACACTGTATTTCCAGTGTCTTTGGCCTTTGTCACCCTTTAAAAAAAGGGGCTTCAAATAGAAGTAATTTTACCAAAACCTACTTTTCTGGAACTAGTAATAAATCCAGTTCATGTTGACTAATTTGACATGTTTTCCATTCATTTAAAACGGACACAAATAATATAGGCAATACAGTCCGGTAAGTATACTAGTAATCTTCTATACAGTGTATTATAATTGACAGTGGAGGAGGAAGAAGGGTTTTGGTACCAATTTCCATGTGTTCTTTGATATGAAACTAGTTTTTGCTAGCTTCCTAGTAGAGCCTGTGTTCTGGTCCAGTTTGATTCCTGGTTTCCTTGCATAGTTCTGAGTGCTATGGGTCTTTTTCTTTAGCTCCACATAGTTCTCATCTTGGTATGCAGTGATTTGTCACTTCTGTGTTTTCTTGGTCTTTATACCTGTAAAATGCCAGTTTTACTTATTAAGTAATAATTGCAGCTTGTTAGCGCTTCTTTGAAGAAGAGAATTTTACACATTTTTGACAAGGAGTGATGGAGGTATAATTTAAAGCAGGTTTTTACCCACCTTAAGTACATAATCATATCTCTTACCATTGACTACTCTACATAATGCTATTAAATGTTCTTATTCTTTCTACTTCTGTACCCCAAATGTAGCAGTTCAGAGAATCTTTTTTTTAATTATTTGATTGCCTTTTGGTGGAATACATTATATCTGGGATACATCTTGAAATTGGATGCTATTTTAGGTATGGCCTATTTGTACATTTTAGAAAAAGTAAAGGCGGGAGTAACCAAACTACTTCAGTATCATAAAATGTTTCTTGAGCACCTAGAACAGGGAATATGGAGGTTATAATCTAGTGGGATATTATATGTGTACATATATATATATGTAGGTATGTATATATATATTTAGACTTAGGCATGTCTGTAGGGCTAAAGTAATGTTGAAATTACTTCTAGCCTGAGGTAGTATGGAATTAAAATAAAACAAAAATCTTTAAAATAGTGATGGAAAAAAATTAAATGGGCAATCAAGAAGGCTCTATTACTACCTATTGTGATTGGGCTTTGGGTAAATTTCTCAATCTCTCTCAATTATAAAATAAGGAGGCAAGATAATACCTGAGGTTCTTTCCAAGTTCTTACCCTATGAGAATGTATTTTGAATCCTTTTAAAAATTTAATGCATATTAAATTGTGTATATGGCTATCTTCAAATAATGTTTCTTTAAAAGCTCTGAATGTAGCCTTTTAAAAAATTGAGTCATTTCTGTGTCTTTAAACATCAAGGAAGCTTTATTTTCATTTTAATCTTTATTTGAGAGGTTGTAGAACCTTAATTTCTGAAGTTAAAATTACGAAACCTTATGAAAACCAGGGTCTATAAATATGACCCATACCTGCTTTTGTAAATAAAGTTTTATTTGAACACAGCACACTCATTTACATACTGTATGACTGCGTCCTACTATGACAACAGAGTTGAGTAGTTGTGGCAGAGACCATCTGGCCTGTAACAACAGAGTTGAGTTGTTGTGGCAGAGACCATATGGCCTGAAAAGTAAAATATTTAAAATGTGGCCCTTAAATAGACTTAGGAAATAGAGAGCTGCCAAAATATAAAGAACAATCTTTCTGTATAAATCTCCAATTTATCCTTTAATAGTTTGGTTTTTCTTTATCTCTTAAAAAAAAATAGCATCACCAATACCTTCTTCCCTTTTTGCAGTTATTACAATTTGTATCTTTTATTATAGCATCTTGAAATTTTTTATTATACTCTTACCATTAAGTAGCATAATTTATCCTTTGATTTCACAGGAAGATGAAAAATTTCTGACAGATTTGTTTGCACAACTAACAGATGAAGCAACAGATGAGGAAAAAAGACAGGAATTGGTAAGAACTTTGATGATATAGAGGACGCGAAACTAAAACAACTGATTTTTTTATATTCACTGATCCTTTTTCCTAATTTCAGGTTAACTTTTTAAAAGAATTTTGTGCGTTTTCCCAAACGCTACAACCTCAAAACAGAGATGCTTTTTTCAAGACTTTGTCAAACATGGGCATATTACCAGCTTTAGAAGTCATCCTTGTAAGTCTGTTTCTCCTTATATTTAATTACTACTATGTTTTTAATCCACAAAGGTAACATATGTAACATGCAAGTATTTCATTATAGCCAATATTTAATATTAGCTGTGTATTACACAGTATCCTATATAATAAAAGCCTAATATGCAAATTGTCCCCTCGGGTGGTCATTTGACCACTCACTATGAAGTGCGCTAACCACCAGGGTGTGGCACGGAACATGGCTCTGGCAGCAGGTTCTCAGGTGCTGGTTGCCCGCGAGGAGCCCACCCTGCACTCATGCGGCCTCTTCCGGGTGAGCCAGGCCGTAGCTGCCGGGATCACAGGGGCCGGTCAAGCTCCCCATGGGTTCGTGCAGGAGCTGGTCTGCAAGGCCAGACGGCTTCTGTGCAGCACCACTGGGCGGCCCAGAGGCCCACGCTGTGCCCTGGCTCACGGCATCCAGCTGCACTCACCGCATCTCCGCGTGGGAACTCGGGCACTGTGACTTAGGCCGAGGAGGGCGCGCGGGGACCCAGGTGCTGCCCAGGGCCCAGAGGTCAGCTGGGACCTGCCCTTCCACGACAGATGCTCGTGCTTTGATCGCCGGCCATGCCTAGAGACTGCGGACCTCTAAAATTCCAGTGTTAGAGTTCTTACATAGTGCTGAAAGAATCCTTAAGAATTTTCCATCCTATATAATAAAACCCTAATATGCAAATCGACTGAACAGCGGAATGACCTGTTGCTGTGATGCGCACTGACCGTGAGCGGGCAGACGCTCAATACAGGAGCTGCCCCCTGGTGGTCAGTGCACTCCCCCGCTCAGCTAGAAGCCGGGCTCACAGCTGGTGACACTGGGCAGCAGTGGTGGGAGCCTCTCCCACCTCCGCTGCAGCGCTAAGGACCTCTTGGCAGACATTCCCATGAGGGCTCCCGACTGCAAGGGCGCAGGCTGGGCTGAGGGACCCCCTCCCTTCCCAGTGCACGAATGCTGTGCACCAGGCCTCTAGTATCTATAATAACAAAAGGGTAATATGCTCATTAGACTGGATGTCTTCCGGATGTCCTTCCTGTTGAAGCCAGGGCGGGAGGGAAGCCAGCCTGGGTCCAAGGTGCCTGCGGCGACCAGAGGAAGAAAGCAGCCCGGGTGCCTGCGGCGGCTGGAGGAGGGAAGCCTGGGTCTCGGGTGCTGGAGGATAGACAGTGCCGGCAGCTGGGGGAAAGAAGGCCTACTCTTGCACGAATTTTTACTAGTTTTTAATAATAATGTGTTAACTTTGCAGCTTATTAGATGACATGTTAAAGTAGAAAAGTAAACAGGAATAAAAAAAGTATAACTTTATCCATGGAAAAGGGTTTTTACATGCAGCAGAATTTCCTTTACCTCTTTTTTTTATTGCAGTGTTTTCTTATAATTTGTTAGGTTTTGAATTTATGTAGCCATACAAAAGTTCCATGTTTTTATAATATAGGAGAAATAAGTTCTTTTTATCTGCAGGGCATGGATGATACACAGGTGCGAAGTGCTGCTACTGATATATTCTCATACTTGGTTGAATATAATCCATCCATGGTACGAGAGTTTGTCATGCAGGAGGCACAACAGAATGATGATGTAAGTAAGAAGTTAACAGAGCAAAAAATAACCAACAAGGTAAATATTATTTGCACTAACAGTAACTGTATTTAAGATTTAAATAGTTAATGTTTGGGAAAAGTGTGGCCATAATATCAATTGGCTTATTCTTCCCCTAAATCGGTGACTGTCTCAGTTTTAAAATGTGTCTTACAGCAGTTATTTGTTAATGCTCAACTTAAATTTCTTTTTAAATTTTTTAGATTATTTATTAATTCTGAGGTTAACTTTCTGTAATGTTTAAATCGTTTATCAATAAATTGTTATTCTGTATGCGGAATTAATAACTTTCCTAGGAAAACATTGACTTTGCTAGGGATTGAGTCTCAGAATCATCAAGAATGAAGAAATGAAGCACAGTCCCTTGGAAAGTATTTAGGGGCCCTTACCTAACCATAGGGAACAAGCTGTTGTCTTGTTCATACATATACATATTTTAAGTAAGTGAGAGAATATATCCTGGTAATGGGAAGGGCACTCCCAGAGTAAATGGTGTATGGCATACGTGACAACCCTAAATGTATGTGCTCTGTTCTGTTTTCAGATAAAGCAGTGATTCTGATTCTCCCCCACCCTTCTTCCCCCATAAAATCTTGAAAGTAATTTTTTACTTAATAATAAACTAAGATTTTCTGCCCTCAACTTTTTTTTAAAAAAATACATTTTATTGATTTTAGAGAGGAAGGGAGAGAGAGATACAAACATCAATGATGAGAGAGAATCTTTCATTGGTTGCCTCCTGCATGCCCCCTCCTGGGGATCAAGCCCGCAACCCAGGCATGTGCCCTTGGCCGGAATCGAACCTGGGACCCTTCAGTCCGCAGGCTGACGCTCTATCCATTGAGCCAAACCAGCTAGGGCATGCCCTTAACTTCCTAAGTAGTGGGGTGAGAGTAGGGCACATCGTCTTAGGCTGGAATTGTGTGGATCTTTTTCTCTTACCATAGTTTTACAAAAAGAGAAAATAAACTTTTACTTTTAAAAAGATCCTAATTAATGTGTTGTGATGTCAAAATGAAGTAGACTGTCTAGTAACTTCTATATTTAAGGTTGTTGTTTTTTAATTACCATTTTCTTTTATAAAATAGACCTATCTTGAAAGCCAAAATATCTGCATTAAAATAAAGGCTATTCTTATTGGTCCTGTAACCCACTAGTTGAAGATACATTAATATAGTTTACTCACATGCAGTAGGTCTCTTGATTCCTAGTCTTAATCATCATTTCCATATACTGTCTGCATTTTCTTTTTGTCTATCCTACCATTGCATATATAGGCAAGAGCAGGGATTTTCTCATTGAATCCTTCTCAATTTTTATTTACTCCTTGTGCCAGGAACACCAGTCATAGTGACATTTGGAGTCTATAGAATACATTTATTCTCCTGTGTTTTCCTTTAAATATTATAATCTTGTTTCCCCGATTTCAGACATTCAGGTACCAACTAATTTTTTTCTTAAAGTGGAAACTTTATATCATTTCCATAAATGGAGTATAGATATAGATATCATTTGCCATGAATAGAAGGAATCCCATAAAAATGCAGTGAAAGTAGAACAATGTTATAAATTTTAGCTAAATATTCTTACTGTTAAAGCTATGAACCTAAGGCCCATTTGCCTTCTTCAGGAAGGATATTTTGTTATCAAAAGGTGTAAAGATTATTAGCACCAAATTGAAACTTTGTTTTTGCTTTAATCAGAGGGATTTACAGATACTAGAAAAGGAAAGAAACTTTAATTTTGGTAGTATTTAGTGTAATGTGCCTGTGCCATATTTTAGGGAAACACTGCCATATACCTGTTAAGTCAGTCAATCATTTCATTTTGTTTGAGGTTAACAAGATTGCTAGAGCTAGCTATAATGCTGTAGTATGTCATAGTATTTGCTTTCCATTCCCCCATAGTAAGTGATCCTTATTGTATTTTTCTCACCAGGATATTTTGCTCATCAACCTCATTATAGAACATATGATTTGTGATACAGACCCTGAACTTGGAGGAGCAGTCCAACTTATGGGCCTGCTTCGAACTTTAGTTGACCCAGAAAACATGTTAGCTACTTCCAATGTAAGCCACGGATGTTTTTCTGTTTATCATGCTAGTATAATGATTATTGCTGATAGTAACCAATGCAGTTAAAGTTCATGGAAGTGTTTTTGGTTCCTTAGAAAACAGAAAAGACTGAATTTCTGGGTTTCTTCTACAAACACTGTATGCATGTCCTCACTGCTCCTTTACTGGCAAATACAACAGAAGACAAACCTAGCAAAGGTAAGATAATGCAGATTGGTAGTTCTTGAATTCTGAAACTCATGGTATTAACATAGAGGTCTAATGTATTTTCAGATGAGGTGTTCAAAGTAAAATTTCTTTAAAGTGTTATAATCAGAGATCAAAGAAAATAAGAATTGCTTTCGGATTTTAAAATTTTATTTTAATGGGAGGGCGCAGAGGGATTTATTGTTCCATTTATTTACCAGTATGCCCTCATGGGTTGATTTTTGTCCCCGATGAATCCACAACCTTGATGTATTGTGACAATGCTCTAACCAACTCTAGCTTTCTGGCCAGGGCGCCTTCAGAATTTTAAAACAATTTTTTGTTGGCAGTATTTGTTTTTAGTTTGCATTTATATAGGTGAAATAAATAGAAGTAGCTATGAGAAAATTCATTTTAAGTTATTTATACTCCAAATGTGTAGTAGAGCAAAGCTTGTACTCAATATTAAGCTGTTTATATTTGCATTGAGGATGAATCAAAACATGATTATTTATTACTTTTGCATTTTATTCCTTTTGCTTTTAGCTTGTCTGTTTAGAAAGTAGTTGTAGGGTCTTCATTGGGAAATTCCTTATTGAAGCTTTCAGAATAACTATATTATTTTGTCATATGAATTATCAGTATAGAATAGTTTAACTTATAGCACCACTTAGAAAATAAATGTTAAATTTACATTTGATGACTTTGGAATCAAGTCTTGGAAACAAGATATACTCATTTCTCCTACCTACTTTATTCCTGTTAGGTAAAGCTTGAGGCTTTTTTCCAGACCCACATGTTTTATTCATCAAACATTTATTGAGAACCCATTGCATGGAAGGCATGTGCTATATAATCTTTAGGGGCTTAATGGGGGAATTGAAAAAAATTAGTAAAATACTTTCAGAGGCTTACTGCCTGGTGAGGAAGATACACCAATCATTGTAATTCAGTATGGATTCATTATGTATAATAAAGGAGGCACAGAACACACTTCATTCATAGAAGTAGAATAATTCCACCAAAGACTAGATGTGTCTGGCAGAACCTATGCTCTGCTGAGGGATGTGTTAAGACGTGGTAGAGCATTCTTGCACTTGGAATACAGCAGATGTAGTACATTTGTATCCCATCTCTGCTTTACTAACTTTTCAGACGTGGGTCTTGTAAAACTAATTCCTCATAGAGTTATTTAGATGAAGCAAAAATGTAAAGCATCATTCTTAGTACATGGTAGGCATTCAGTGAATGTTAGTTTCCTTTTCCTTAACTTTAAAATACTTAGGTTAATAGAAGGAATTTTACTTGATTTGAATTTAGGTTCTTATATTTGGGGAGAAAAAGAAAATTATCCATTAAATATAAATTGTGTTTTGTTTATTTTAGATGATTTTCAGACTGCCCAGTTGTTGGCACTTGTATTGGAATTGTTAACATTTTGTGTGGAGCATCATACCTACCACATAAAGAACTACATAATTAATAAGGACATCCTCCGGAGAGTGCTAGTGCTTATGGCCTCGAAGCATGCTTTCTTGGCATTATGTAAGTGTTGCTTCTGGTAGAATTACTTATCTATATACTATCATGTTGTTGGTATTTTTAGGTCTCATTGCCTAAGAAGAAATGATCACTGATTGCAGGTCAGAGGAGCTAATACTAAGCTACACCGATTATGTATTTGTGCCACATTTTGAGCAGCTGATTGTCCTGACTTTATTCTTTCTCGTTACTATCCAGCAAAGGGTTAAAGTATATCTGTAAAGTGTATTGCCGTAGAGTGTTATATTCCATCATTAAGATGGCACCTGAGATCATTTTACCTCATTTACTATTTTTTAACCTTAGATTGCATTACTAATTACAAATTAGGCATTCTTCTTGTTAGACTGGTCTCAAATGAAATCATGAAGAAACATTTTCATAATTTGGAAAATTTATACCTAATAGAACTGAGTTCACAAAGCACAGTCTCTCTCAAGTTACAGAATGCCTAGCACAGATGTCTACAGATGGTCCATTTTTTAATTCCACAAATGATTTTTCTCCAGCTTTATTGACATTGTGTTACCTCAGATATTTTAGAGCAGGGTGGCAGTTGTGGCGAAATCTGGCCTGTGGTCTATTTTTGTGCAACTGGCAAACTGAAAAATGGTTTTTATGTTTTTAAAGGGTTGTTTAAAAAAGGTGAGAGACCATATGACCATACGTGGCTCACAAAGCTTAGAATATGTACTGTGTACACTTTTATGGAATGGTTTGTCAACTCTTTTAGAGCAACAGATAGTCTTTAACAAGGTTGTTTATGGTTACACAGTTCTCTAAAATTGACTTTCACTGTGTTCTTAAGACCCTACTTTATTGAAGTAAAAAAACATTTTTTTCTATATTGGAAATCGGTTAATCAATTCTTGATCATATAGCAGCCAGCCTTCTTTGGTTAAGTTGGTAGACCAATTTTAGGGGTACCCTGGTGACTCATTAAGAGACATCTGCTGGTAACTAACTTATGCTTTTTGGTGTTTATAGGTAAGTTTGGTTGTTTTGTTGTTATTGTTTAAAGGCATCATAGTCATACCCGTTTTTGCTCTTTTTGGTTTACATCATTTAACATATTTTTCCTTGATTTTTAAAAACATCCTTAAATTATAAAAACATTATATAAGACTGCTTCTGGTATTGATTTGTTTTATCAACATTTTATCCTTTATCTATTAGAAATAGGTTTCCTTCTAAAAAATTCATTTAACTTTCTATCAGGATAACAGTTGTTACACTTGTCAGTTTTTCAGGCCTGTGTACACATTGCAGTATGTACTGAGAATACATCTGGACAGAGTATATTTTTCCGTTTTCAGATATTTAGTACCAACTACTTTCTGCTAATTACCCAGAACCTTTGATAATACTTTAGTGATCGTTTTTCCAGCCAGAAGTAATAGTATCGGTGGTATTAACCTAGACTGCTAAGGGCAGCAAAAAAATAAATTCATTATTTTGGTTCTATCCTGCTTTTGCATACATTTATGAGCTTTATTAGCACATGTGAAAGAAGGGCTTTTAAATTAATGTGCATTTTCCTTGTATACCTATCACAGCAAAAGTGAGCCCCAAGACCAAGTTGAGAGGGAGTTTATAATGAATGCTTCTTTGAATTATGTCCACCATAGAAGGTTTTGTTTGAATGTGGGAAAGGGAGTTTGTGAGCAGGTGGGACGGAATGGAACATCTGAATAAAAAAGTTAATCAGTTTATTTCAATAAATTTAATAAAAATAAATACTACCATATTTCATTGATTCTAAGGCAGCGGTCGCCAATCTTTAGGATCACATGGACCACTGGTTGGTGACCGCTGCTTCAAAGGTTTTCTTCAACCAGCGGTCACCAACCTTTCGGACCTCACAGACCAACAGTGGTCCACGGTTGGCAACCGCTGCCCTAAGGTATATATTTGTATGCATTTATCATTTCTCAAGGTAAGTCTTCACAGTTAATGGCATGATCTGTAGTTCTGTTTGTTCATTTTGTTTTCCTAGTAGTAGAAAAGATAAAGAGTTTGCAATCAGTGGCATCTTCGATTTGAAGAAGTATGATATGTACTTGGAATTAGAAAAATGAAGATGATTTTGACCTGTACTCAGGAGATGGCCTATAAAAATCAAAACACATCATCACAAGCACTATATTGTGATGTGTTTAGATGTTTAGTGGAAATGGTTTATTCTACATGAATAAGGCAGATCAGGGAAATTTTGAAAGAGTTCAGTTGAATTTCTATTAATCATGGGGCGAGTGTGACATTCTTGTTTGAACACGCTGTTAAGATGTGCAAATGTGGAAAAGTGGTGTGTGAGTGTTCGGGGGTAGGTAGAATACAAGTCCCATAGGAGAGTGGCAGGAAAGATCTCTTCAGTTCTCCATCTCATTTGGCTTGCAGTATTGCAAAGAAAATGTCTCATAATTTAATGAGAACTCTGAAGAGAATCATTACAAATTAATGGAAGTTTATCTTTTAGGAAATTCAAGCATGCCAGATAAATCTTAGTTATATTTTATTATTAATATTTTCCAAATGATGTTATCATTAATCCTAACCCTCAAATTATTCTCAGTGTGGCTATCTTCCCAGTACTGAGAATATAAGTAGCTTCTGAAAGAAGATGCCAGTCAGTAGTAATGAGCTCTTTAGGACTGGCTTTGCAGTATACAGGAGTTTTTATCAAGGATTTCTAGAAGAACTAAATATAATTTGAGATGATTTAAGGTATTTTTGGTCTTCTGAGAAAGGAGTACATTAAAATACTAGGTATAGTTTTGTAAGGGAGGGTTTTGTAAGTAAATTTAGATGCATACTTGTAAGGACAAAATATAAATGGTTAAATGTAAACAATTTGGGGACTTGGGGAACTTCATTTTTTATATCTGCTGCTGCTTAATTAGTATACTTTTATCATATTTAAAGACAACTAATCAAGTCTGTAGCTGAGACCAGCAATACTTTCAAATATAGGTTAGAGATATGTACACACACACACTAGTAATAGCAGTTTTATTTCTTGGCCTTTGCAGGATTCTTGGATCTTACATTGTAGCCTTCTAGCTCATATTTTTATGTTGTCTGTATTTTTGTAGAAAATATGAAAATCTATAAGAGGAATGAGGTAATTTTGTTCGAGGTGCTTTTATTCAGCTATCATTTAATTACACATGAGGCATAAAGTCTCAAACTTATTACACGAAATCTCATGTTGTATAAGGTAAAGATGGATTACTTGTTTTAGAGATGATTGAAACTAAGCACAAAAGATCCCTGGCTTGTTAATAATGAAGGCTAGAGGTGTGAGTGGAAGTAGAGTGCACTTTACATTGCAAATCCTATGGTTATGTCAATTTGACATATCCCAAAAGCTTTCTCTCAAACTCCGTTGAGCAACTTGACTTCTCAGAACTCTGGTAAATTTTTGAAAGCATTTTTTTATCCAACAGCAAAAAATAGTGGTTGGATATTCTTGATGCAGGTTCTTTTTGGGGAAAGGTTTGAGTGGAAACAATACAAGTTTTGATAAAAATAAATGAGGGCAAATGGAAATGAGCAAAACAAAAAGACCTTAGAACTACCTTCTATCTATATCAGCAGTTTCTGAACAGAACTGCTCTTGAGGAAATGGTGGTGCTCTCTGCATACCCTTAGTCTTAGTGAATTCTAGGAAGGGAGCTGCTTTTCACTTACCTAGGAACTGCATGCAGACCACAGGGTTCAGTTAGTGTGTGTTATGGTAGGACACAAGTCTCCACAAAGCCTGCAAAGTTAGAGTACCAATTCTTAGTAGCTCTTGCCTTAATTACTAAAAGCTTAAAATTTGGCCGTAGTAGCATGAGCTCTAAAGTATTGATTTTTATTCTCACAAATGGAACTGCCTCACTAAGTTCATTTGTCTAGTAATAAAAGAAAAACCAAACTCTAAAACCATTGTTTTGGGAAAATAAACCCTTGTTCTGGTTTGACTTAAAACACAGAAAGATGCCTCTTATTGTATAAAATGTCTTATTTCACCATGCTTATGTATTTGAAAATAGTCATTAGTTTAAAAAATAAAATGCAATTGCTATTATATAAACTATTTTGAAATTCCCTGCCCAGAGTGTCTCTTTAGAAAGAAACACTCTTAAAGTTGGATTGTTAAGGCAGTTTATAATCAACTGTACCTGATTGGGCATTCACTTGTGCACCTCTTTTCTGCCAACGAAAGAAAAATTGAGCTGCTTTACTCCTCTGCCTTCCCACCCAGAAACCGTGTCAGCATGGTTGCCTGGCTACCTGCTCATGAAGGACTTGATTAATAACAAATTGGCAATTTAACGAGCCACTTCCATGATCTCCAAAGAAACCAAAATACAAACACAATATTTAATCTTGCCAACCGAAGACGATGTGACTGCATGAAGTGAGTATGCTTTTTTGAACTGTTTACAGTAACTGGGGCATTAACTTACTGATAATTCCATTTAGGTAAAGAGGGCTTTGTTGAAGTCTAGCTGTCTGCGTATATTTGGATCTTGACGAATGGTGACTTAACTCCCCATACCTCAAGATGTAAATATACCTTTTAATCTGTAAGTTAAAGCCTAATTGTAAAAAAGGAAAACTATGAAAAAAATTTAAAAAGCATACTCGCTGCAATAAGCATAGAGGACCACATTTTAAAAATAACATCCTCTAAATTTATTTTAAAATATAGGAAGGCAAATTTTGGGTCATGCAGATTTTTGTGGTTTATAGCATTTCTCCAAGCACGTCCACAAATAAACCAATGCAACCATGTGTTCTGATGCAAAATAATAAAGTGTCCAAAAGTAATGGTCAAATTATACCAATGGATTGCCCTAATAAAACAATGGTTTTTCTGTTGTTTTGACGGTATATATAAACAGATATATTTAGATTCTCATCTTAAGTAGTATGATAGGTTAATTCATTCATTAGCCCTATCTTAGTTCCTATGTCAGCTGTAAAGTACATTTTGGTCATTAGTAACTTCCAGAATTTTTCTGGCTCTCTAAGACTTGTGTTCTATGATGACACACACTACTCTTAGAATACTTTTTTCTGATAACCCTTTTGTAATCCTTATCTTTAGGTTCATACTTCTGGAAGCAGTAACATCACTGCACGAAGAATTATGTTTATTAGACAGATTTTTTTTTTTTTGTGAGTCTAAAATATGGAAGTGTGGTATATAATTTGAATAATGCCTCTTCATTTCAGGTGCTCTTCGTTTTAAGAGAAAGATTATTGGATTAAAAGATGAGTTTTACAACCGCTACATAATGAAAAGTTTTTTGTTTGAACCAGTAGTCAAAGCATTTCTCAACAATGGATCCCGCTACAATCTGATGAACTCTGCCATAATAGAGATGTTTGAATTTATTAGAGTGGTAGGTTCTGTACTTTATTAGTTAGGTTTTGGTTTTAATTATTGAGGAACTTTAATCTGCATTATTGGTACTTTGGCTTGAGTTATTGTATTTGAAGATAATTTTTTAAAAGAAAACGTGTGTTACCAAAAGCTTGTGAGAGAGAGTCAATTCAAACTAATAAAAACCAAAATAATCTCTCTCAGCAGCTATGATTCCTTTTTGTAGAATAGTTTGAAAACTGCTTTAATACTGTCAGGGTAATCATTTTAGGAAAGTAACATTACAGTTGATAACGATTTGGATGTGTTTTTGTTTAACTTTCTTGACTTTCTCCCACATAAATCTTTTTTATTTTTTTTCTAAACTTTTTTGTCTATTTTTAAATATGTTTTTATTGATTTTAGAGCAAGAAAGGAATGGAAAGGGAGAGAGAGAAATGTCGATTGGCTGCCTCCTGCATGCTCCCTACTGGGGACCGAGGCCGCAACTTGGGCATGTGCCCTGACCAGGAATTGAACTGGCAACCTTTTGGTGCATGGGACAATGCTCAGCCAACTGAGCCACACTGGCCAGGGCTCTCCCATATGTTTCTAAAGAGCAATTTCATAACAAACTCTTCTTGGTTCTTTAATAATATATTAGGTTAGTGCTTTTCAAATATTGGTGTGTGTTAGAGTTATCTGTGGCATGCTTTTTAAAAAATTATGGTAAAGTGTATATGTAATATAAAATTTGCCATTTTAACCATTTCTAAGTATATAATTCAGTGGCATTAAGTGCGTTCACATTGTTGAGCAACCATTACCACCATCCACCTCCAACACTTTAGTATGATTTAAAATCTGCCCAGATGGTACCTGGGCATTTACTTTGGAAAGACCCACAGATAATGCTGAGGTACACCAAAAACTGGGGACTACTGAAGAACCCAATATGGTATGCCCATTTTCATTGTTTGATGATCTCTACAATAGTATAATAATTTTATGAAGTCAGACTATTTTGGGTGGGTTTGTCAGTTCATGACAAGGAAGTCATATCTTTCTAAAATAGCATTTCATCTCATTTGTTATTATAATTCTTTTTTATAGGAAGATATAAAATCATTGACTGCTCATGTTATTGAAAATTACTGGAAAGCACTGGAAGATGTAGATTATGTACAGACATTTAAAGGATTAAAATTGAGATTTGAACAACAAAGAGAAAGGCAAGATAATCCCAAACTTGACAGGTAAGTTACCTCGAATTTGAACCTGTTCATTCAGTGACAAGTTGTAGGGCAGTGACTCTTATTTTGCTTGTGTTTTGCTGTTTGGCTTGGCAGGGGAGGAGGAAACAGCAGCTAGTGACTAGAAGTGGTAGGGTTCTGTATAATGGTCAGTGTGAGTGTTTTCCTGAAGATGCAGGTGGATTTGATCTGTGGGCTCTTCCTCAAGCATATATCAAGCTAGATAATGAAAAAGAAAAGAATGCCACTTATGTGGCATTGAAGCTTCATGTGTCCAAACAAATCAAAATATTATCTTACTTGCTTTGAATTACAAATTATTTTAAGAACTCTTGTACATTTTCCTAAATACCTGAATTCACATACTTATGCTATATTTTAAAATCCATAAATTATGACTTGTTAATTCCTAATGTTAAGTTTAGTAACTGATCTGTAATAGTACAATTTTGATCATAGGAAGTTTAATTCCACTAGTTAATACTAGATATGGCAGTGTGTTTCTAAATTACATGTTGGGTAAAATCTGTTTTTGTCAGTCTTTAGTGTATAAATCTGTTTTATCCCATTTATCTATTAAGACTGTATCTGATTCAGCCCTGACCAGTTTGGCTCAGTGGCTAGAGCGTCGGCCTGTGGACTGGAGAGTCCCAGGTTCGATTCCGGTCAAGGGCATGTACCTTGGTTGCGGGCACATCCCCAGTAGGGGGTATGCAGGAGGCAGCTGATGGATGTTTCTCTCTCATGGATGTTTCTAACTCTCTATCCCTCTCTCTTCCTCTCTGTAAAAAATCAATAAAATATATTTTTTTAAAAAAAGACTGTATCTAATTCAGAACAATACTTGAAGAATATCTAGTGAAGTCTTTATGAGTCTGTTTACTCTATCTTCTCTTTACTCATAGTATGCGGTCCATTTTGAGGAATCATAGATATCGAAGAGATGCCAGAACACTCGAAGATGAAGAGGAGATGTGGTTCAACACAGATGAAGATGACATGGAAGATGGAGAAGCTGTAGTGTCTCCATCTGACAAAGCTAAAAATGATGATGATATTATGGATCCAATAAGTAAATTCATGGAAAGGAAGAAATGTATGTTGAAAAGATGAACAAGGAGAAATGAAGTCTTTCTCACCTTATGTTTATTCTTATTTTGTGACAGTATGATTAGTATCTGATTTGTATGTATGACAACATAAATTTTAAAGATGTTGCTTATAAGAGTGTGAATTAATAGTTCTGTTGTGAAAGCATAAACTAAATTTTCTTAATTTTACTTAAGGAGAAAATATATCAGAAAGGGTAGAAACACTGAATATGATACTGAAGGTTTCATTCCTTATCAGTAATAAAAATTCAGTAGTAATGATGTTTAGTATTTTGCTAAGTAAGTTTTGTTCAGAGATTGATCTTCAGTGTTTCTCCCTAGCAGAGGAGTAAACTCTGTTCTAGTGTCTCCTCATTTGGGGGATTTTTAAAGATGAGTATGTTTGACAACTATTGACAACATTCTTATTTTTAGTAAAAGAAAGTGAGGAAAAGGAGGTACTTCTGAAAACAAATCTTTCCGGCCGGCAAAGCCCAAGTTTCAAGCTTTCCCTCTCTAGTGGGACAAAGACTAACCTCACCAGCCAGTCACCTGCAACGAACCTGCCTGGATCCCCAGGGTCGCCTGGATCCCCAGGATCTCCTGGATCTCCTGGATCCGTCCCTAAAAATACGTCTCAGACGGCAGCTATTACTACCAAGGTACACTTTTGACTCCCAGGCCTATCTAACTTAAGCTTTCTCAACAATAATTTTTGTGACAGTTACTATCCTTTGGAACTGATTTAAATTTGTGAACTAGAGAATCATTCTCCTATCATCACTTGAACTTACTTACGTTTTTTGTGACCAATATAGGAGTCTGAATATATTCTGATTTTGGTTATTTGCATTTTAGAATCTCAGGTTCAGATTTGTATGTGTCACAACATTGACAGGAATTTAAAAGTTATGTTATTTTTTTTATTTTAAATTTTTAATTACTTTTATTGATTTCAGAGAGGAATGGAGAGGGAGAGAAACAATGATTAGAGAGAGTCATTCATCATCTGCCTCCTGCATACCCCACACTAGGGATTGAGCCCGCAACCCAGGCATGTGCCCTGACCGGCAATCGAACCCTGAATTACTCCTCGTTCATAGGTCGATGCTCAACCACTGAGCCAGGCCAGATGGGCTTAAGTTATTTTTTTATCAATTTCCCAATTAATACCAAGATAAAGACTTCGTGGGGAAAAGATAATCTAAATATCTAGACACGTCTGACTTTATTTTGCCAAGCAAGGTTTATAAAAAGGAGTAAACCATCTATTAATAACATTTCATTTAAAGAACGGATCAAAATTTTGACACCAAAAATGTAGGAAAGACAGATTCTCAGAATGAAAATCAATTCTTTGGGCTGCTTTATGCTGCTCTGGATTAGCATAACAGACTAGCATTTGGGATTCATTGATCTAAATCAGAAATATAATGCCCATCAACACATGATCATTCCTCTGATGTGAGCAGGGACCCCTAAGGGCTAAAAGTGAATATGAGAAATGCTGAGATGAAGAGAGAGGCTCCAGGCAAGAGCTGTTTGAATCTCACGACCCACCCTCCATCTAAATAAAAGTGAACTACAGTGGTTTCTGGTCGTGAGCAGGCCTCTGGGAAGTCCAGATGAAATGATGGGGCGGGGACAGGGCTGAATCACTTTCCTAATGTTTGATCGTTTGTGTGCCCTCATTTCTAGTGGTCTGTTTAATCTTTTGTAGATATTTTGATATACTATATAAACTTTGCTGAAAAAATTTTAATGCATTGTTAATCTTAACATTTTAAATTTAGTCATTAATGTTTTTATCTCCTGGGTGATTTACTAGGATTATAAACTACTAATTTTATGTTTTACTCTGGAAAATTTAGGAAATATATAAAAATAATGAATTTTCAGTTATATATAATCTCACTACCCAGAAATAACCACGGTTGTATATTGAGATGGGGGTGGGGTTCTATATCCTTTACCCAAACTTAAAACATGTTGAAAATATGGTGTTTTCTTTAAATAATCCTTGTTTTGAACAGGGAGGCCTCGTGGGTCTGGTAGATTATCCTGATGATGATGAGGATGATGACGAGGATGAAGACAAGGAAGACATGCTACCATTGTCAAAGAAAGCAAAGTTTGAGTCATAATAATGGCAACTGCCTACAATCAGTACCTGTTGAAAAAACTGGTTCTTCTACCCCTATCCCCTACAAAATTCACAACAAAGCAGTGGTCTCTTGTGAATGACTGACAGATCAGCCTCGCACACTTGACCTCTGCTCATCAAGTGCCAATTCAAAGGAGCAGAAGGAGGGGATATTACACATTAGGGGAAAGACGTAAGCCTTGAGCTCTCCAGCTTGGACCACACATTGCCCTTTTCTCAGGGAAGGAAATGGAAACATAAAGCCAACAGGGCAGGGGTTTTGTAAGTGGAACTCTGGATTGACTGGTCAGTTGCTACAATCAGAATATGCTTTGTCGGACCATGTTTGAGACTCAGAAGAATAGGCTTTTCAGCCATAATTCTTCACTAGTTAAGAATGCCAGCAGTTTCTTTGTATAAAGAGACCTGCCTTTAAAACCATACATTCTGAACATTTTAGTCAAGCTACAAACAGGTTTGGAAAACCTATGGGGGAGGGGCGAATATAAAATTTCCTCTTTTTTATCTGTTCCCTTTGCCCTTCGAACTGCAGATTTTTTAAAAGTGGGGATTTGTCCCTACTTGATTAAAGATTGAGTGGAATTCTAGATGTGGTCATTTGTGTCATAATTTTTTTGTTTAATTTTGTTTTTGATTTTTTGCTCCCCTGAGTGTATGCTTAGTTGAGTATATATATTTGGGACCATTAAAACTTTTTTTTGATGTAATATAACCTAACGTTGTGCTGGTACCTGTTTTACCATGTGTAATTTTTGTTCTACATCACAGTTCTTAATTTGTTTAGAGTTTTATGAAAGATGGTATAGTTTTTATTGACAAAAGCAAAGTAATCTTACAACTATGTGCATACAAAAGCAATACTATTTTGTGACTAAATATTTTATATTAAAATTTACATCAGCAACTGTCTTGAGAATTCAGGGAAATAGAGTGGAATTTAAACTTTCAACAGTTTTGTTAAACCTAGAACAGTGACATTAGTATTCCAAAGAGATTCTGAAACTTCATATCTTGGGAAAATGACGGTACATTAAATAAAAATTGAGGATGGATGATTTAAAAATTAACATTTGACTTTTGAATAATAAAAAGAAAAGTGAAGAGTAATAGAAATTGTATTAGTTGTATGTTTCTTTTCTTTTTTTAAACTACTCCCTTTGGAATACCAGTTGGAGTTGATGGTGGTGGTTCCTAAATTAATACCTGGCCAGAGGACCATCAGCTAGTACCTTTTAAAACAGTTTTTTTTTAAATAGGTTTTTTTATTGTCTTAGGTGTGCTAGAATGAAAATAAATATCTCAATTCCACATACCCTCACTTTAAGTGAAGATTTTAGAACTTACTGAAGAATATATTTGCAAATGTGAGTAAAAATTCATATCCAGGAAAGGATACTGTTTTAATTAAGCACTGTGTGCTTCTAAGCTTTTCGTTTGCTTTGGTCTTTAGTAAATTCTAATTTGTGGCACCAAAAATAAGGTTATATTGAATAGTTGGGTGGAAATCCGGAAAGCAACATTTGCTACACGAGGAGTGTTTTGTTTTTAGCTAATTGAAACTTTGAGTGTATAATTAAATAGAAGAGTTTAAGTGTATTTCACTACAGTATAGGGCTACTTCTGAGTCACAAGTTCTGGCTATTAATAATTGAAGTTTATCCACTTATCTTGCAAATAAAGATAAGAAAAATGTAATAGGATCTAAGTTAAGTATATCATGTGCCATGTGAAATGAAAGTACCGTGTGAAATGTTTTGCTTTAAGCATACAGTTTATTGTTTATGTTTATTTATTTAAGAACTTAGTTTTTAATTTTTGGTATCTCTCTTTTTGTACTTTTATGACAACATATTGAATGCTGCAATAGCTTATCGGCTCTGGTGGCATCATGTAGGTATTGTAAAAATCCCAGGCAGGATGTCTTTCTTGAACACAAATTGAGTTAACTTTGCATCTGTTTTGTTAATCCTCACCCCGGGCTGTTTTTTCCTATTTATTTTTAGAGAGAGTGGAAGGGAGGTGGGGTGGAAATTGGTTGTGCCCTGACTGGGGCCAGGATCTAACCTGCAACCAAGGTAAGTGTCCTTGAATAAGAATTGAACCCAAGACCCTTCACTGCTCAGGTCAACACTCTAATCACTGAGCAACACCCGCCAAGGCTAAACATACAGTTTAAATACACCTTTCTGAGTCCTGGAATACTTACTTGCCTTCATATTCTGAGCGTTCTTGGTTTTGCCTTCATCAATTATGGTGTACTATATTTTTTAAAAAGATACCATTGGCCTTGGACATTTAAGAGATGCCCTTTAATTGATGGATTGTTTTATTTCTTTAGTGATTATGGTTACTGAAGCAGAAACTTAACACAAGTTGCTATAATAGGAAAAGTGAGGTCTAAAATAGCTTGTCATTTCATTGAGGAAGACTGTTAGCAATAAATTAGCAAGAAGACTATTAGCTATAAATACAACACTTGAATTGCCACAGTTCCATCTGACTCAAAAGTCCATGTTCTTAAGCATAATGTCTTGGTAATTGATATAAATATAATGATGTGAATAGATTATTTTCCATTTCAGTGATACTGGTTCTTTTGCTCAATTTGTAATGCTTAAAATAAAAAAAAACAACTCAGAGTGATTACCAAACGATTTCTGAGGACACATTTATAATTGCTGCAGGAAACACCTTGACATCCTGAATTGTCCAGAAATGCTACCCGGGCATTTTTTTTTTTGACAGGAAGAAGCCTGATGGTTTTTCCCTGTCTGATTGTATTCAGATCCTGCACTTTGTCCCCAGGAACTCCAATTTGCAAGTCAATTTTTGTGAATTTGGCAATGGGGAGGCATAGAGCAGGGGTTAATATTCTTCCTGGTTCTGTTCTAAATTGATTTAAGCAACAGTCTCTATTTAGAACAGCAAGTTTAAACTGGAAGATTTCTTGAAGTAGAAAACTTCAAATTGTCTACAATTTCTAGTATTTACCATAAAAAACTTTGTTTAGAACTTTGGAGGGAAACGGGACCATCAAAATTCTTATATATGCCCGGCCTGTGTTCCTCAGTGGTTGAGCATAGACCCAGGAACCAAAAAGTTGCTGGTTCGATTCCCAGTCCAGGGCACATGCCTGGGTTGCAGGCTCAGTCTCCAGTAGAGGTATGTGTAGGAGGCAGCCGATGGATGATGTTCCTCTCTCAGTGTTTCTCTCTCCTCCCTCTGTCTCTAAAAATAAAATTTAAAATACATGAAAAAATTCTTACAAGGTTATATTTGTCATGACATTTCGAGCAAGAGGATTATTAAAAAGTTTTAAGGGAAAAAAAAAAAAATAAAAAGTTTTAAGGGATGGGTTATTGTCTACCATTATACTGGGACATTGAGACGCATGAGGCAATGGGGCAATCATCTCTGTGATCCAATGCTAAATCACTTTGATTTTTCTCTGCTTGGCCTTAATGCTTCTTGACTCTTTATGAAACTGTTAGCCTTCAGAGATAAATGTCTTAACTACTGGAGTCAGATGTCTTGTTCCTTAAAATAGCTCTGATTAGAGACAACTTTCCTTGACTTTTTGCTCTTCTAGGTGAGTTATTCCATGGGCTCAGTGAATAGTGATTTCTTCAACATGATGCTAAATGGGTTTTTGTTTCGCTTCTTTCTATTCCCACTATCCCCAAAAACTGCCTGGTGTAGGTCATACCCTGCCTGCCAATTCAGTGGACACCTTTCCATCCTTACATTACTTGATACTTTTACAGCATTTACTACTATCTCCTTGATCTCTTTCTCTTGGCTTCTATTGCACCATGTGCTTTAACATTCATGACTTTCTTTTCATGGCCCCCTTTATCCCTTCAATGCTAGGATTCACTAGGATTGCACCTTGGGTACCCATTTTCCCAATCACTAGCCAGGCCACATTACTTGTATATCCCTGACCCAGTCATGCTATGCCCTAAAAGACTACCTTAACTTAGGTGCCCCTCTCAATGCTTTTCCTGCCTTACCTGCTGATGAAGTCATATTCACCTTCCAATGTTCAGAAATGTTCCCTGACACTGCACTTCTTCCTTGAAGGAGGGGTATGTTACAGCCTTTCAATTATGTATTCATAGTATCTGGTATGACACAAGCCCACAGATGGGTCTCCAAATGTTTACTGGATGAATGATCAAAAGAATTCCCCGTCAGGGCACATACTTAGGTTGTGGGTTGGGTCCCAGGTTGGGGCGCACATGGGAGGCAACCAGTTGGTGTCTCTCACATTGATATTTCTCCCTTCTCTAAAATCAATATACATATATCCTCAGGTGAAAATTAAAATTTAAAAGTGATTCATATTTTAATTGGATTTATGGAGTGATAACTGGTTAACAAAACACAGATTTCAGGTGCACAACTCTACAACACATCCATCTATACCCGGTATTCCACACCTAGCTGATTCATTTTTTACCATAAAGTTCCCTCTGGTGGATATAAAGGGAGAACTTGAGATTTCTGCCCTTTGTACCACTGTGTTTTAAGCTAGTAGCATGAACAGAGGGTATTTTAGGTTCAGAAAATTACCTTGACTCATTTCAACAACTGCAGTTCTTTCTTAAACCTTCCTGGTCTGTTCGTCCTGGGTTCAGCACCTCTTACTCCTCTGGTCATAGGTCTTACAGGTAAGTACAGACCCTTTTATCACTGGACCTAGCCATGAGCTATAGGTTTCACAGACCACTTATCCTTGCTCTGATGTTTGCAAATCTCATGCTCTTCAATGTTAAATGCTGCAACATGGGTGAACCTTGAGGACATTAGGCTAAATTAAGTAAGCCATTCACAAAAAGATAAATACTAAATGTTTCCACTTATATGAGGTATTATAGTCAAAATCATAAAGACAAAGTAGAATGGG
>NW_005362797.1:2789966-2792229 GCF_000412655.1 Myotis brandtii | reverse complement strand
ACAGTCACTCTGATTGGCTGGTGGGTGTGGCTTGGGCATAGCAAAGGTGCAGTCAATTTGCATGTTTCTCTTTTATTAGAGTTTTATTTACACAATAAAATGGGGGTGATGACTGCACAATAATGTGAATGTATTTAATATCAATGAACTGTACTCTTCAAAATGGCTGATGGTAAATTTTATGTATTTTAACAAAATTATAAAAGTAATATATGCTCATAACAAAAAAATACAAGGACACATTAACAAATAGTCATTCCTCCCTCAACTTGTACAAATAATTTAAGCTTCTATCACATAACATAGAGATGCCATTAGCTTACACTGTTAAGCCAACATTTTCTGAGAGGGGTAAACATTCCTTTATCAGAATTAAGATCAAAATTACAATACTGCTTCTGTTTAGGAGGCAACGTATGAAGCAGAGAAATTTTTTTTTATGCAGAGGTGGACGGGGTACGGGGGATGGAGGGCCACTGCTTAGTGATTAGTATATGATCTGTGTGTTCCCTAAAGTGTATGTCCTAACTGGATAGAGACTTAGGAGGAAATAATTCTTATTAAAGTAGTGGTAGAACAGGGAGAAGATGAGAAAGATGATTATAAACCCTTTTACTAGTACATGCATCACCTTCAACCTCAAAATTATAAAATCATACAGGGAAATGTTCTTATTCTGATTTTAGGGATTAAGTGACTTTTAAGAGGTAACCTGTCGCCCTGGCTGGTATGAATCAGTTGAGCGTCAACCTGTGCACCAGGAGGTTGCTGGTTCAATTCCAGGTCAGTTCATGTGCCTGGGTTTCTGGCTCCATGCCTGGTAGGGAGTGTGCAGGAGGCAGCCAATCAGTGTTTCTCATTGATGTTTCTCTCTCTCTCTCCCTTCCTCTCTTAAAGAACTTGTCCTGCTCATCCAGCTATTCGAAACCTTCCAACACATGGGCACCATTCAGTTTACAGAAGGAAGTAAAGAATGCTGAGTCAGCTCCTTCTGAATGTGAGGTAGGATCTCCAGCCAATGAACTGCTGAAACATCAGTGATCATGAACCAAGACACAGCAGCTATCTGCCCCCAAAACAAATTCCTGACCTGGCTGCGGCCTAGGGACTGTCAACTAGGGACAAATTCTCTCCCCACGGTGGGAAGTCTCACCACTGGTAGAAAGCTTTTGTCCTGTGTATGTATGATGGTAAAATAAAAAACTTTTGAAAATCCCTTCCTCCTCTTTCCAAACGAATTAGGGTCAATGTGAAAAAAATTCTGGCCATACAGGCATCCCTTACTTTACAGAACAAGCCTTCTAAATAAAGATGAGTGTGGATACAACTACCCATTTTCTAACCGATTTTACGAAACGGGCTATTGCATTAATTAAGGAATTACTGAATTTCTGGTGCAAAGGAAAACCACATAGGCTCGAAGTTTTAGTTCCTGCGCAGTCCCCCACTTTCTTCTCTGTCACTCTGACTTCCACACCTTCCCTTTAGGAAACCCTAACTGCCCATTAGGCTCCTGGGACCACACACCTCCTTGCCAGTCCAACAAGGTGCGACAAAACTCGGCTGCAATGCCACATTTTACCGGCAGATGCCGCAGCCCTAACACTTGACAGCCAACTTTCAAATTACTAACAAACGGGCAGCCATTTGGTGCCTATTGTATACTTGCCTAGCATTATGGTGGGCGCTTCAGGTCAAACCTGCACTGGTGGGGTAACACGTGACAATGGGATTAGTTAAATCGTATAAAGTGCTTTGAACAATGACCGAATTACGGTGAGGCGGCAAAGAAGGGCCGGAACGCGGGTCTGCTGCAGCTGTTTCAGCAGGGAGGACCGGGCCTTTGCTTTCCATTCAGTTGGGGCCCTTGTCCTTTTTCCTGGCGCTTGCCACCAAGCTGCTTCTATGTCCACCACTTTGAAGTCCGGAATTTGGCTCCTCTCTGGCAAAGTGGCAGTGGTGGTGGGGGCAGGGGAAGTGGTGTCAGTTGGGCCTGGCCCAGGTCAATGTGGCCACATTACCGGCTTCCTAAAGGAACTTCTAGAAGGCTGACAGCCCGGGAGGTGGCACTGTGGTGAGAAAGAGGTCACGCTCCCAGGGTCCGAAAGGTCGGCGACCGCTGGAACTCAAAGTTTCCTCCTCTACACTCCGGGCCTGCGCCCCATCTGCCTGCGAGACCCACCCCGGCGCGTAAGGCTTGGCTCTCCAGTCACTGGCGCCAAGGGGGCCTCTTGGTACCAGGGCTGCGGCTCCTCGCGCCCCA
>NW_005362797.1:2787261-2788657 GCF_000412655.1 Myotis brandtii | reverse complement strand
GGGTGACCCCCCCAGCCCACCCGAGCCCTCCCCGCCTTTGCCCTGAAGAGCTTCAAATGGGCGCGTGTGGGGTGACTTTTCCTGCCTTTTCTCTCCACATCCCCCTCCTCGCAGGTGAAAACTTTGGGCCCATTTGGAAGCAGCAACCACGACAACCTGACTATGTACATGGATTTAGTGGATGGCATCTTTTTGAACCAAATCATGTTGCAAATGTAAGTGGTCTCCACGGACAAAGGACAGAAACAGTGCTTCTTCAGGAGGTTTGGTTTAAGGTTGTAGAGATGGAGCCTGAGGTTGCTATGGGAGGGTTCTTTGCACGTGGGGCCAATGGCATCTCAGTATCAAGTGCCTTTTTGCCGCCATTCGTTGGGGTAAGAAGAACTCCAGGACAGTGCAAGGTTGGCAGCTTGTTTGATGAAGAAAATAGGGAATTGAAGGGCTACCAAATAACTTGATATAGATGGTGCAATGAACTTCAAACCACCTAATGTGATTTAAGCAATGAAATTAAAAAAAACAAAAAACATGTCTTTAGGGAGCAGGGAACTGTAACGGACAGTGTCTGGTTACAGGAAGTGTCAGGGGTGGGTGGGGAGCATCTGTGAGTGACTAAGGTTTCACTCTTGGTTGGGACGCCTGTGTTTCTGAGCTCCCTTTCATTTCACCTTCCATGTTCAGTGGCCCCATAGCACGTGCCGTTGGTTAAGTCGCTTCTCATGAGCTGGATTGAAAGTCACTGTGTGAGGAGAGGCACAGGGAGTCGGAATGCTGTGGGACCGACTTGGAGCATGCCCCTTCCACAGGGTCTTGGTGGAAGTTCGACTTGTTTGCTAGAATGTGTGACCACATCCTTTCTCGTAGCTGAGCTCTGCAGAGCCTGTCTGTTTTTAACTCAGAAACGGCAGGGGAGATGCTGGAACTTAGTGTCAGTGGCACTTGATTCTTAGACGCTTGAAGGAAAAGCAAACATCCTAGGGTTCTCTGTGGATCAATCCCTTATGCTCACCTGCAGCTAAGTGTCAGGCTTGAGCATAATAAACCCTTTAGCTAAAGAGAATCAGCTTCCTTTGTGGCCCCCGCAGGAGGAGGAGGAGTTAGCTTTGGCATATTCAGAAAGTGATTTAAGCTGGCCCAGGTCAATGTGGCCACATTACCGGCTTCCTAAAGGAACTTCTAGAAGGCTGACAGCCCGGGAGGTGGCACTGTGGTGAGAAAGAGGTCACGCTCCCAGGGTCCGAAAGGTCGGCGACCGCTGGAACTCAAAGTTTCCTCCTCTACACTCCGGGCCTGCGCCCCATCTGCCTGCGAGACCCACCCCGGCGCGTAAGGCTTGGCTCTCCAGTCACTGGCGCCAAGGGGGCCTCTTGGTACCAGGGCTGCGGCTCCTCGCGCC
>NW_005362797.1:2784507-2786668 GCF_000412655.1 Myotis brandtii | reverse complement strand
ATAACTTGATATAGATGGTGCAATGAACTTCAAACCACCTAATGTGATTTAAGCAATGAAATTAAAAAAAACAAAAAACATGTCTTTAGGGAGCAGGGAACTGTAACGGACAGTGTCTGGTTACAGGAAGTGTCAGGGGTGGGTGGGGAGCATCTGTGAGTGACTAAGGTTTCACTCTTGGTTGGGACGCCTGTGTTTCTGAGCTCCCTTTCATTTCATCTTCCATGTTCAGTGGCCCCGTAGCACGCGCCGTTGGTTAAGTCGCTTCTTATGAGCTGGATTGAAAGTCACTGTGTGAGGAGAGGCACAGGGAGTCGGAATGCTGTGGGACCGACTTGGAGCATGCCCCTTCCACAGGGTCTTGGTGGAAGTTCGACTTGTTTGCTAGAATGTGTGACCACATCCTTTCTCGTAGCTGAGCTCTGCAGAGCCTGTCTGTTTTTAACTCAGAAACGGCAGGGGAGATGCTGGAACTTAGTGTCAGTGGCACTTGATTCTTAGACGCTTGAAGGAAAAGCAAACATCCTAGGGTTCTCTGTGGATCAATCCCTTATGCTCACCTGCAGCTAAGTGTCAGGCTTGAGCATAATAAACCCTTTAGCTAAAGAGAATCAGCTTCCTTTGTGGCCCCCGCAGGAGGAGGAGGAGTTGGCTTTGGCATATTCAGAAAGTGATTTAAGTAGACTTACCTAAAAAGATCTGTTTTAAGAGATTCCCCAAGAACATTGCTCCTTTTGTTTTAATGAGTCGTGTGGAATCGGGCTGTGGGAGAGACACTTCCGTTCTAATGGGGTTTTTTTCAAAAGCACTACCAGTCGTACCAATCCTGTGTTTGATTAGATTCTAAAGGACACGTCAGTTGGCTTTGGCAGCAGTTCTCCCAGAACGCTGACGACAGTGAGTTTTCTTGGGTTGTCTGGTGGTATGGTTGAGTTCTGGCAACTACTCCCCATTCCCTTAGGACTTTTCCCGCCCCAAAATTACTGGATTCTATTGGTGCGGTGGCCAGTGAAACTTCAACCTGTCCTTACCCAAGCCCAAGCCCAAGACTGTTGATTAAAAAAATCTGCAGTATCCCCAGCATTTTCACTCAGCTTTCACACCCAGGCAGAGAGAGAACAAAAGCCCGGGGATTGTTTCTCTTTCTTCCCTGACCTTTGGAATTCCTGACGCTTTTACCACTTGCTTGTAAATCAGGAAAGCTTGTTGGACGTTCCTTTGAGAAATGCCAGCTCATTGCCCGTCCACACTGGGCCCGCGGCTGAATTCAGTTTGTAGGGCTTCTTGCCTCCTCCTTGAAAATTTCAAATGCTGTTTTCTCCTCAGTGATTTGCCAAGGTAACCAGTCTACAAGTGAGGGCTGACTAGTTTGGGCTTAAAGCCGTAAGCAGGGCTTCTGGGTCTTTCTGGTCAGGGCCAGGCACAGAAAAGGGACCGCAGGGAAGCCGTTGGGGTGGCTTTCTAGAACGAGGACAGCCAGGAGGGCGTGGCCCCAGCAGCACAGTGTACCTGTTGGTGCTGAGAATAACCCTGCTCCAGGTGTAGGAATGAGGACATTCGTTGCCTTTGGAAGTGGTGGGGATTGACTGGAAAAGGGGTACAGGAGAACTGGGAGGGGTAGAAGTTTTCTGCATAATGACTGGAGTAAGTTCCATTTTTTAATTCATCAAGCTGTAACTTAAGATACATGCATTTTACTCTATGTAAAAATTCCCTCAATTACAAAAAAAAGAAAGAAAAAAAGAAAGGAATTCCAGCCCCAGTGTCAACACAGAGGGAGCCAGCCTGGGTTTGAAGTCCAGGCGTCTCTTCCTAGCTGCCTGACACTGGCCATGGCACTCATCACCTCAGTTTCCTCATCTGTGAAATGGGAACTAAAGTGCCTCCCTTACGAGATGGTCGTGAGGATTAAATGAGATGATGTGTTAGCATTTAGCACAGTGCCTGCCCCTTAGAAGGTGTTAGTGTCAGTTACTCACTTATGTATGTACTATCTTAATCCAGGAAGGATTTGAGGCATCCCGTATGCGTTGGCTTTTTCCTTCAGTCTTTTCTCCCACATCTTAGTCTCCTAGATTGCTGATAATTCTTAGCCTTCGCCCTCTCCCAGTGAGTTCTAGGGCAGAACTGGACTCGCGGGGGAGGAGGGGTTGGGGTCGAG
>NW_005362797.1:2774540-2784415 GCF_000412655.1 Myotis brandtii | reverse complement strand
GCACGTCCTAGCCCCACATCTGACACTGTACTTAAGCTAAGCTTCTGTTTTCACTTCTGCCAAATGGGAGAAATGTCGGCTACCCAGCAGGTCAGGCTGTTCTGCTGTACCACCCATGCTGGGAGCTTCGCCTGTGTGCTGTTCACCTGCTTTGATCAATTCTCCCCGGGGCTGGTAGGACCTGAGAAAAGAGAGCAGTATGCTAACTGGCTTGCTGGAGCTCAGATAAGAGGCATGTTACCTGACACTTCAGAGCCATATGGAGGCTGCTGGGGCTCACGTGGCTGCACCTGGGCATTGTCTCTGGCAACTGAAGAAGGCTGCGGTAGTAGTCTCTTGGCCCCGGCCTCCCGGTGAGGTGACATCAGTGCCGGGAAGCAGGAAAGCCCTGTGAGCTCAGCTTTCAGGGGAGGCCCCGGTCTAGGAGAATTCCTGAATGGAAGTGAGGCGTTGGGTGGCGCGGATGGAGACGCATGGGAAACTTGCTGAATAGCTCCTCTGTAAATGCGGTCTCTGGGTACCTCCTGGTACCCAAGGGAAAAGAAGGTATCTGATTCACATTGGACACATTTTTCACTGTCTCGTAGCAAAGTTACCTAGGAGCTTTGATTCTAGCATCAGGCAGGCAAGTTCAAATCCCCCCCTCTGCCACTCACTAGTTTTTCACTTTGAGCAAATTCCTTACTTCAACTCTCTATGCCTCCATTTCCGGCTCTGTAAGAAGGGGATGGTACTTTATAGATTTGGAGAGGATTAAAAAAGATCATGTATATAGGTACCCAAGGGAAAAGAAGGTGTCTGATTCACGTCGGACACATTTTTCACTGTCTCGTAGCAAAGTTACCTAGGAGCTTTGATTCTAGCATCAGGCAGGCAAGTTCAAATCCCCCCCTCTGCCACTCACTAGTTTTTCACTTTGAACAAATTCCTTACTTCAACTCTCTATGCCTCCATTTCAGGCTCTGTAAGAAGGGGATGGTACTTTATAGGTTTGGAGAGGATTAAAAAAGATCATGTATATAGAAAATGCCCAACAAATGTCATCATCGTTGTCATTAATGTGGGGCCCAGAACTGTGTGTGTGTGTGTGCGCGCGCGCGCACTTGTGGGAGTGGACACGTTTGATGTGACCCAGATCGGAATCAGCAGCCCTTGATGTACCTCCCGCAGCACGGAGGGGAGGGGGTTACCCAGTCCCGGGCAGAGTGGGAACAGACCATACTCAGCTTGTTTTGATTTGGTTCCTAATAACCTTTCTTTACCCTGAGAGCCTTAAAGGAGGGAGTATTAATGATCGTGATAATTAGTTTACTTGCTCGTATAGTAAACGTCAGGGCTCTTGGGGAGTGTAGTTTCAGTTAGCGACCGCTCTTCAGAACTGATGGGAGAAGCAGAGATGGTCCGAGCCCAGGACCCAACCCTGGTGCGTGGAGTGTCTTCTAGGTGCAGCGAGCGTCCCTGTGTGTGGTGAGGCCCTGTGGCTCCTGGCACCCCTGGGGTGGTCCCCGTCTGACGTAAATGAAAGAAAAAGCCTTGCACGTTCCCTAAGTTCTGCCACGTTAAGAAGCACATTTGTCACTCTGAGAAATTGCTTGTTATCTTTTAATGTATTGTCGTCAAGGGAGAATTGCATCGTCAAGGTAAATCGTTTTGTAATGGTAGGTGCACTTCTGCAGCTAAAAGTGCCTTTGCTGTTTAAACTCTGAACGCCTCCTCTATTCCTAAATTAATTCCCACTGAACCGTTAACTTTTTTTTTTTCTATGCATGAAAGGTTCCATGAGGGACATGAAATGTGTAGCCTGGCCAGACTCTATTACTGTGAGGAGATAGTAAAAAAATGTTGTCACACGACAGTTGAAAAGAGGTCCTCTGGTTTCCCCACGGGACCCACTGACTATTTTAGGGGCTATAGGGTGATTGAATAAGATCCCTGGCTGAGTATTGCACGTAATGAGTAAAGGGGTTCAGATACACACAGTGCAAGGTGGGGCCTCATAGTGCAGCTATCAAATAGTCATGGCTGAGTTTAATTTAATTAATTTTTTTAAAATTAAAATGGTGAGATGTTAGGACTTCTGAAAGAACCAGCGCAGGAAAGATAGTTCAAATGGAAGACCTCATCTGTCCCTTCAGCTAGAACCGTGGTTGGCTAACTGCGGCTCGGCAAACCGCGGCTCGCGAGCCACATGCCGCTCTTTGGCCCCTTGAGCGTGGCTCTTCCACAAAATACCGACTTCTGCGCTTGGGCCACGAAGTTTCAATCGCACTGTACGTGCAGTGCGCGCTCGCATGTGGTATTTTATAGAAGAGCCACACTCAAGGGGCCAAAGAGCCGTATGTGGCTCACGAGCCGCAGTTTGCCGACCACGGAGCTAAAAGATTGGCAGGCTCCGCCACCTCCCTAGCTGCCCTTCATTGCTCCACGTCCTTCTCAGATTTTTTCCTTGAGAATCTTTCTCTTCTCCTCTATTTTCTTTGATCTATAGAACTCTTCTCTGTTCCAGTGCCGTGATGATCTAAGCAGGGGTACGTTCAATCCAGGGAATGATAACGTTCAATGGCGTTTACACGCCTATTGGTTATCTTCATAGCTTCATCCCAAGTAACAAAGGAAGGCTGCAACGAGGCTAGTTCCACCAGTGGTCCCATTGCTTCGGCACAATTCCTCAATTAATTTAGCCAATTGTTTCCCACCCCTGGCTAGGCCAGTCAGTTCGTTACTGTCATTTCCATCATGGTAATGTTCAAATCCTGGCAAAGTGACCCCTGCTACATTCTCCTTCTTCGCTCACATCTTCACGTGGGCTTCATTTACATTTTGGATAACTGTGGTGCTCAAGTCCCTTCCTGCTGTGAACTTGGCCTCAGAGAGCGAAAGGCAGCTTCTCTCATCACTTCACCCCTCAGCGGTCTAGTCTCAGTCTCTGTAACCTTCAGGCTCCGTCGAAATCGAAGAGTTTGTTTTTCTTAAATGTACTTCCAGTGACATTTGAAATGATTTCTACTTATAGTTGTGTGTTTTTTCCTGTTTGTCAATTTTGTATTAATTATTGACTCCAAATGAGCCGAGTGTCATCGAGATTGATTTCCATACCTTCCCCAACCCCCCTTCATGTATCGAGGGGGCGGGTTACCGCCGACAGAGGAAGAGGCCTGCCTGCCTCTCTTCCATCAGACCAGCTCCCAGGAGGCTCAGCGCCCTTATCACAGGGCTCGGGTGACAGGTGAAACCATGAAGACAGCCCTCATTTGAATTAGACCTCCCTCCTGTGTCTTGGGACAGTAAGGCGTGGGGGAGGGCTTTGTTATGAAAAGCAGGAGAGGTGGCAGCTGAGTTGTCCTGTTATGTCTGTTCTCGTCAGATAGGAAACCTTCCTTATCACACGGAGACTTTTGAGACGCATCCTGTACAGACACAGATGAGTGAAATTATAAGTCACTTGGTTCAGATGACTGCTTTCATCATGACCAGGCCGGACTTTTGCCCGAGAGCGGAAAATAAATGACACTTTGGGGGTTTCCCCCGTGCATCACTTGTCTCGCTACGGTTAGCATTTCCCGTAGGCTGCGTGGTACACCAGATAGTGCCACGGACTGATGTCCGTTTGTCCCGGTGGAATCGTGTCCCTACAATGTAAACCACAGGCAGGATCAGCGTGAGACCGATGCTGGTGACAGAGGAAGGGAACCCATGTGAAGTAGAACATTAATGATTTTTATTGACTTAAGTCAGAACATGGACCATTTTTTCCCCTTTTACTTTCTTGATGACTCATATTTTCGTGTGTTCAGCTTTTAATCTTGAAATATATTTTGGGGTAGGTTGTTGATTTTTACCCTGTAACTTTTTGGGTCTGCATTGCATTTGGTGGTGGTTGAGGGGTGCTGCTAGCAGTGGGAATGGAAATGCCATTGGTTAAGGGCCTGAGGAGGGTAGGGGCTTATGGGAGCAGGAGTGATGTGTCTCGGTTCCACAGCTCAGCAGGGGCAGAATTAGGGTTTGACTGGAGCCCCACTGGTTATAGCCCCACACTCACCTAGGCTTGGCGAGGACTGCCCAGCGCTGGGAAGGGAGGTGAGGTCAGCGCTTGGAGACGCCATTTCCATTCTCGCGTTTCTTCCCCTAGAGACCCCAGGCCGACTAATCAGCGCATCAACCAGCACGTGAACAACGACGTGAACCTCCGCATTCAGAACTTGACCATCTTGGTGAGAAACATCAAGACCTACTACCAGGTAAGGGCCGCTCTCTGCTCCCCAGGGGTCCTGTGCTCCTGGCAGTGCCGCCACTCAAACGGTTTCCCCACAGGAAGCCCGGAGGAAATGTGTTCACGGTCAGGCTTCTGCTTGCTGACAGTTGGTGTGTTTTCTCACTGGCATCTGTTTTTTGCATTGTGAGGAGGGTCAGATGTTGAATTGCTTTACCTCGTCCAGGGAATGTCGGTTGAGCGGTGTTCGAGGCATTGGGTCTGGTGCTGTGAGGGCCCCAGAGATGAGCCTTGGGTCGCCACTGTGGCCCCAAGCACCAGTCACTCGGGGAGTGGCTGGCATGGGCACCGGGAGGGGCACCCTGAGGTGGTTATCACCCAGAGCTCAGCGCGTCTTTGTACAGCAGCAGTTCAAGGGGTTGAAGGAGATACGGGACCACAGAAGGGTTATGTTGGGGCAGGACTGTAATCGGCGAGCCTCCAGCTTGCAGACGGGAGCGCTGGAGTTCACCGTGTGGAATGCCCGCTTGTCCGTGCTCACCACACCTCATTAGCAGAGTCCGTGGTAGGAGGACCTGATGGGGAAGGGCTGTTAAAATCCCCACCCCAGCCGTGGGAAGGTGGGGTGAAATCTTTGATATTTGTGGTCTTTATATGGCCAGCGCTGATGCAATATGGACCGAAACTGCCCTGCAGGGCCCTGGTTTTCACACTTTTTCTGAGCACTGAAACTTCCCCCTCCCCCCATAGGAGTTTTTTTAAGGTCTCAGGTGACACCCAATGACTCTGATTGACTTGGGGGTTGGGGGCCCCTGGTGTCTTCTGCTCAGCCCCCTCTCCCTTCAGGGCATCCCTGTGGGTTCCTGGGACCCCAGGGAACATGGTTTAAGAACCACTCAGTGCCCATCAACAAGTCCCAGATTCATGCCGAGGTTTCACTGAGATCCTGGGCCAGACACTGTCTGTGCTCATTCCATGGCCTGTTGGCCGCACAGCACCGTGACTCTCCGAGCAGCCTCTGGGAGGCTTTCAACCAGCCCCATCCTTTCAGTTAGAAATGCCAGCTGCGCTGAGGAGGGGCCAGGAGCCAGGGCAGGGCCTGGGAGAGCGGGGACTGTGGGGCCGAAGTGGCTTCGTTTCTTTGTCTGGGGGGAGCCACACTGAGGGCCGGGCATGCTACAGGCTGGTGGGTTTCAGCTAGTGCTGCCCTTGTGACAGCCACGGGCAGGGGAAGCTGGGCAGAGGCGGTGGTGCTGCCCGGGAACTTGGGTCTGGGCGTGGAGGGGCTTGATTCCTGGCTGCAGGCACCATTCATGGTAAGCAGGGGCTTTTGATGCTGTGTGCTAGTGCCAGGGAAGCGGACGGGGCCAACAGTGCCATAGACAAGAGCCCTAACTCGGGCTGCATGGGGGGCATGTGCGAAGGCTTCTTGGAGGAAATGGCACCTGAGTGGACGGATGGTGGGCAACTGAGTTTCCAAGATGGGAGGATTATGGGAAGGAGACAGGAGAAAAGGTGTTGATGGAGGAAGTCTGGGAGGCACAAGACAGTCCTGTCCTTTGTCACAGTCAGCACTTGCCCCAGTTGCTGGGACGAAGGCCTGTTCTACCTGGTTTCAGATGAATCAACACCAGGGAGATGTCAACGTGGAACTCCTGACGGGCAGGCCTCCCACCTCAGGTGTTGCTGGGAGGTCATCGCCCCTCCCTTGTGGCAGCGATGAGGGCCTCAGGTGGAGGTGCGGTTTCTGAGGCTCTCCGTGAGCAGCCCGGGCAGTCGGGCTCGGTGCAGGCTGTGTGGCATACACAAGCCGTCCTCTGCTCTCGCTGGCTGGGGAGGGTGCACGCTGATGGTGGGCAGCAGCCCTGCTGGGCAGTCTGGGCTGGCCAAGGGGGCTCGGCACTGCTGGGGACCTTGTCGAGTTGCAGGCAGTTTGCTGCTCTTGGGGAACTGTGTAGAGCTCCGGAGCACGGGAACCACTTCGGGAAGGAAAAGACGGCCAGTCCACCCTCAGGGCCCAGAGAGAATCTCGGTAGAAGGAAGGACCCTGCCTCCTAGCTCGGCGTCTGCACGGTGGCTTCTGCGCCGAGGGCAGGGCTCAGGTGCGTGGCAGCCTCAGCCCAGCGCCCAGTGTAAATGTTTGCTGAAGCACTTGCTAAAGGCCGCAGAGCGTCCCCGCCTCAGTCCTGCTCACGTGGACCAAGCCTCCGCCGCAGGACGCTTGTCGCTGGGCTGACACCGGTAGGCGTGGGCAAGGTTGAGCTGTGTGTATTTTTCTTCTGATTTATTATAAAGTAAAGTTAAGTCCTGGTCATGTAGGTAATACGTGCTTTTTATAAACAGCGTGGAAAACAAACAGGTAGCAAGAAAAAAGACCCCCCCAGGATCCCACCACTGAAAGCCAATCCCCGTGAGCAGTTTGAGCGTTTCCTCCCAGTGTTCCCATGAATAGTTTTTGTTTCACGCCGTCGTGGTCGTGCCTTATACACAATCGCATATCCTGTCTTTTTTGCCTCCCACCTGACATTGTGGCTGACGCATAATTGGTCATTATTGTCAAGCGACATTCAAGCACGTTTTCCAAAGAAGTGCTGCCCAGCGCCCCCTGTTGTGAGGGGCGTGGATGAAGTGAGACAAAACATGCCTTACTCTGACCAGGGAGGGTGAGCGGTCATCCCCAAGTAGTGTGGGATGCCCTCTTGCCCCTGGCTTTTCAGTCAGACACGTCAGGGTCACGGAATCCTGCCCTGGGCCTTGTTTGCCAGGCAGTGGTTCTCACCCTGCCCGTCCTTTCCTGCGGGACCGAGGGGCCGGGGTAGTTAGGAAGGCCGGCGTCTCTCTCGAATAGCGTGGTCTTGTTGCGCAAGAAGCTTATGTTTTGCCCCTGAAAGCCTGTGGAGACCTTGTCCTTGACCTTTCTCAGAAGACAGAAGGTGGGTGGGAGGCACAGGGCCAGGGGTGTCTCAGCCAGGACCTCAGGCCTTCTCCTGGCCTGGGGCTTGGACTCCTCTGGGGTTGGGGCCGGGACTCTGTATTTTCAGAAGTTCCCCAGCTGTTGAGTCTTACCATCCTTCCCATTATGCTGGGAATCAGTGGGCTAGAGTAGTGGTTCTCAAAGGGGGGTTCCCGGCCCAGCAGGAGGGAACTTGTTAGAAACACATCTGCGTCTGTGTCTCTAACCAGCCCCTCTCAAGACCTGCTGTGGAGGCCCTGCCTCCGTCTTAAGCCCTGCAGAGGATGCTGCTGCGCCCTCACATGGGAGCCCCGGACTACAGAGCGTGCCTAGTGATGTCTGGAAGAGCGCCTTCCGCCAGTTCCCCTAGGGCGGGGAGAGCTCAGTCCTCCCAGTGGCTCCTCTGCATCCCGAACAGCAGAAACACCTCCTCTGCCCTGGGGCAGGTGCGGTCCTTCTCTGGGCCTCTGAGTTCGCACCCATCAAGAAGAGGATGGGCCCTGGGAGCCCGATACTCTACAGCCCCACAGTGACCAGAGATGGCCACGATTTAGAGTTATGATCACCTCAGGGAAGCTTTGTTTTGTGAGTTCCTTGAACTTGGCTCTTCTGGCTTCTGGTCTCTCACGGTGGTTAGAAGGCACAGCAGACTCAAACTGTTGTTCGTTTTAGGGGGCACTGAGTAGGCTTTTATTACATGTTAGCTGTCACTATTAGCTGATGTGACTGTTTTCGTTGGGCTTTTAAAAATTTTTATTGTTGAGAGTATTACAGGTGTCCCTCATTCTCCCCCTTTGCCCTCCAAATAGTGTTCTTTATCTCAGAAGAGAGATAAACAGCAGAAGAAGTAGTCTGGGGTTCTTTGTCTTCTGTGATCTGTTTTTTCCTTCATTGCTTTGAAGAATTGAAAATAAAACAGTACCAGTGTTTATCATGAACACCTGTGTATCTGTTATTCAAATGAATATGAACATATGTGAATATTTTTCATATTTGTTTCAGACCAGTTTTTTTTGTTGGTTTTTTTTTTTAAGAAATAAAAATTTTCTGATAGAAGTCCCCATTATACCTGGTATCGTTCCCTCCCTCCCTGGAGATAACCCATATCATTAATTTGCTGGGTATCCGGTTCACATTTTTATACTCTTGCTGTGTGTGTGTGTATACATATACCTGTGCACATATATGTAGGTGTGTGTGCATACATACGTGCAAGCATTACTGTGACATCTTCAGGTAGAACGTCCATACCTTGCCGGTACCTTTTCCCTCCTCAGCCTTGTTTTTGAGACCTGTCAGCTCTGCATGGCCCTCGTCTTAGATAAGCCTGGGCTGGCTACTAAACATGAGAAATATCTTTAGAAATGTGCAAGCTTGGTTTCAAAAATGAAAGACTTTTGTTCAAAAGTAAGAATAGTAGGAAGTGTACATTTGTACATTGTTGGTGGGGACGTGGTAAAGTCACGTAGCCCGGCCTCGTTCGTGTGGCCTGGAGGGTCGGTGGCAGTGAAGGTTGGTGGTGACAGTGGTCAGGAAGCTTGTCCGCCACTTTGGCCGTATCTCCCGGTACCACCAGCATTTGCTTTATGAATAACACATGGCATTAATTTGCAGGGGAGGAATTACTTGCTCTGCTTCTGACTTTAACGCTTAAAGAGGAGGAAGGTGAGGTGGATATTCTTGGTTTTGTAGCCTGTATCTGTATTCTGAAGAAGAGTAGCCAATATAGAAGGGAAGGAGTCCAGAGAAAAAGCGGGGGGAGGAGGGATCAAAGTAAGATTTTGATCATAAAAATATTTTCTGATTGCAGATGTGGAAATATAAAGACGGTTAAATCCATTCATTGGTTTTTATGCTTTCTGACGTCTTGTCCATGCGTATGTGCGTGTTTCAAGGTGTGGAGCTCATTAACTGTAACCTTTCTTTCCTTTCACTGTGTAGTAAGCATTTTGCTGTGTCATTAAATACCCTTTCATGGTACGGATCTTAGTGTGTTCGTGACATTTCTTCATGTGGCTGTACCACTGTCTTTGATGCTGTTATTTCTGTCTCAGAATTATAACCAAGACTGCCATGAACACACTGGGTACATAAATTTTTCAACTGTTCTCGTTTCCTTAGGATAAATTCCTAGCATGGAATTCCTGGGTCAGAGGGCATGAATACTTCGAGGACGTATGCTACTGGTTGCCCAGATTGCCTTTTTTATAGGTCAGTGATGGTGAACCTTTTGAGCTCGGCGTGTCAGCATTTTGAAAAACCCTAACTTAACTCTGGTGCCGTGTCACATATAGAAATTTTTTGATCTTTGCAACCATAGTAAAACAAAGACTTATATTTTTGATATTTATTTTATATATTTAAATGCCATTTAACAAAGAAAAATCAACCAAAAAAATGAGTTCGCGTGTCACCTCTGACACGCGTGTCATAGGTTCGCCATCACTGTTACAGGCCTTTGTTTTTCTCTGCTGGACGGTGTGACCGTGCCCTTCGTGCGTTGTGATGGCACCTGCGAGGATGCAGGGTTCTGGGTCCCTGTTGAGGGCTGATCCTGCCGTGGGGAAGAAGGCCTGAGGTGATTTGTACTGTGTGTCTGGGCAACCATCCTTGTGTTGGAGAGCAAGTGGCTGGATGCCACCCTGGAATCGCCACAGGCGAGCGGGCCTTGGTGAGAGAAGGCAGTGAGCTGGGTGGTCCAGGAGGAGAGAG
>NW_005362797.1:2763212-2774466 GCF_000412655.1 Myotis brandtii | reverse complement strand
GTCCCCCATATCAGCCATGGGAGCCCTTCATCTGCTATGGACCCCACCCAGGAGCGTGCCGTCCCCACTTCCCTGGGAATGTTTGCCTTCAGCCTAAAATCCAAGAGAGAGCCTTCCCGTCTGTGTGGGGAAGTGACCTTGAGGAGGGCAGTGGTCTGCGTGGACCCCTCCTTTCCTCTTTCCTTCCTCTCGCCTCCCGGCCTCGCATCCTTTCTACCCTGGAGTGATGAAACGAGGAAGCGCTGGTGGCCTGGAGCGGTGGGCGTGGCTCACCCGGTTCTTTTTCTTTCTGTCTCTTGTTCTTAAAGGCTGTTCTCCTGCCCAGATGCTCACATCTGGTGGGTGGGTGAGAGGCCAGGTAAACCAACTGCTGTAACCCCTGCGTGTGCACAGGACATAGGAGGGAGCTCCCCAGCCAGGGACGGGCGAAGCTCACGGAGAGCTTTCTCGGGGGTGATCCCTTGAAGGATTGTCAAGGAGCTAGACTGGCAGAAAATGGGGTGCATGGGGTGTCCTGGGAGAGGAACAGCACCTGCATACTATGGAGACATAAAACAGCCTGAAGACTAAGTCACTTCAGAGTGGCTGTGGGGAGCGCCTACGGGTGAGGCTGGAAAGGTGGCAGAGTTCCAGGGGGTGAGTGCCCTGCTGAGGAAGTTGAACTTCGCCCTGAAGACCTCGGGAGTCCTTGGAGAACCTTTACAAGGGGAAGTTTAAGAAAGAAATCATCGGTGTCCATAGTTAGAGTGGATTATGGGAGGAGTGGGGAGGGAGTCAGGGCAGGTGGTGGGGCCCTGGACCAAGGCGCGGGCAGAGGAGAGGAGCTGAGTTCCACGAGACTCACGTGGGGCATTGGCCACGTGGGGGCGTGGACAGCAGCGTGCTCGGTGCCCCACCTGCGTGAGCATCTGCCAGGAGAATCCATCTACTCCAGTGGTTCTCAACCTTCCTAATGCCGCGACCCTTTAAAACAGTTCCTCATGTTGTGGTGACCCCCAATTTCATTGTTACAAATTGAACATAATTAAAGCATAGTGATTCATCACAAAAACAACATGTAATTATATATGTGTTTTCCGATGGTCTTAGGCGACCCCTGTGAAAGAGTCGTTCGACCTCCAAAGGGGTCGCGACCCACAGGTTGAGAACCGCTGATCACTCGAAAGCTGCGGGCAGGGCTCCCAGGGGCTGCGTGTAGTGGCTCTGGGTCAGCCGGACAGGCCACAGGCCAGCTTTCAGGCCTGCCAGCGTCTTCCACACTAAATGGAGGAAGGCGTTTACTCCTCACCTGCTGGCCAGGGACAGAGCAGACGGGGCTGGGGACGCCTGGTCACGTAGTGCCTGGCCCCAAACCTTTCCAGGGGCAGGTGTTTCTGCAAGACGTGAGCCCGCCAGTGGCCCTTGCTTTCCTTCTGTTCTCTCCTTTGTGTGTTTAGAAGAAAAGCTGTCAGGACCTAGTGAACGGCAGCTGAGAACGCTGGGACTCAGCTCTGTGCCCCAGGCACCAGGTTGAGAGACCGCCCAGTGCCCGTTGGGAGCCCGGCACTCTGCTCTGCTGGAGCTCTCTAGCCTCCTGTGAGGAAGGAGTTGCTGTCCCCCGTTACATGAGGAAGATAAGGAAACGGCCCCAGAAGCCACACGTTTTGGGGGCCTCAGTCACTTGGGGAAGGAAGCTTCTTTCTAAAACTCAAGCTCTCCACAGTCACTGATGCAGGGGGGTGGCCTTCTGGGGAGGTTGGCAGGATCCGCCCGACAGCGGGCGGCATGCACCCTGAGCCAGATGCCTCGCCTGCCGCGCCAGCCTAGGAAGCTTGTGCGGGGGCTCCTGCTCGCCTCCCCCTTGTTAACCCGATTTCACGCCAGCCCAGCCCCAGAGGAAGGACTGGATTGCTTCAGGCACCTCTGAAACCAGCACTTCCGGGGTTGGGCCCAGGGTGGGACCCAGGGAGCAGCTGGCCCCAGACTTTACCCCGCACCCCCCAGAGCAGCCGGAAGCAGAGAGTCAGGGCTAATGGCAGGGGCTGGGAGGGGTGAAAGGTGGGCCTGAGGTAATTAGCAGAGCTGGCATTCCGCCAGGCCATGGAGGCTTAAAGCAAGAAGATGGGGAGAGGGGGCTGGGGAGGAAGGAGGATTTGTGTGTGTTTGTGTGTGTGTGTGTGTGTGTGTGTGTGTGTGTGCGCGCGCGTGCGCCCCTCCTCCTGGCCTGAAGTCCAAAGCTGGCATTCCGCCAGGCCATGGAGGCTTAAAGCAAGGAGATGGGGAGAGGGGGCTGGGAGGAAGGAGGATGTGTGTGTGTGTGTCCCTCCTCCTGGCCTGAAGTTCAGCCCTGAATTGCTGGGGGTTTCCATTCTGTCCCTGAGCTGCCACTCCCTCCTTTGCCTGCACAGAGAGGGAGCAGCTCCAGAGTCTTACCTTTTGCGCCCAGGATGCCACCAGGGTCCCTGTGGGCTGCCCCTGTGTTGTGGTCTGTTCTGCACAAACTGAGCCCTAATGCCCAATACACGGTGGCCCCAAAGACCCACTCAGATCTTCACGTTTCTACAAATCTGGACTTTCTCGTGTCTCTGATACGTGTGCCCTTATAGTGTATTTACTTCTCACTTTTTGCTCAAGTTTTCTATTAATTTGCAGCCTTTTGTTTAAAATAAAAAGCGGGCTGTTTTTGAGCCCTTCACAGAAGAGAGCAGCCAAGCTGAGTGGGGTTGGGAAGCTGGGCCGCCCATCATCAGGCAGGAGCTCCGCGTCGGCGCTTCGGGCAGAGCGTGAGCTGAAACCGTGACTGAGCAGAAGCTGCGGCTCTTTGCGGGAGCTCCTTGGCCTCCGTTAGGCCCTGTCCCCCACGTGTTCAGGACGGAGCGGCCAGGTGTGAGGCTCGAGCACGTCGCTGGGTGAATGAAGTTGCAAACACAGCTTCTCTTACGGTATCCTGAGCGCCAGGGAGGTAGGGAGTGGTGAGAGGTACCACTTCTGTTTGTGACCAAAGGGAGGGAAATGGATGGGGCATGGATTCTTCAGGTTTTTAAAAAAGAAAAAAAAATAGCCTCTCCTTTGCCTTGGGTTTTGGTGTTCCTGCCAAGACCAGCGTGTTTGATGTTATAGCTGGTTTGTCAGAGGAGATCTGGAGAACCTGCCCGGGCAGGCTCTGCCTCCGAGAAGCTGGCTGCGAGGCTCGAGTGGCTCATATCCAGGACTAATAACAGTTTTTGTTACTCAACTGTTCTTTTGGGAAAGGCAGAGTTTTCTGCTGCTTTGCTGTGGCGTTCGGGGTCTTGGTCCTGTTTTTCTAGCAGTGAGGGGAAAGACAGTGATGAGGACAAGGTGCTTGTCTTCGGTTGGTGGGTTCGGCCAAGACTGGGAGGGGGGGGGCGTGTTGCAGAGGCTGCCCCCTGTCTCCCAATCCTGGGTTTGTTGGTGATATTGAGGGGGCGTGGAGGTTTCAGAAGGGCCACGAGGCTGCCAGCTGTAGGCTGCAGGGATCCCGTTGGTTTGCGATTGGGTTTGTAGCAGGTTATGCAGAGAGAGAGGGAGGGATGGTGTTCCAAATGGGGGGGCCACTCCCCATGGGAGGAGATGGGGCACAGCACATCTGGGGGGCCGTGAGCTGCCACCCAGGCTCCTGAGGGAGCAGTCAGGTTTGCTTTCTCAGCTGGGGGCTGGAGCTCAGCCCCTGCCCTGTGCTCTGTGGGGTGGCCAGGAAGGTGCAGCCAGCGGGGAAGGAGGAGATGGCAGGGGGTGGAGGGGGGGGGGAGGGGGCAGAAATAAGGACGAGCTCCACCCACCACGTGGTTAAGCTGGGGCATTTAATTCTTTCAGGAATCCAGAAACTTGCATGTCACTGGTACTAGCAAGGCGACCTGCAGTGCATCATTTAGCTTTACCTTGGAGGTTGTTGTGAGGCACAGATGAAGCCACGCCAGGTTTTTGAGTCAGTGAACCGTGGCTCGCTCGCGCTCCCAGGCCCACTCTGCGGGGGCTGCCCAGCTTAGTCTGTGTTCTGCCGGGGGAGGGCCGCGTCCCTGTGTAATGGAGGCTTGGGAGACAGGAGTACAAATCCAAGCACAGACAGAGCGTCAGAAAAGCCACGCCAGCCCATCTGCTGACGAGGCAGGAGGGACAGGCAGAGGGTTCCTTTGAGCTCCTGCTCAGACTGCGGCCTTGGGCACCTCCATCTCCAGTGACCAGTGCCTGCCCCAGGGCTGTGGGGAGGGATGACCAGGGCCTGGTGCAGGTACCCATGCCCATGGTGCCTGCCCGGCTGGGCACGGGGGCGTGGGCAGGCCCCCTCTCTGGGCCCTGCTGCTTTCATCTGTTAGTGAGCAGATGATGGGAGGCCCTTCCAGGAGTTGCCCTCCGAGGTTGGGATTGGTCCGGTACCCACGCACCTGCGTGCTGGACTCCTGCCCTCACGGAGTTCTCCTGTACGACGAGCTTTTGCTTCACGCTTACTGTGTGCTCACAGCGGACCTACTGTGTGCTCGCAGTGGACCGGGTGTCTGAGGCACGTTATCTCTGGACGCCTCAGGGTTTTATCTGCCGCCAGCATGCAGCTCGTAAACAGCAGGCCCTGCGTCTGTGTCAACTGGGAAAGGTGTCGGCCCTCAGTGTGTGTTAGTGACAGGAGAAGCCATGACTCACAGGAGCAAGTAGTTCAGAGACTAAGTCATTCCATTCAGAAAGTACATTGTTGTTCCGGTCCGAGGCCGGGGCCCTCTCTCCAGGCTGAAGTGACCTTTCCGAGCCCCTGGCCTGTTGAGTAATCGGAGGGCAGGGCCCTGCTTTATTCACTCTGTGTCCCTTGAGTGTCTGACACCTGTCAGGTACCGGGACCTGACTGCTCCGGGGGTCATGGGGGCACAGGGACGGAGATGCCGGGTGGGGGAGGGGGCTGGAGCCTTTGAATCCCACTCTCAGAGGCTCCCCTGCCGCTTTCACACCAACCTGCAGGCTTTTCATGCGGTGTTTGCTTTGTTGATGGAGATGCCATATGTCAGGTACAGGAGGCTCCGTCCCTGGGGGGTGGAAACGAAATTGATTGTTTTCAACTTTGTCTAGCCAGCTTGGCTCCCTGGAGCTTTCTAATGTTTAGGCTTAATGACTTTAAAACTTTAAAAATAAATGCCTCCCATCCAAACCTCAGCAACTTAACAACAAGTCATCCTCCTGTTCTTGTAGCCCTCAGAATAGTCTGTTTTCCTTCCAGTGGGAACGGGCTGCTTAAGCAATCAAACTCTGAAGCACTTTTGGTGCTAATTGTCTTCTAACCCCCTCCCTCACCCCACCTCACCCCCATGATGCCTAGCACAGCATCATCCTGTTCATCCTGCAAACAGCAGGCCTCCCAGAGCCGCCTCACTTCCTCTGCACAAGTCGCCATGACCTGGGACAACGTCCTGACCCCTCCACACCGGTTCTTTTGTCACGTGGGGATGACAGCGGGACTGGATGGACTCCCTGGTGGTGGCGATTCAGTGCTCACATGGTGCCCGCTGAGAGCTGAGGAGGTGGGTGTCTGGACTGTGCTGTCACCAGGGTGGGCTGTGCTCCCTCCTCCCGCACACATGCGCCTTCCCTGGGCACTTTCTCCTGCCCGTGCGGACGCTCTGAACCTGAGTCTCGTTATCTTTATCATCGTCGTCATCACATCTCTCAGCTCTCACCTGCTTTTCTCTGTGTCCCCCAACCCCCAGACTAGGAGCCCAGTAATTGCCAATTGAAGGGTCGCCCTAATACTTGCTTGGATTCCCGAGGCTTGCTGCGGTCCCATAAACTGTGTCCGAAAGAAGCAGTGCGACTGGCCCAACACCCCTGCCCGGGGAGTGTGACAGCCCAGTACCAGGCTGAGAACCCCCAGGACAGGGCAGTGCGATGGGCTACCCTCTGAAATGTTCCTACTTTAGCCCTGGCCAGTGTGGCTCGGTTAGTTGGAGCATCTCTACACTGAAAGATGGGGCGTTCGCTTCTCTCCCGATCAGGGAACATACCTGGGTTGCAGGTTCTGTCCCCAGTTTGGATGTGTAGACTGGGGGCAGCCGATGAATGTTTCTCACACTGATGTTCCTCTCTCTCTCCCCTCTCTCCTCCCTCCCTCTCTTCCGCCCTCCCTCCCTCCTTTCCTTTCTCTAAAATATAAATAAATAAACAAGTAAAATGTTCCTACTTAAATGCATCCCCTGTATTGAAGCTTTGGGACTTTATTGACCCTGGGGTTCAAAGGGGTGGGATACATCAATTTCTAAAGGCAAAGCCACTTCGACAAGCCTTTCAAGCTTGTCCTTTTAAACTCAACAGCCTTTTTAAACAGCAGGTAATTGGCAGTGTGACCAGCGAAGCCTTCCTCCTTTATCCCTTGGAAAGGATTCTCCTCTAGGTCTGGCCGAGGTCTCCACTGCTCTGGGAGGTCAAGTCAGGACCTCAAGTTCCATGTCCTTACCACCCCCACCCCCGAATTTCCTGGGCTAGGTTTTATGGGGGGGTGGGGGGTGACACATGGCAGGAGCGGGTGATTCAGTGCACAGTTCATAGGCCATTTAAACTCCTGGGTCTGTTTGAACGTCTCATAGGTGCAGTCTCGGGAAGGGAGAGCTTGAGCCACTGGCGATGGCCCAGTTGGCAGGAGCGGGGTCAACGGGGTGCAGCTCTCTTGGGGGGCGGGGGCCAGATGGAGTTGGGAGGTAGAATCCATGATATGAGTTTGAAATCCAAGTCTGTGTTCAGATTGAGTTGGAAAGAGTTTAGAAAGTGTGAGGGGTAAGTTGACTTTAAATTCCTGAGTAGACCAAAACTAAAAAAAAAAAAAAATAAGAAAGAGGGATACGGTGTGCTCAGGAAAATCCAACTTCGCGTCTTTTAGATAGCGCCCTGATTTCGGAAGTCACCTTTGACTTTAAAAAAGCGAGGAACTGCACCCATAGTCAGAGCAGCATTACTCACAAAGGTGGGAGCACACAAGGGCCCGCCAGTGGGCGAGAGGATTAACAAAATGTGGTGCACACGTGCAGCGGAGTATTATTCAGCCTGAAAAAGGAAGGAACATCTGACACAGGCGGTAACACGGGTGACCCTGGAGGATAGCGTGCTGACTGTAATAAGCCGGCCACGGAAAGATAAATATTGTATGAGTCCACGTCCATGAGGTCCCTGGAGTGGCCAGATTCCTAGAAACCATGTAGCGTGGTGGTTGCCAGGGGCCGAGGGCGGGGGGCGGGGAGTTATTGTTAACCCATCAAAACCAAAGCTTGGTTTTCCAGGATGGAAAGAACTCTGGAGATCACTGAACCTGACTCTTAAAATCGGTGAAGCTGGTAAACGTTAACGTGTGTTTCATGTGGTTTTGTGTTAATGTGTATTCTCCCATAATGTCACCGGGAAGGGGGCTGAACCCCACGCCCTTTCTTCCTGGCGGCCCCGTTCGCTCCACTCTCCGGTTCAGATGGGTGACCTGTGACTCGGGCCCAGGAAGCAGGACGTTCCCACTCCATTCTCTGGACTTTGCGAACCTCTGTGTCGATGTAGATTTTCTGTTTGCTTGTTTTCTAACTTATTCGGACGCTGGGAATCCTGTAATAGAAGGAGACCGGCTGTTGACTTCTTGCATATGGGACCTGGAAGGTGGTTTGCTGGCACCTTCAGGAGGATGCGGCAGGTGTAGCTGTGGGCTTTCTCTCCGAGGGTCGGGCAGTGCAGGTTTGGGACAGTCAGCGGCACACCGAGAGGTGGGACTAGTGAGTGCATTACAGCCCCAGCGTTTTCAGCTGGGGGCAGGGGGTGCGGGGGGAGGGACTCAGGTTAACACTGATATTTATTTCTGGGATGCCCGCTTGTGTTATTTCTGCATTTAGCACAGAGCGAGTGCCATGTTTCAGGTGTTGCACTGAGTTAGACGGGTCCCCACCCTCTCTGATATGGTAATAAGAGGGAGATGCTAAAAGCATAAATTAAGAGGATAGAAGGTTTTATGTCACGTATGGCTCTGTGCCAGACATGGGACTCAGATATTTTCTAGAAGAGTGAAGAGGGCATCTAATGAAAATGTACATGACATTAATCATAAAAGGGCCTGAAACCCCCGCCCCAGCTTTAAACGTGGCTAAATGACATTCATGGCTGGTTGAGCAGGATCAGTCAGCGTCCCCCCCCCCCGCCTTGTTTTCTGCTGTTTGGTTTAAAGGAAAAACCTTTTCCCTTGGAGTCAGCACAGGGGTTTTTCCACCTCGAAGCAATTCATCTTAAGCCCTGACAGCCAGGATACGCCTGTTGGTGATGGATAGATAGTCCTGGGATCTGAGGACTTTTTAGAAGTTCGTGCTTAAATCAAACCAGGATTAAACTGTCAGCCACAGAAGCATCCTTTCCCCTTGAAGGCTTTTGGGCCTAGGTCCGTGACTTCAGCTTTGAACTTGGAATCACATCGATTTAGAAAAGCAGTTGGCAACTCCCCCTGACGAAGCCGGGGAGGGTGAGGAGGCAGGCGGTAGCAGGGTCAGGACACACAGCTCCCCTGTTCTTGGAAGGAGGGGGGATGGAGCCATTTTTTTCTTTCTCACCTCACCTACCCGCCCTGGCCCATAAAGACCCCATTCTCCTGGCCATTAGCAGTTGAGCCCTTAAACTCACTTATTTGGCCCCATCCACGGGGAGGACAGGAGTGCCCCCTGCCTACCTTGGTTTCCCTGGATCTGGCGCTGGCCTGGCATCCAGGCCTAATGTCCTGCCTTGGGCCGGCCAACAATGGCTGGGAAGAGGGCTTCTCCCTTTGGCAGTGAGCCCCCCCCCCGCCCCCCCGCCAGGAGCTCTGACTAAGCAGAGGCAGGAACCTGGAGGCTTCCTCTCCTGCTTTCTATTCTTATCACATAAGTGATAGTAATCAGAATAAATCTTTGCAGAAAGAGAGAGAAGGCAGATGTCCCCACACCATCCTGCCACCTCCTCACATGAAAGTGGCTCATAGTTCATTGTCCTCCAGGCCTGTGGCCCTTTCCTGGGAAGGGAATCTGTGGCTTTTGTGGGGACAGCTGAGGGCTATTAATACCCCGAGGAAGCCCTTTTACACCAGCCCAAAGGGGAGGAGCCGACATCTCTCCCCACGGGGGCTTCTGAGGTGGCCGCTGTGAGAGCAGAGCTCTGTCTTTATTTGGTTCCAGCGTCATGTGCTGGAGTGGATCGGCCCTTTTTTAGTCATTTTCTGCGTTTCACTAGCGGCTGACAGCTTGCTGTGTGTGTTTCTTGTTTACGGATGAGTTTGAGAGCTGACTGTGAGCATCAGAGCTAAGCCCCGAGCAGCAGACGCGGTCACGGTTGCTCTTGGAGGTGACAGTAGCTTGTGTCGTACAGGGAAGGCCAGGGGCCCTCAGCCAGGATCTCGAGTCCTGTGGCAGCGGCGACAGAAGCCTTAGCCCGGGGCGTTTCCACGGCAGGCGCTGCCTGGTACCTGCCTGGACCTCCGCGTGCAGGAGGCCAGCCTGAGTCAGCACCAGGGCCTGGGAGAGCTGGGCTGAGGCGGCCCGAGCCCTGAGGCCCAGTGCCCTCCTTTTACAGGGATGGCGGACTGGGGCGGAGGGATGGGGAGCCTGGCTGGGGGGTGGCTGTGGCCACGCGGTGGGTAATTATAGCAGAACCGGGCCCCAGCTCCCATGTGACATGACAAATGTGATCACAAGTTGGTTGGGACTCCCATACCACCCCATCCTCTCCCACTTGCCAGAAGGTTGGCACACCCCTGGGGCCAGTGAGTGTTGCTTCAGAACAAGTCCTGATGGCGTGTGGCTGGTGTGAGAGTGGCCCAGGGTGGTGGTGCTCTCCCCTGCGCACCCCGCCCCGCAGAATGAGAGTCTGATTTAAGTGGTCCGGTGGGCGTGGGTGTCAATATTGTTGAAAAGCTCTCTTAGAAGCTTTAATTAGATGATTCTGGCTGGTAGCCAGGCTGAGAACCACTAATCCTGTTCAGCTGGCAACTCATTTTACAGATAGGAAAACACAAAGGCAGGCCATCGAGTGGTTTTCTTTTGTCCCTTTGGCCGTTGGAAGAAGGTGCATCCAGGGCTTGGGGTCCCAGCTCCTGTCCACTGAGGTCGCTTCCTCCCCTCCTTGCCTTGCTTCCCATCAGGCGTGGACCGGGGGTCTCCGTGCACGGGGGCGGCTCTGGCTGGCTTGCGGAGTTGCGGACAGGTCACCTGGAGACCACCTGAGACTGCTTCCTGTGCCTCTTCCTAGCCCAGTGGTCGGCAAACTGCGGCTCTCGAGCCACATGCGGCTCTTTGGCCCCTTGAGTGTGGCTCTTCCACAAAATACCGACTTCTGCGCATGGGCCACGAAGTTTCAATCGCACTGTATATGCGTGCCCGCACGTGGTATTTTGTGGAAGAGCCACACTCTAGGGGCCAAAGAGCCGCATGTGGCTCGCGAGCCGCAGTTTGCCGACCACTGTCCTAGCCTAACCAGACAGGACAAGGGTGCCTGGGTTTTCGTCTGGCTTTGGAACTTTGGGGGAGATAGAAAGAGAGCCCGCAGACACGTGTATGTGCTCACGTGCAAATATACACAAGCTCTGACACGAGTCTGCTGGCTGCATTTACTGTGCTAACTGTAGGTTTGTCATAGGAGAGGGAGAGAGAACACTCAGTCATCAAAAGATGTATAAGCCCTGACTGGTTTGGCTCAGTGGATAGAGCGTCGGCCTGCGGACCAATGGGTCCCGGGTTCAATTCCAGTCAAGGGCACGTTACCTCGTTACCTCGGTTGCAAGGCTCCTCCCCAGCCCGGGCCCTAGTCGGGGTTCGTGTGGGAGGCAACCGATCGATATGCTTCTCTCACATTGATATTTCTCTCTGTCCTTCCCTCTCCCCTTTCACTCTCTCTAAAAATGAATGGAGCCCTAGCTGGTTTGGCTCAGTGGATAGAGCGTCGGCCTGCGGACCAATGGGTCCCGGGTTCAATTCCAGTCAAGGGCACGTTACCTCGTTACCTCGGTTGCAAGGCTCCTCCCCAGCCCGGGCCCTAGTCGGGGTTCGTGTGGGAGGCAACCGATCGATATGCTTCTCTCACATTGATATTTCTCTCTGTCCTTCCCTCTCCCCTTTCACTCTCTCTAAAAATGAATGGAGCCCTAGCTGGTTTTGCTCAGTGGATAGAGCGCCGGCCTGCAGACTGAAGGGTCCCAGGTTCGATTCCAGTGAAGGGCACATGCCCAGGTTGTGGGCTCGATCCCCAGTGTGGGGCTTGCAGGAGGCAGCCGATCAATGATTCTCTCTCATCATTG
>NW_005362797.1:2742394-2762799 GCF_000412655.1 Myotis brandtii | reverse complement strand
TCTCTCCCTTCCTCTCTGTAAAAAATCAATAAAATATATTTTAAAAAAAAAAGAAAAAAATTAATGGAAAAATATCAAGTGAGGATTTTTAAAAAAGGTGTATAAAACGTGTTAGGTAGATGGTTCTGTTATTATTATCCCCTTTACAGATGAGAAAACGAGGCCCTGGGATGTGAATGGCTTGCTCAGGGCCACATACAGCTGGTGGGTTGTCAGACCTCAAACGGGAACCCAGGCCTTTCTGCTCCTGGTGTGGTGTTTTCTTATGCGCTGTGGCCTCTGATACAAAAATGCATGTGGGTAATTCTCTAGATAGACAAGGAAGTGGGTGGAGATGTGCCATGGGCAGTGAGCCCTGTGCCCAGTCCAGTAGAAAAACAGGCCTTTAGCACTTCGGAATACCCAGACCCCCGTTTGGCACACCCCGGACTACCCAGGAAGGGCACAGCTTCTGGCTTCAAAGCCACCACGCCTGGTGACCGGAAGCCCATCTGCAATTACAGGTTTCCTGTGTGACACGTGGAATCCCCACCTCAGATGGCTGGGCATGCAAGACACCTGCCCCTTGCTGGCTCCTGCCCAGCGGTGCCTCAGTGAGGCCGCGGGAGGCGCCCACCTTTGTGCTGCGTGCCTGGGTACCACTGACTGTCAGAGCTGGAGGACGTGTGGGCTGTGGGCCCACAGGGTTGGGGGTAGGGGGAGGTGCAGCTACCGGGGCCTTTCTGGTGTTCAGGTTCCTGGTTGAGGTGGGACTAGAGAATTCTGGGTGTGGGGCAGAGATGCAGAGGACTCTGGGACCTGACTTGGGTGACATGTGTTGGTAGACTTTTTTCCCCGAGGTTGTTAGAAATGTCCAGAGTTCGAGAGATAAACTTCCTCGTCAACTGACTGCACTTTGCACCCGGCGTTCTGTACGTTGGGGTCCTGCAGGCTCGGGAACCTAAGCCTCAAAGCAAAACCAGCCCAGGGTGCTGTGTTCCCGTGGGCCTGTCCCTGGGTCCGAAGGGAGGGCTTGTGGTGCTGGTCTCCCATGTGGATCAGTAGAAAGAGCTCTTGAGAACCTAAGTGATCGCATCACATTGCTTCATGTGGGGACGTTGCTTTGAAAGAAAAAGAAACAGTTTGTCTTTGGAGACCATATTGTCCTTTGATGTTGGGTGGATGGTGACCTAAGAGCAACCCCATGCTGTGGATTTGAGGGGCAGGGCTTGGGGCTGTGTGACCAGGGAAGTAAGGACTGCAGGGCCCAGAGTCCAGCATGTGCCTGGTTAGCGCCACGTTGACCAGCCTAATTCACTGGCTGGCCCTGGGAGCCACTGGGAGTGCAGGAGGGAGCGGTGGATGCAGGTCAGAGGGGGTTGGGGGGCTGCCCTTTCTTCCCTGTGCTGGTACATTGTTCATAGCACAGTAGTCAAAGGGAGGGTCTGTCCCCTGAAAACACATGGATGATCTGCATTGCTTGGTTTTGATGCATCAAGTCCCTTACCTCAATCTTACTGAATGTCCCAGTGCACAGGCGTCCCAGGTGTGCTGTCCTCAGAAGCTCAGAATGTCTGTCCAGGCTGCACCAGTGCCCTGGGTGCCCAGATATGGGTCCTCAGAATGTTTTCCCAGGCTGCACCAGTGCCCTGGGTGCCCAGATGTGGGTCCTCAGAACGTCTGTCCAGGCTGCACCAGTGCCCTGGGTGCCCAGATGTGGGTCCTCAGAACGTCTGCCCAGGCTGCACCAGTGCCCTGGGTCCCGGGTGTGGCACTCCAGGAGGCCTTATGAGCCCCGGGGTGCACAGTTGGCCTTCAGAGCAGAAGCAGAGGGTGCTGCTTACCTGCAGGATTTACAGCATCCCCTGTTGCTGGAAGTTTACGCGCACAGATGAATTGTTTCTGTCTCACTGTGAGAAAAATGGGCCTCGTGTGGTTCGGGGCGATCGCATGTCGGTGGTACATCCCGTCCATTGGTGACTGAGGCTCTCTGTCCCCGCACGCCGCCCACAATAACATGGTTTATGACCTGCAGGGGTGCTGGTGTCTTTTCCCAGCGCTTCGCGTCCCCGAGAATGGAATGGCGCTGTTCCCAGGGGTGTCCGGTTTCCCGCCACCATTTACCAAGCCCCACACTGTCCTTAAGCAGCAAGAACTGGTTTTGCAAAGTAAGCGGACACCTCCATACCTCCAGGTCTCCTCCTCGAATAAGGATGTGGGGCTTAATAAGTTACTGGCCCTTGGAGGAAGCAGCATGACCCTTCTCCTCCCACCCCCTTCTCCTGGCTCCTTAACACTTGAGCAAGCAAGGAGAATGAGGGAGGGCCAGCCTTTCCTTGGCGGTGGGGCTGGGGAGGAGGGCTTGATCAAAGAAAGCCGGTCTTGCCTGGAGCCCACGCAGCCCCCGAAGTTCCTGGCCGACCCCCCACTGGGGCCCGGCAGGCCTGGGCTTTAGGCAGCTGCCTGGGAGATGAGCCTTCCTACTAAACTGAATGCTTGGGGCGCCCGGCAGAGGCAGGGCACAGGGGTGCCCCTTTCACCCCATTTCCAACTGTGAGCTGGTGATGGGAAGAGGGGGCTTCTGCAGGCAGCTTCTCCTGGGTCTGGCAGAAAGGCCCTGGGGCTTGGCAGCATGCCAGGGGCAGAGGGGCGCAGTGGAGCACGGAAGCCAGAGCCCTGGCGTCAGACTGTGGTCAGTGTAGGCGGAGCTGCGAGGAGGGAGGACAGCCGGCCTCGGTAATATGTGATGGCTCTGGTGGCTCACAGCACCCTTCTTAGGGCAGGTGGGGGGTGGGGAACTCGGGCTCCCCACAGGGTGCGGCCATTGTGTGATGCAGGCGCGACATTTTCCGAGGTGGGAGCAGTCGCTCTCAGCAGGTTAAACAAAGGGTGGATCGAGGCACACCCTGCTTCCTGTCCTCATTTTTAGCTCATTTTTCACGCTGGACAGGGTGTCCAGCACTTACAAGAGTTGTTTGATTTCTCCACCAACCCTGTTATTACACCTTGACGTGTCCTCAGCCCCCAGTGTCTCATTCTCTTTGGCCAGTGGTTAGAGTCACAGAAGGAGAAAATGGAAACCTGCATGAGGCTTGCAAATCAGAAGCCCCCCCCCCCCCTGTGTCTGTCTGCAGGGTTCACCAATAAGGATTCTATATCCGCACTCCACCCCCCTCCTCCCTTCCCTCCTGCTCCCCTGCTCTCCCACTGCCAGGCCGGCCTCCCTCCCAAAACATAGTGTGCTTCACTTTAAGGAGCACATAGGGAAAAAATGCTTAAAGCATGTCATTGTGGTTATGTAAGAAAATGCCAGTGTTCTCTAGAGGGGATTCTGATGGAGGGTGAAATGACATCATGTTGGCGTTTGCTTTAAAATTCTTTTTGTTTTATAACAAAGGGAAAGAGAGGGATGAAGCACATCTTGCTCGTTGTTGAATTGGAGCGATGGGTATAAGGGGTTTATTGTACTGTTCTCTCTCCTTTTGTTTTTTTCATTTGAAACTTTTCACTATAACGTTGTTTGAAAAATGTTTAGGGTTCTCCTGGAAACATTCCCGGCTTGTGTACGTTTTTGGTGCTCTTTCATAGATTCTTTACCTGCCTGGAGACGCATGTCCGACTCCCACGCTAGCACTGGCTCTTATGTCCTTGCTTCCTCCCGCTTGTTGAACACGGATGGGCTTCTTTATGTAACGGTTCCTGAAAGCTTTTGGTGTACTCGTCCACCCCAAGATGCCCAGAATTCTCCCAGTAACATTTCATGCAGGTTTTTGAGTACTTAACGCTTCAATAGTAATAGGAGTTTTGAGTTTATTGGACAAACGTTTATTGAAGACATGAAGACAAAAACATGAGGACATGAATGATGTGGGGGGACCACTCTGCTGGTCTCAAGATCCCACCGGAAGCTGGGAGGTGAGCCCCAGGAGGAGGGCCCCTTGGGGGTCCCACCCAATAGCACGGAGGTGCCGTCTCACAGTGGGCCTGTGCAGTGCCCGGCCGTCTCGCCGTGTTCTGATATCCCATAGCACTTACCTGCAACCCCAGACCCCTTTGCCGTTACCCTGTTCTCAGGGTAGCCCGTTCTCCAGTAATGAAACTTCTTAAGGGCAGAGAAAGCTCAGGTTTTTTCCTGTTGGTTTCCAGCAGGCCCACGCCCACGGGAAATGGGGAATGAGTGAGGCACTCCAGTGGGAGGCCCGAGCACGGGTGCAGGGACCAGACCTGGCTGTGCAGGCCATCGCTAGCACCTGTCCCTTTAGCCCAGAAGGAGAGCAGGCGCTGGAATGGAGCGGAAGGCTCATCCATGGACCCATTCCCTGGCCCTGGGTGACGAAGGCTGGGTCCTGTACAGACTGGCCTGAGTCTCTGTGTTTCTGCTCTTGACCCTGCACTTGACCCGGTGGAGGTGTCCTCCTCGGTGTAACCCTCTGCCTGCAATGTCATCCTTGCCCCTTCAGCCTCTCCCTCCGGCAGGAGTTGGTTGGAATGGGAGGTCATGGTGGAGGGGCACCGGGTTTCAGAGTCAGGTTGACTGGAGGTCAGGACCCCACAGGAGTTTGTGATGCTGGTCGGTGTCTGTCCCCTGTGAAGGGGGCGCTAACATAAGGGAGCTGGGAAGGATCCAAGCGCTGGGTGAACTCCAGCATCCAGAGGAAAGGCTGACTGGTGCCGTCGCTAGAAAACAGTCTGGCTTTAACGCCTGAAGTTCACCATCCATGTGAGCTATGGCCCAGCCAGTTTCAGGCCTAGGCGTACACCCGAGAGACACTCCTGCACGGACCCGGGAGACTTTGTGCAAGAATGTTCACGGCATTTCTGATCACAGCTGCCAAGCCTGGAAACAGCCCAGATGCCCATCAACGGGGACTGGATGAATACGCCGAGTCGTGGCCACACAATGGAATATTATACAGCTGTCCAAACACGTTAGCGACAGCAATGTGCAGCGATGTGGATGGGTTTTAGCAATAGCATAAATATGAGGCAGAAAGAGCGGGGGCTCCCAAAGGTTACACACAGCACTATTCCTTTCCTTACAAAGTTAAGAGCAACTAAAATAAATGTACTTTTAAGAAATATTTAGCCATCCAGTAAAACTGTAACAGAGAGTGAGGGAATGTGCTTTTTTTAAAAACCATTTTTAGTGAATTTATTGGTGTAACATCCTATATAATCCTATATATTAAAAGGGTAATATGCAAATCGACTGAATGGCGGAACGACCGGTCGCTATGACGCACACTGACCACCAGGGGGCAGACACTCAACACAGGAGCTGCCCCCTGGTGGTCAGTGCACTCCCACAGGGGTAGCGCCACTTAGCCGGGCTGATGGCTGGTGAGCCAGTGGCCCGCCTCCAAGGCAGCACTAAGGATGTCCAACTGCTGTCAGTTGGACATCCCCCGAGGGCTCCCGGACTGCTAAAGGGCGCAGGCTCGGCTGAGGGGACCCCCCACCCCGAGTGCTTGAATGTCGTTTATCGGGCCCCTGTGATTCGGGTGGATGGTGTCTTGGATGGGAGGAGGCAGGGGTGGGGTTGGGGCCCCATCTAGTTAGAGATTATTGTCAAAGTCCAAGCCTTTGCTTTGGGTGCTGGGTTTGCCGGTGGTTATTACAATGGGAGAAGTAACTAATTGAAAATGAGCCGTGTGTGACCACAGATGAGTGTCAGGAGCCAAGAATTATGATTAATAATTAACCCAGTTCTGTGCACGTTAGGCCCAGCACTCCTCCCCACCCTTGTCAGTTTTAGCTGCGGTGGCCCAGGGTTCACTGGGGTGGGGGGTGGTATACTTTTCTGTAGCTGCCCTCCCCCCCTGCTTCTCTCTCTGCCCCGCCGCCTGCCCATCCCGCTCAGGTCTCCCTCCGCAGTGCCCGCTGGCTGGAGTGGCCGTGGCCACCTGGGGCTTTGCGCTTTCTTAACCACTTGCTTCCTATCTGTCACACAATCGGTGCCTTGTTACAGAGGCCTCGCCCACTAATCATCTCCACATGTGTGTGTCTTTCTAATGAGATGCTGATTTCCCCAAGGCCAGAGGGCGTGTTTTATCCCTCTTATGTGGCCGATTACTCCCCAGCTCCTGTTCACCCCCTTCTTCCTTAATAGAACCCCGGCCTCCCCTCCAGCTAGACTCCACCCAGGTGGGTCGAGGGGGATGTCAGGGCTGTGTTGAGGGCTGCTTCTGGGAAGCCTTCTGAAAAGGAGGTGGCAGCGTGCCTTCCTCCCCTTCCTCCTCCTCTCTGCCCGGAATGCAGCGCGATGCCCAGGTCCCTGACACCCTGAGGTGGGGCTCTCATGGTCTGCCTGTCTTCTCAGATCTTGAACCTTGTGTGAGTCACTATTTTTAGGTCTTCGTTACTCTCAGAGTACTGTCATTCTCGGGATATATTGCATTACCACCTCTGACCCCCGTGGCCCTAGCACGGTGAGTACCTAATGATTGCACCACGAGTCCTGTGGGCTCAGAAGGTCAGCAGGATCTCAAAGTGGCATCTGGACTCCAAGGAGCTGGCATTGGGTCCTGTGCTCCACTCACCCACAAGTGACCCGGGCAAGTCCCTGAACCCCACTGAACTCCACTAATTCAGGGAGCTCGGGGCCGTGCCTGGGGGCATACCAGAGCCCAGTAGCCTGATTGTCAGCTGTTGAGTGCTGTGTGCCCCAACACTCATTTCTGGAAATGTAATTCTCACAAGGGAGGGTCTCTGTGTCTTCACGCCCGCTCAGGCAGACATCACTAATGGATCGTGGCGCTCTGCCTCTGAGCCCAGATCTAGCTTCCGAATCCTCCTCAGAACGGCGCTCCATGTAGCCAGCACCAGCCACCTATGCCTGGCACACAGGCTTGAACCCACCATAACCTCTGGTGTCACAGTGAGAGCTCCTTCTGCCTCCCAGGGCTTCAGAGCGGGACATCTGACCACGGGAGCTGTGGACGCACCGGGGACTATTGGAAACAGCCTCAAAGATCAGGCCGGGCCGCCAGCCTCGTGCTCGGGAGGACCGCACAGCCTGTTCCAGCTGCAACACCTTCCCATTCGCCGTATTCCCTCTGCCTGGAATTCTCTTGTTCCACCTCTCTCCTGGCTCACACCTTTCCTCCACAGTTTGTTCGACTGTCATTTATTGAATCGGCAGGCCCTCTTTGATCACCTGTCTGTATTAGCTTCCTTTTCCGTCACTCTTGATTGTCCTACCCTGCTTTATTTTTCTTCTTAGTACTCACTCCTTCCTGGCACATGCATGTGACATATTTATATGCTTCTGCATATCCCCGCATCTACCACAGCGCCCCCAGTGGTCAGAAACGTTTCTTGATCCCGTGGATTTGCGCTGGCTAACTGCGGGTGCACCAGGAGTACCGCGGCCAGTTAGGATGAAGTGGGGTGATACACACAGTATCTAGCCCAGCCTCTGGCTTATTAAACACTGCGATTAACGATCATTCAAAAGAAAGTGTTCTTTGTCCTCTGGAAGGGGGAAGGTGTGCGCAGTGGTCTGTCCGAGGTCCTCAGGCGCCTGTTCGCACCAGACCCTTCCTCCCTGCGGTCAGTCGGCTCAGTGTAGCCAGCAGTTGGTGAGCAACTGCTGTGAGCAGCACCTGCAGAGGCCTGGGGGCAGGGAGGATTCAGGGGTGAGCACGCCACAGCACCTGCGCCTGAGAGTCTGAGGTTCCCAGTCACCTCGAATGTGGGGTACAGTGTGCAGGGGTTTGGGAGGGCAGACGAAGAAGTGATCGTTTCCAACCAAGGGTCTTGGGTAAAGGTATTGGAGGGGAGTTGCAAGGTGGAGAGCATGGCGTTAGGTGTGAGGGGGAGGTCAGGCCACCCACAAGCCCGTGCCCACCCCCCAGTGTGGGCAGCTGCCTTGACGGCGATACCATCTGTTGAGATTTCACTTCCTGCTGTGATGTTAGTCATTATAAACTTGTCGTTTCTTAATCTCCCTCCTCCCCAGTTTTTCAACTGTGTCCTGAGCCGCCCTCCCCCGGTTTCCTGCTATAGAATAAACTCTTGGTGATAGAAGAGCCCTCCCAAGTTTCTTTGCTCTCTAGAGGAAGCCTGGTCATTTGCTGCAAACCCCCAAGATGAGAAGGGACCAGGTCACATGATTTCAATCTGCAGCTTCCGCGGCGGGTGGGGCGGCCAGAGAGGCGGTAGCAGTCTTACCTCGCACACTTGCCCACCGTGGAGCATTCGCAGTTCCCTCGGTGCTCACGTGGGACTTGACTGACTGCTCTTCAGCTTTTCTTATTTCCTGAGTGCGGATTGTGTGGCTCTGCCCGCGGTCAGCATCTCACTCATCAACCAGGCACACCTTCCCCGGAGCCAGGACTGGCCCTTAGGGTTCCCAGCACCGCACCTGCCCGCCCTGCCCAGTCCAGGCCTTTCCTCTTGAGACCAGAGGGAAAAGACAGGAAGTGAGGGTGAGGAAGGGGCCGTCAGGTGCTCCTGTCCAGCCAGCTCTCCCTCCTTCCTCGTCCTAAGCCCTGAGCGAGCGAGCGAGGAGGAAAGGGTTTGGGGTGAGCCCAGGGTGGGAGGATTTCTGTGTCCTGAGGAACCCCCCAGGGTGCACCCTCACGCCTTCCTTGATGGGTTTCACTTTTTTTGACACCGTAGGCCTCCTGCGTTTGGGCACCACTGAGCTGTTCTGAGCTGGGACCCTGAAGCAGGAGGCAGGCGTGCGTGTGCTCTCCGAGCATCGTCTGGAACAGCCCTGCCAGGGCCACGTGCCAGGCGCTCTACGTGGTCTCTAGGCTGGGTGTGATGCCTGCCCACCCGGCCCTGCAGACGGAGCACACGGTTCAAGGCTGAGGCCCAGCAGCAACAGGCTGGGGTGGACCTGCACAGGGCACCCCAGAGCCCTGCTGCCACCTGAGCAGGGTTTCTGGTCCTTCCCCCTGGACTGCAGGGGGCAGGAGGAGTCCTGCACTGTGTGGGGTCATGAGCTGGGGGAGTGCCTTCTGTTCTTTCCTTTGCCTCTGTTGCCACCTCTCCCTGCCACCGTCACGACCCTGTACATACACACACTCCTGGAAGGCACCTGCTCCTCTCTGTTCCCATTTCAGCGCAGCACCACCTCCTGGAAGCCTTCCTGGATTAGTCCCTCCCATGTGCTCCCATTATCCCCTGGGTTAGATGTCTCACATCCCCTTTGTTAGGGTCCCGAACTTGCCAGCGGGTCTGTCTATTCCTAGGCATTGGGTTCCTTGAGGACAAGGCCCAGCACCATGCACACATCCTAGGCACCCTCGCTGCTTCCTGTCAGTTTTGTTCAGTTTGTCTGTCTGCATTTCCTGGATTTGAGGACAGAGTTCTTGTCTTTACACCCCCGTCCTGAGGAACCCCCCAGGGTGCACCCTCACGCCTTCCTTGATGGGTTTCACTTTTTTTGACACCGTAGGCCTCCTGCGTTTGGGCACCACTGAGCTGTTCTGAGCTGGGACCCTGAAGCAGGAGGCAGGCGTGCGTGTGCTCTCCGAGCATCGTCTGGAACAGCCCTGCCAGGGCCACGTGCCAGGCGCTCTGCGTGGTCTCTAGGCTGGGTGTGATGCCTGCCCACCCGGCCCTGCAGACGGAGCACACGGTTCAAGGCTGAGGCCCAGCAGCAACAGGCTGGGGTGGACCTGCACAGGGCACCCCAGAGCCCTGCTGCCACCTGAGCAGGGTTTCTGGTCCTTCCCCCTGGACTGCAGGGGGCAGGAGGAGTCCTGCACTGTGTGGGGTCATGAGCTGGGGGAGTGCCTTCTGTTCTTTCCTTTGCCTCTGTTGCCACCTCTCCCTGCCACCGTCACGACCCTGTACATACACACACTCCTGGAGGGCACCTGCTCCTCTCTGTTCCCATTTCAGTGCAGCACCACCTCCTGGAAGCCTTCCTGGGTTAGTCCCTCCCAGGGGCTCCCATTATCCCCTGGCTCAGATGTCTCACATCCCCTTTGTTAGGGCCCCGGACTTGCCAGCCGGTCTGTCTATTCCCAGGCTTTGGGTTCCTTGAGGACAAGGCCCAGCCCCATGGACACATCCTGGGCACCCTCACTGCTTCCTGTCAGTTTTGTTCAGTTTGTCTGTCTGCATTTCCTGGATTTGAGGACAGAGGTCTTGTCTGCTTACACCCCCACCTCCAACCAGCACACCACCTGCCACCCAGGTGGTGCCCAGGAGAGACAGTGGTGTAAGTAGGGGAATGAAAGGCTTCCCGCTGTTCTCCCTGCCCCCAGCCTCCTGCCTGGGGAGATGGATTTGGAGTCCTGGCTGACTCAGGAGCCTTGGTGCATTTCGTCCTGTGAGGTTCACACTATGGGTGATGGGGGTGGAGGCTGGCTTCCCTGCCTGCCTTTCCCTGCCCTCACAGGTCCCGGCAGGCTGCCACCAAAGCCAGAGGCTCCCTGGCACACTCTGCCACTCCGACATGCACCCTGGGAGAGGGAGCTGGTTACAGCACTGTGAGGCAGCGGGTATGCGTGCCAGGGGGTGCCTGTAGGCCTGAGATGAGTGGTGGGGTGAACAGAGGGGGCCACAGTGGCTCTTTCTATGCCATGTTACCCCCAGCCCAGCTACCTGATGACACAAAAAGGCCACGCCTGTCCCATTGAGCTCTGTGGCCATGCCCAGGGCAGAAGGTACCTGGGGGAGTCGGCCTAGAGCCACACACCTGACGAGGGTGCAGGGGAGCAGTTAGGGTCCCGTGGACCTGCTGGTGTTGGTGGGCCCTGCACTGTAGGTCCACCTGGAGGTCCATCTTGGCCCCATGTGCCCTCCCCACCCTGCACGTCTGGCTGCGGGTGGTGCCGGCTGTTCAGCCCTGCACCTTCCCTTGCCTGCCCATCAACAACACTGTTGACTTTTCCAAGAAGCTCGAAGAAAAGGGCTTTACAGCTGCTGGTTCAAAGTGTTAGATTCCTCACCACCATAAAACAGGGTTCCTCACATCAGCCCCAGCCACAGATGATGCTGTTTGAGTGGGCAGGCGGTGTGGGGACAGGTCCACACCTCTCCCCATCCCTGGCCTGATCCTCGAAGTCCTTCCTCACCCTCCCCTAAAGCCCCCACCGGAGGGTGGCCCTGGCCATAGGAGGCCATCAGTGGACACTGTGAATGGAAGTGAATCCCAGGAGATCTGGGTGTCTAGACCTGATCTAGATGTGATGCTGTGCCTTCATGGTTTTCTTCTCCGGGCCTCAGTCTCCCTGCTCTATAGAGAATCTCTAAGGCTCTTCTGGTCTTAAATGCTGATTGTTGCACGTCCTGCTGTTGGCTGTATCTGTATGCAAGGGTGTGCGTCCACCTGTAGGTCCATCTTGGCCCCGTGTGCCCTCCCCCCTGCACCTGTGGCTGTGAGGGCCTCTGCTGAAGTTCATTCCTGACGCCCAGCGTTGGCTGCAGGTGGCCAGGCTCAGATTTGCTGTGTGAGGTGGCTCCTGAAGCACCATGTATGGGCAGAAGCTCTCCTCGGAGGAGATGAAAGCAGCGCCCCGCCCCTGCTTCCGGGGTTCCCCACCACCTTCCGTGGTGCAGGGGCTCAGAACAAGCCCTCCTAGCATCAGATAAGTCAGCCGCACCCACAGAGCAACCCCAGGCATCACACCAGCCCTAGAGGGAGGGTGGCAGGCGCTCATGGGGACACTTGAGGTGTCCCCCAGTCCAGTCCTGTTGGGTTTCCCCTGGGTTCTTCCAGAACGCGTGGGCACTGCCTGTTTTCAGAGTTAACTGCTCTATGTCAGTAACTCCGTAAAGATCTGTGCTCCTGTGCCAGCCCCGTGTCCCCAATTCCAGCCTCCCTCTTCTTAAAGAGCCCATCCTTAGAGACAGTCTTAGTCCCTTTACAGATGAGGGTGTGGCTCAGAGTGGGACGGCGGTGCCCGCGGTCACACAGCAAGCAGCTTTGCCCTCCCGTGGTGGTGTGTGGTGGTGGCGTTAGAGTTTCCAGGTGCTCCTTCCCACAAATCTCCTCCTCCTCCTCCGTCAGCTCAAAGGAAATATTTGTTTTCCTTTCTGCGAACAAAGAATGGGTTGGGTTTGATTCTGAACGCAGCCCTGAGGACCTGCAGTTAGAGCAGTGGTTCCCGGAGGGGGTTTTCTGATGATGGGGAACTGCTTGGCCTGCGCTGGTAGCCTTAGATGGCTGGGTCCCGGGATGCTGTGTGGCCTAGTTAGGGGAGCCGGTGCTCCTGGGCTTGCGAGGCTCGAGCAGGTCTCAGGCCCTGGGGACCCCAGATTAACTGAGAGACAAGGTGGAGCAGATGGCTCCGGTCTATCAGCAGCGCTCCGCGACAGCCTCTTAACACGAAAGTACTTCATTACCCACCCATTTCGCCAGGGCCCCGCCCCGGTGCAGGCGGGAATGCGGTCAACCACAGCCCCTTGTCCTGATGGATTTAAAGCGCATGGCCCTGTGGGCCGGGCTCCGAACAGACGGCCGAGGATAAATCATCAGGCTCACATCCCCTCTCGGCCGCTAAATTAGAAAATTGTGCTCTTCTCGGAATTTGCTGTGGCGCTTGGTCTGGGGGTCAGGTCTCCGCTGTACTCAGATGGGGATGGGGTGGCACGGTGGGAGGCATGATTAGCGGGGCGGGGGCAGCAGGCTTAACTGCCACGGTCACTGGGCGTGTGAGGCAGGTTGGCCGTAGGAGGCAGGTTGGCCGTAGGAGGCAGGTTGGCCATAGCAGCAGCGCTCCGCGACAGCCTCTTAACACGAAAGTACTTCATTACCCACCCATTTCGCCAGGGCCCCGCCCCGGTGCAGGCGGGAATGCGGTCAACCACAGCCCTTGTCCTGATGGATTTAAAGCACATGGCCCCGTGGGCCGGGCTCCGAACAGACGGCCGAGGATAAATCATCAGGCTCACATCCCCTCTCGGCCGCTAAATTAGAAAATTGTGCTCTTCTCGGAATTTGCTGTGGCGCTTGGTCTGGGGGTCAGGTCTCCGCTGTACTCAGATGGGGATGGGGTGGCACGGTGGGAGGCATGATTGGCGGGGCGGGGGCAGCAGGCTTAACTGCCACGGTCACTGGGCGTGTGAGGCAGATTGGCCGTAGGAAGTGCCATGGTTTGGCCATCAGAGGTCGGTGTGGTCCAGAGGCAGGTTGGCCGTAGGAGGCAGGTTGGCCGTAGGAAGTGCCGTGGTTTGGCCATCAGAGGTCGGTGTGGTCCGGGGGACAGCTCACCAGCCTAGAGTGTCCGCCCCGGCCTTGCGCTGGGTCCTGCCATGAAACCCCACCACCAGCATTGTGCTGCGGTTCCCTCAGATGGGACGTCCTATCCGTTCTCCTCCTGACCTCCTCACGCGTGTCGGGCTGAGCATAGAGATGGGACCGTCTCTGTGGTTGGGTGTGTTTGCCTTGGCCAAGGCCAGGCTGCTCAGCCAGATCCGGTGGGAGGTGTGGGGTGTGTCACCTGGAGCAGTGCGAGGGGGTGGCATGGGCGCACGCCCCAGGGTGCGCGCAGGGGCCCTGACTTCCTGGGGTCTCTCTGTGGGTGCCCTGTGGGTGTCAGCCTTTCAGCAGCCCAGGGGCTTCTCCCCTCAGCTGGGAGGGACAGTGTGCGCGGTGTCATCACTGTGAGGTGAGAGGTCTCCTCCTCCCGCAGGGCCTCCCTCAGGGCCCGGGACTGACGTTCCTGTCTGAGTCACTGCTATAGGCCAGGAGTGGAACATTAACCTCGCTTTGAATCCTGGCTCAGAAAACTGTCCCATTGGGGACCTTACCGTTGGAAGCATGGTGTATCCAGACCAGCATCACAGATTCTCTCTGGGGTGTTTTTAACTTGCGTTCACATCTACGGGCCGTGGCATCTTCAGGCTTCTGCCTGGTGGCCGACGGTGCCCGCCGTCATGGTGGGGGGCAGAGCCGCTGGCTTTCATGACTTGGTTCCTTCAATAGTTTGTGTGAGAGAGAAGACATCTCTTCCAAAAACAAGACACTTATTTTTCAAAAAATTAATATAAATTTTGAGGAATATTTTCTGATCAGTCTAATTTCATCAACTGTCACTATTAGCAGCGTTTTGCTGCCTCTGAGTGGTAAGTTGATTGACAAGGCAAAATGTAAGAGTGCCACGAAGTGGGCAGAGAGGCGTTAGGTGTTGAGAGGAAAGGAAATCACATGAGATGAAGGGCTTCAAGGGTGGCTGCACGGAGGAGGTGGTCCATACACGTCCCAGCTCTCTCCTTCACCTGCTGGGCTCCTCGGCTGCCGCCTCTCTGGAAGCCCTGGACTCCCTGGGCAGCGTTTGGTCGTGCTCCTTGCTGTGCCGCGCTGACACCTGTTCTAGGTGTCACCTGTGCTAGGATTGTGTGCCTGCCTGCCTTCCTGGCGAGGCTGAGAGCTCTCCGCTCACAGATGCCGTGTGAGTGCGGGGGGCACACTCCAACCTGACGCCCTCGCGTTTCTGATGTTCAATAGCGACTCTGAGAGCGTGGCTAGGTCCCTCGTGTTTGTGTGGCTGTGTGGAAGGCCCGTTGTGTTGTCTGGGCCATCTTGATCTCCTTGGCAACCGTGAGCATCACCTTGCACCTGGAGGCCTCTGCCGGGTGTCTGTCTGAAGTTTTCTGGGCGTTCCCTCTCATTCACTCTGCACTAGCAGCTCCTATGCACACCCCCACGGAGGGTTATTCCCTGGACCTAAACTCTGGCCTTTAGCAGCATTTATTTTTCCTTCCCAGCAAAATGTCAAGAGATAACATTCCATTTCATTTAGCGGGGAGAAAAAGTTTCTTCCCGTTTCTTTATGAAATCATTGTTCTTAACCCAACAATCCCAGTGTTCGGAATGGAAACAAGATAACCTTTGCCGGGCACACACACAAAAGTGTTTACACCCTGCAGCTTTAACAGGACCTGGCACTGCTTCCACCAGCGGAGAAAACGGCCTTTCTTGTGAGCAGGCGCAGAGGTCAGCATGGGCCTGGCAGGACTCTGAAGCCTTTCAGCCAGGCCCCTGCATCACCTTAGGTGGCGGGTGGCACTGGGATCCCCGAGCCTCTGTCTCAAGTGGCTGGTGCTCTGGGAACCCTTCCTCCCAGCCTCCTGCCGTAGCTCCGAATGCAGGGCCCAGGGGAGCAAGCGTCTGGCACCGTGGGCACAGCGAAGCCGTGGACCTGGGTGCCGGTCTCGTTTGCTGTGGGTGGCAGAGAGGCCCCCTCATCCACGACCACTGGATTGTTGTCAGGTGTGCGATTTGCATGTAACCAGGTGCCTCTGGAGCCTGCTCCTGCCTCCCTCCCGCACTGTCCTCCTGTCACTAGCAGGGCTCCACCACCTACAAAGCCTGGAAGGGGGCACCCCGCCGTGCGCTGCACTCTCCCCACCGAGAACATCTGTACCTGTCACGACAAGACCATTCCAGTGGGAAGGGGGTCCACTCGCCTTCCTGGTTCTGTTCTTCGACCTTCTCTCCCCATGACGCCTGAGAGCCAGTGCCCCAGGCCTGCAGACTGGCCCCCGCACGCCCCATTCACCCTCGGTTGCCTCCAAGGTTCCCGATCAGGGAGCTGGGAATCTGACGGGGTGGCGGCTGGCGGGGCTTGTTGACACCTCTGCTGGCACAGATGCAGCCCTGGGACCCCCCCGCCAGCTGAGGTGACAGACGCTTCCTGGGGAGTGTCCCGGCCTGTCCCCTCCCTCCCGGACACGTGTGGGGCCTTGTTTGGATCATGACCGCCCTCGGGGAGACACTGGGATGGATAAGATCCTAGACTTAGGTTTGCAGCCTGGGTGGTGTACGTTACAGACACTTTCCAGCCCCCTGCTGCTCAGAATCCAAACGCACCCACCCTCCTCTGGTCCATTTTTGTGACTTTTCCTTTGATTCGTGTGAAGCAGTTACTGGTGGGATAAATGCCGTTCGTCCGGTTTCATTCATGAACAGGAGAACCTGGGGTCTCCCAGCATCTTGGATTAGGATCCACGAGCAAACGTGGTGCAAGCCCACCCTGGCTCACAGATGGTAACCCCCCCACGCTCTGTGGGGAGGGGGCGTCTCCAGGAGGCTGAACTTCAAGCCTGACTCCTCTCTCCTGCCTGAGTCAGGCCACAAGGACCGGGTGACGAGACAGGCTGCATGGAGGCTTGTGTGCACCCTCGTCCCTGCCTGGGGATGTGACTGCCTTTGTGAAGGCCTGGGGGGCACTAGGAGGGGCCCCATTGCGGGGGGAGTGTTCAAGCACACCCCTGGGCTTGCACTCTCCGGCCTCGCTCAGCCCCACCGCATGCCAGCGGGGGTGTGGCCAGGTGCCCGCTGAGCAGCCAGAGTCAGCTGCCGCCTCCACAGTGGCTTTCTGTTCCCAGTGCCAGGCTGGAGGGCCCACTTGTCAGCAACCTCCTCACGTCCCTGCTAGATGGAGGGCCTGGCCGGCTGCCCTGGAGCCCTGCCACCCCGAGGGGACCCGTTAGCTAGGGACTGATGGCCACCAGGTCCCCTCAGCACGGGTGTTGGGGTGCATGATACCACCAGCCACATGTGGCTGTCGCAATCTCCCGATGCGGCTAGTGTGACTGAGGCGTTTTTCATTTAAATTTAAAAAGTGGTGCTCGATTCAATTACTGGGACGCTTTTCAGGGTGTTTGGGAGAACTTGGGTATGCGAAGCTACTTCCCGGATCAAGGGTTTCCAAGGAAAATGTAGTGTCCGAGTTGAGATGTGCTGTGAGTATAAACGACACACTGGATTTCAGAGACTCGGTGTGCAGCAAGAATGTGAAGTGTTCACGACTTCCTGTCGGTTATGTGGTGAAGTGGTAATATTTGGGGTATGTTGGCATCATTAAAGTATATTAGTATTTTCACCCGTTTCTTTTTACTTTTTGAGGGGAGCTACTGGGTCATTTGAAATTACTGTCTCGCATCATATTTCTACTGTCCTGGTCACTCACATCCCTGAGCCTGCTTTTGCTGGGAATGTGCGTGGGGTCCTGGAGGGGGTCCTAGAGTGGTTTGGGCCACAGGATTAGATCTTAGGAGACCCATGCTGTTTTGAAAGGAACAAATTTTAAAAACACACAAAATATAGTTTGTTCATAAAACCTAACTTTTTTTTACAATTTACTTTCAGTTTTATTTTGTGTATTGTAAACATTACTTCTTAACTGCACAAGTGACACTTATTTCTTGGGCAAAATTAGCAAGTACCGATTAGACAAAGTTGAACACACATGGGCTTTCTAGCAGTGTTTCCAGCGGCTTTGGCTTAGGTGATCGTGAGCACAGAAATACCGCTGTGCACGATTGCAGCGACCTTCCAGGTTCGCACCCACGCTGTGCCTCCGTTAGAAACCTGTGCCCTTCGAGCGCCCTGAGCATGGGTGGGGCTGCTGCACCACACGCGTGGACAATGGCAGAGGGAAACCAGCAGAGACCAGGACTGAGGATGGCGGGGCAGTGGTAACGAGCGGGTCTTCTAGAAGTTGGGCTGAGCATCGAGCTGTGTGTGAAGCGGACAGAGCCTCTCGGACTCAGGGCTCACCTGGTGGGAGTCCTCCCTCATGCTGGCAGGGCAGCTGGAAAGTGGATTTTGCCGGTTTTGCTCGTGGCGCGTGTTTTGCCCCAGAGTGGACTGTGGAATCCTTTGGTGAGCCATTCACTTGAGAGACAATTTTTTCATGTTGAATTTTCCCAAGGCCAGAAGGAGGGCTGAAGCTGTTACACAACTCAGACCTCTGTCCAGCACAGGCATTTACCCACTGACAGTTTAAGAAAACAGTAGGCATCTCTGATGTGACATGTGACCCCAGGTAGCAAAGAAAAGCTTTCTCCAAAACCAAGTGGAGAGGAGCCCGGTGTGTTGGGAGTGGGGTACACCTCATGTTTTAGCATCCCTTCCCCCCAATTTCTGGTGTGAACAGGAGCCACGGAAAGATGATAAGAAGGGAGGATAAAGTCAGTGCACTTACTGTTTGACGGCGCTGGCATCTCCCGGCCTGCGTGCCCAGGCCACCATCCTAACCTGATGATTCAGAGCGAGAGTTCTGGGGTGTTCTGCTGGGCCGATTGTGTAATCACCCCCCCTTTCTGTATCCGCGCTAGCTGGCAAGGTACTGAATGCAGAGCTTCAGCACGTTACGCAATCGAGTGAGTCCTGAAAAAAGTTGGCAACATTTTAAAAAGGCGTAAGAAGAGCTTTTGTTGGTGAAGAATTTCTATAGCGACCACTTTTTTGGGGGGGAGTTTTATTATTATTTATTTAATTTATTTATTTATTTATTTATTTTATTGTTTAGAGTATTACAAATAGTAGTACATATGTCTCCTTTTTTGCACTTTTAGATGACAATGAGCTTTAGCAAAAAAAAATAGATGATAGATAGATAGATAGATAGATATTGTAAGGCCAAGACCACTTATGAAACCTACCCCCTTACTTGTCTTCTGTAAAATTAGGTTTCTATCTCCTGATTTATAAACAACAAGGCCCATCTGGAGGGGGAAGGCGACCTGCCCTGGAGGCCTCTGGGAGGCCGTGGTGGCCAGGGTGCACGCGGCACACTCCTCGGAGGGCTCATCAAAGGCCCCCGACACGGGGCATGACTGATGGCTGGTGCTGGGCCGGCTTTCAAAGACCCTTGGTGTGAGGGCCAGAAGGCAGCTCCTTTCCCGCGCCACCTCCCTGACGGGCGCAGATTAGCTGTGATTTATCCCTCTCCCGGGGAAGCCGCCGCTGTAAGCAGGAGGAGACTCCGCGTTTAGCATTTACAGCGTGTACCGGGGACTGGAGACCTGGCGAACGCAGCATCCCGAATCATCCGTGACAGAGACCCCGCAGCATCTCCTTAATTTTCGTTCTGTACTTTTAATTGCACAAGCAAACCACGCCATAAAAATAAAGCCGTCTTTTAAAAAGGCTCTCACACCTGGTCCTGCTGTCCTGGCATGTAACGTACCTTCTCCCCCAGGTCCCTGTACATGTGCAGACATAATGTGCATGTAGTTACGATCGGGGCAGAAGTACAGCTAGCTTTGACTTCTCACATTCGTTTATGTCCTAACTGTTCCTTCCTGTTACATAGTAGCATGTTCGTAGTGGCCTTGTAGTGGCTCCGCACGCATCCAGTGACTTGATAAGCTCTCATTCTGTTCATCATCCTTTATTTTTGTTTCCTGTTGTTAATGGGATCTTTCCTCTTTGTTTCTGTAGGAGGTTCTGCAGCAGCTGATCGTAATGAACTTGCCCAATGTTCTGATGATTGGCAAAGACCCGCTGTCTGGTGAGTGGAAGCCGCCCCCCGGGTGCTTGGCCCGTGCCAGTGGCTCTGGGCAGCTGTTGGACACAGAGCTCGGCTGCCGGCTGGGAGCCAGCACGGTGAAAACACGTGACCAGTGCAGTGAGATTTTAAAGGGTGGGCTTATTACCCTGAGGCATGAAGCCAAGAGCACGTTTCTTCCTTAAGAACGAATCCGTGCGACCCCTCCCGTACGAGTGCAGAGGCAGGCAAGGCCATTGCTTTGGTGAGCTCAGGGGCCGGAGTTGTATGGTGGCCTCTGGGGGGTGTGGAGGGGGATCTCTTTTCCACAATCCATGACGCTGTATTGGGGCGGGTACCTTCTGGGAAGAAAGTAAGAATCTGTTGAGGGAACTCGCATCTCTCCCTCGGGGATCCCATGATGCTCTTTCAGTCCGCGGTAGGTCTCACCACTGCACCTGAGGCCCGAGAGGGCAAGGGCTCTGAGTCACAGCCTGGACACTGGCTGGACCTTGAGAGACCGAATGAAATGTGCTCCTGGCCATCTTCCAGAGCGTCGGAGCTTCATTCCCACTGGTCAGGTGGCTCCCGCACTATGGCTCCTGGCCACCAGCTCCCAGGCCCCAGGGACAGACGTCCAGCAGTGAGGGACTTCCCGTGTCCAGGGGAGACCTTGCTGGGGTGCTGGGGCCTCCTGGGGTAGGCCAGGGCGTGCAGGAAGGTCCGCCACGGGAGGGGCTGCTGCAGAAGGAGCAGCTGCCCTCTGTGGCCGGCTCCTCCTCGTGCTGTCACTGGGGCTGGCCACCCTGCTCCTGACAATGTGACCGCAGCTAGAGATGCCTTGGGAGGGAAGGGGGAGTGCGCCGAGTGGCCGGCCAAGGACGTTGCTCAGCGTGGAGCCGCTCTGGGTTAGTGTCACAGCCCTGAGACCAGCAGCAGCCGCTTCGGGGGCACCCCAGGTGCGGCTGAGCATTGCTCCTGTTGCTGGGAGGGGGGGTTCCTCCTGAGCCCGCTGGCGGGTGTGTCTGCCTTTGTCTGCATGCGTGGAAAGGAAGAGGTTTTGTTGACCTCCGGTTAGTCCTCTGCTCGGCTGGCCCAGGAGCCTCACACCCTTGCACGTTGGCTGTGCTCCCAGCCGTGCACACCGCCCCCCCCGCCTACCCCTCCCCGTTGGGCCATTTGCTTCCCGGCTTTATTTCCTGGTCCCCCAGATGCAGCCCATCCCAGCCGCAGCCCTGGGGCCCG
>NW_005362797.1:2726561-2740974 GCF_000412655.1 Myotis brandtii | reverse complement strand
ATGCACCACAGTGGAGTTCGGTGCCAGGGGCGGGACAGATCCCAGCAGAGCTCCTGGTCCGCCCCTCCGCCGTCACACACAGTGACAGTGAATGCCTGAGCCGTCAAGCATTGCCCCCTTCCTCTGTCTGAAAGAGCGAGATGTCGCAACGCATACGCTTATAAGGTTTTCCGGTGTGTCTCCCGCATCCCCCTCACCCACCGGACAGGAGGATGCTGTTTACTTCTGCCCGGGGGTTGGAGGGCAGCCCCGTGAACGTGAACAACCCTTTGTACACTTTAGATCAGCGGTCACCAGCCTTTCGGACCTCACGGACCACCAGTGGGCCACAAATCACCGGTTGGTGACCACTGATTTAAACTGCTTTTAAGGTCTCTGCTCAGTGTCTGCCCCTCTTGGCCCCGAATTCTCACTCTCCTTTCCTGTTTTGAACCTCGGGTCGGCTCTCTGGATTTCCTCTCGGACGGTGCGTGGTCCAGCTTTCTCAATGGGATGTCCGTCCCCGGGGAAGCGTCTGTCCGCACCTCGTAACTGTAGACCCCACTTCTTGGAGCCCAGCTGGGGGTCCGGGAGGACCCTGCAGTGAATACCACTGGGACCTTTGAGAATGGCCTGGGGTCCCACTAATTGCTCTTTGTGGTCTGGCCCTCCATCTTCCTGTCCTCCCTCTTATGGTGGTTACAGGAGGGCCTTCAAGGGACAAAACACCTTGAGGAGTCAGAGCCTCTGAGTCCACAGAGGCGGCGAATGGCCTTCCTTCACAGCTCGGTGCAGGAAACCAGAGGGCCAATTCCTGACCCTCCCAATAGACCGAGGCGTTTGTGCCTTCCTCTGAGCAGGCTGCCTGACCAGCGGTTCATCCTCCAGCTTTCGTTGTCTGATGCCCACCTTGCTGGTCCCGGGGTCCCAGAGATGAATTGGCTGTCTCTGCTCCAGAGCCCCGAGCCCATGTGGGGGCAGGGAGGGGGGAAAGCGTCCAGAACCAGGTCTGTTCCAGGGTGAGAGCGAGGTGAGCATGCTGTACACAGAGTGCAGAGCAGGTCATGAGTTCTGCCTGGGCAGGGCAGGAAGACTTCCTGGAGGAGGGGCCGTGTGACAAGCAGAGAGCAGAGGGAAGGAGTCCAGGCGGGAGGAGCTCAGGAGTGGAGATGTGCGGGGAGTCCCATGGGGAGCTGCAGGCTCAGGGCACAGGGAGGGAGGCAGTCTTCTGCGCCGGCGGAGTTTAGGTTTCAGAGGCTGGAGGGGAACGGAACTCCTGACGCTGCTCGGAATTTAATGTTTAACCCTCTCAGTGTTTACTTGCTCTCCTGTCAAGAGTGTCCTTGAAGTGCTTTCCGGGTCCCATGGAAACCTCCCCTCACAGCGCACACCGCACAGCTCTGCTTTCTGGTGACCGGCTGGGAACCCAGAGGCCCGAGTGCCCAATGGTTTGCTCCCCGGCCCTGTGGCAACCGAGGAAGGCGGCTCAGAATCTGATTGGTTAGGAGCAGTCTTTTTGCCGCTGAGAGTGTGCCTTTAAAAAGCCATAGGGCTGTCTTCCTTCCCCCACCGTGGGCCTGGGGTTCTGCCCTCCCCGGTGCCCTGCTGGCCCCGTGACCTGCTGGGTCCAGCGTCTCCCGTGGGGGCAAACGAGCATTATGTCCTTTTTCCCGGCCTTACCCTTTTTACTTCTCCCTAACTCTCTCATCTCAACTCTCTAAGTGATTGGTTAGGAGCAGTCTTTTTGCCGCTGAGAGTGTTCCTTTAAAAAGCCATAGGGCTATCTTCCTTCCCCCGCCGTGGGCCTGGGGTTCTGCCCTCCCCGGTGTCCTGCTGGCCCCGTGACCTGCTGGGTCCAGCGTCTCCCGTGGGGGCAAATGAGCATTATGTCCTTTTTCCCGGCCTTACCCTTTTCACTTCTCCCTAACTCTCTCATCTCAACTCTCTAACATATATTTTTTTATTTTTGCATTTGCAAAAATCTAAGTTCCTTTGAATGAGGAAGAAAAAGTAAGCGAGACGAATCCTCAGGCATTCGATCCTATTACTGTTTCCTGTCTCGTCCTGGAGGGAGCAGGTTCAGAAAAGCCCCGAAACGCTGTTCCCAGTGCCGGGGCGTGCGGCCGCTCCTTAGCTCCTGCGCTGCTGTTCAGTCCGCCCAGAAGGCAGGACTGCTGGCGCTGGAGCCGAGAGCCAGCGCTCCGCTCTTCGAGGAACGTGAAAAGCTTGCTTAACCCCAAGGCCAGGCGAGCGTGGCAACTCGGCCAAACGCCGGCCTTGTGAACGGCCCCTGGGACCTGCCTGGATACCAGACGTTGTTTAGTCAACTTCTCAGCGGTGCCCGGACACAGAGCGAATGCTCCCTGGCTGCGGCCGCTCGCCATGGCTTCCGGCAGGACTGTCCTCTGTGGCCGGCCGAGGAGGGACCAGATGCTATTTGTCAAAGGTCTCTGTGTTCCCGGCAATGTTTGGGCTTTGAGTTTTCTGCGTGGGGGTTGGGAGGGACCCTTTCTCAGATCGTCCGCCACCACCTCGCCTACAGCCGGTACAGCCCCTGGGTCACGGTCTGCACTCTGGTGGTTGAGTCTCCTTTGCTGACCTTCAGCTGTTTGGTGCTAGGAGGCGGATTCGCTCTCGGCCTCTGCGGCAGGGCAGGCCGGTGGGTAGGGAGTCATTCTTGGTGGTGACCTGTCTGAGGGCCGAGGTGGTTGTTTCAGATTGTTCTACGGGATGTGGGAGAGCAGCCTTCCGTCCTCCGGCAGAGGCTGGCCGTTGCCCACGCACAGTGGTGCTGGGGGCGGGGTGGCAACGTTGGTGTGGGTGATGGACAGACGCTGGGATAAGGAGGCCGCCAGCCTGGGTCCACTCAGGGGGCCCAGGCACCATTGCCCACGTGACTCGGTGCCGGCCAAAGTCTGCGTTTGGTAAACGTTTGTTGAATGACGAATTAAACAAACGGGAGTGCCTGCTTATGTTAATGCCGGTGGGGGGCCACCTGTGTGGCATTCTTGGTGGAAGAACTCTAGGTGAGGGTTTCCCAGGGTTGCTGTCCAGGCTGTGAGGTGGTGTGTACAGGTGCCTGCCTCATACCCCATGGACCAGGGTGGGCATGAAGGGTCCCCATGCGCCCACCCACGAGGACTTTGCTATCCACACTGTTCTCAGCAGTGCCCATGGCACTAACTCATGGTGGCCCCGACTGATGAGATCATAGACAGCTGTTCTCGTTGTAAGCAGGGCCCTCAGGAGGGCCCCCAGGGCTGTGCCCGTGGGGTGAGGCTTCGGATATCGGTACTCACTCAGGAGGCATACACACGGGGCCATGGCCATGTGCAGTGCAGTGCTCTCTTCAAATCAGTGAGGCAGCCCCGTAACCGTCCTTATGAGGGGATTGGTTTTCACATACGAGGCCAGGGAAAGCGTGGTGAGTGGTTGACTCTGGCACCTAAGTCAGAGGAAGGCAGGATGTAGGATTAGTAAGAAGATACATATATGCACTGACTTCTCACTTAACGTTGCCTGTAGGCTCTGTGACTTTAAGTGAAACTACGCATACAGAAACCAGGCTTACTCTAGGGGAATTGATATAATCAAGACTTAAGTTCCTACAGCATCTCACCATCGTTATAATGAAGTGGCGTTGAGTGAAATGACATTTGAGGACATACGTGCCATCCCTGTGCCCTTCCCCCGGGACTCGATGCTGACAGTTCACGTCAGGCCGTCAGTCGGCAGACGCTGGTGAGCTGCTGCACCGCGGCCCTGGGATCGGGAGCTGCGCGAGCTGGAGCCCCGCCCTGGAAGGAATGTGAAGGAGGGACAACAGTTTCGGGAGGAAGGGGGTAGGAGAGATTAGGGGAAAGCAGGTGGGGACAGACCTGGGGCCAGATCTCAGTGTATAACAGCCTGTTGGAACCCGTTCTTGCTTGTAAAAGGGAGTAAATCCAACAGTAGCATGTTCCATTTCAGTTGCAGCGATGGTCTGGGGGAGCGATGGACACGGAGGAGGGCAGAATTAGCCACTGGACTGGGTTAGCACTTCTGGGTGTGAGGCTTAAACCCCCAGCCTCACTGTGGACTTGCAGATCCTGGGCCTCTGGCTGTGGAGAGCTGAGTTAGCCAGGGGGAGGCGTGCCTGTGCCTGCATCTCTCCGACCCTCCCGGCGGCTGGCTCACTGTGCCCGCCGACCCCAGCCCCCAGCACGGCAGTGTGTGCTGCTTGGGGCAGGAAGAGCTCCCTCCCGGAAAGGGCTGTTACCTTTCTTTACCTAATCCCCACCTTCGGACCTAAGTGATCATGTACAGACCAGATTTATTTTCCGCACCCAGAGACCAGGAAGTGAGAACATGCAAATGGATGCATCTGAGAGAATCGAAGAGTAGAACCAAAAAGGGGGGGCACTAGGGATCGTGGACCTGGCCCCGAAGCTCGGTTTTGTTCCACGTGATTGGCAGTGGCCGAGAGTGCTGTGTTCAGAAGGACCCAGAGGCCTCAGGCCGGGCTCGGCAAGAAAGCGGTGTGATTGGCCATGTCTGCCATGGACTGGAGATGAGGAAGTCAGGGAATTGTCCAGCGCTGATCTGACCCAACCTGCACGTTTTAGAGCAGCTGTTCTCAACCTGTGGGTCGCGACCCCTTTGGCGGTCGAACGACCCTTTCACAGGGGTCGCCTAAGACCATCCTGCCTATCAGATATTTACATTACGATTCATAGCAGTAGCAACATTACAGTTATGAAGTAGCAATGAAAATAATTTTATGGTTGGGTCACAACATGAGGAACTGTATTTAAAGGGCCAGAAGGTTGAGAACCACTGCTTTACAGGTTGGTGTGGCTTAATTGACCGCCTTGCAGCACAGCACGTGTGCTAACAGGTGGTTTTCCTTCTGTGGGAGCTGAATGCTGCAGACATCTGTAGCCTATGTGCAGCTTAGATCAGCATAAGTGAATTCCATTTCTGCTAAGAAAGACGGGGTGAGTGTCTCTGTGTCAACACTCGGAAGCAGGTAGTAGAGGAAGTAAGGTTTTTCTTAGATTCAGCCGGTAGCTCAGGCAGTCGTGGGATTCCCCGAGTTGTGAGGTTGTGGGTAGATGATGTGGAGGGTGCCTGATGTTGCCTAACCTTCCCCCACCCGCTGTGACTCATTCAGCACCGAAATCCACGTTGCTTCCTACCCTGCCCCCCATTTCTCACTCTAAAAACCAACTCTAGTAAGCAAGCTTAACCACAGAGCACTTATTTATTTAACATACTTTATTGATTTTTTACAGAGAGGAAGGGAGAGGGATAGAGAGTTAGAAACATCAATGAGAGAGGAACATCGATCAGCTGCCTCCTGCACACCCCCCACTGGGGATGTGCCCGAAACCCAGGTACATGCCCTTGACCGGAATCGAACCTGGGACCCTTTAGACCGCAGGCCAATGCTCTATCCACTGAGCCAAACCTGTTAGGGCCACAGAGCATTTATAATTGGACAAACACCATGTTCTCTTACCTCTGGGCCTTTGCATGGGCTGTTCCTGTGCCTGGCACGCTCTCGCTCACCTACCTCCTAACCTCTCCTCCTCACTTTGGGTCTCAGCTCAGAGGCCATTTCCTTTAAGAAGCCTTGCCTGACTCTCACTGCAGACTCCTGTCCTCCTTCCAGGTTCCCTCGACATTTTTCAGATTTTGTTCATTGTTGATTTTCTTGGTCTGAGCGCAGAGGACTGTGTTGATTACGACAAAGCTCCCAGCGGCCAGAGCACATGGGTGCCTGGAAGGGAGCTGTGTGTAGGTTTGTTTCTTCTTTGACTGCTTAACTGTGTCACTGAGCCAATCTCATTGGCAGGGACCCAGGAGAGAGTCGTATGTATGTTTTGAAACTATTCAAAACCCACAATCTGGTAGATTGATGAAAATAGCAGTTCTTCTTATTCCTGAAATTCTGTGAGAAATTGGGTGTCAGCCTCCCATGAGAAATGAGGGAACTTGTGCTGCTCTCTCTTTCTCTCTTTTTTTATATGTTTCATAGGAATCCGTGTAGGGATGAAAATCACAGGATGCACTTGTGATCAGCACGTTTTTATTCACTCAGCCTAGTGAGAACAAGCACAGCGCTGCTCCCCCGGAATGAAGATTTTTCTAAAATTAACTCTCCACCTAGAAAATCTTTTTCCTTCCTCTGTTATAAAACTCAGCAAACAGGAAGTCCATATTTTTCTAATGGTGCGCTGGATCAGATTTAGGTTTGCCTTGATGCCTGCTGGGTGCGAATGAACGAATGAATGAATGAGCGAGTGAATGGCTCGTGGTTGTCACTGTGTGTAACTGCAGGGTGCCAAGGGAGCAGAACCCTTTGCTCTTTCACTGAGCAGCCTCAGACTGTAACTTTGAGCTCGTGTATGTGTGTGTGTGGTGTGCATGCAGGGTTTCTGTTCTCCTCCTTTTTTATGCTCTTGCTATCAGCAGTGAGCCTGTGCAATGCTTGTTCCCACTTTCAATGCTGTCTTCCTCTGCTGTGAACAGAATTCATAAAGATTCCCTGTATGAACTCTGCCTTCTGTGTCCACTCTTCTCTATTCTAAAAACACTGGCCACTAAGGTGTTGTTTAGCATCACTTAGACCAGTGGTTCTCAACCTTGGCTGCACATTAGAATCACCTGGGAATCTTTTTAAAATCCTGATTTCTGGGCCTCATCCTCCGGAAATTCTGTTTCTTTGTTATGGGCTGGGGCCCAGAAATCAGGATTTTAAAAAGATTCCCAGGTGATTGAGAACTACTGCCTTAGATTAAAGCACTGAGAAACGGAACCTCTGGGAGGGGATTGGTGGAGTGAGTTTGTGGCCTTTGTACGCAGTACAGGTATGAGACCATCACAAGTGACACGTACATGTTGTCGGGGTTTTCTTTGGAATGCTTCAGCCGAACATTGATACTGAATTACGGGGAGGAGAAGGGTGGGATAGATGTGCAGGATGTTGATAACTCGAAGCTGGGGGGTGAATCCGGGGGCTTGTCGATCTGAAACGTTACACGAGGAAAAGGGAGCGTTGTATGCAGCCTCATCTTCGAGCCGACGCAGTGTTTCCTGTGGAGACGCCTCTCTGCCATTGGGCTTTGCTTCCCACACACACTAAGAGATGCTGATGTTGAAGTTCGTGGAGCATCATGGGAAGGAAGATACTTACGATATATCTGAGTGGAAAAGGACCACAAATAGTTATGTACAGAATTCCCATTTGGCTTAAATAATATACAAGCCCATATGTAGAAAACAGATGGAGTGTGTACACCCAGGTCGAAATCACTGGGTAGAGAAACGATTTTTGTTTTTAGCTTTTCTGCAGCACACTGGTATGTCACTGGTGAGATACTGTGAACAGACGAGTCTAATTAAATCTGTTGCTCTTTTGATTTAGGGAAGAGTATGGAGGAAATTAAGAAGGTGCTGTTGCTGGTGCTGGGCTGTGCCGTCCAGGTATGGCGTGGGCAAGGGTGGAGGGGGCCTGGCCTTAGCCACCTTGTGTGTGGGTTTGTGGGGATGACTCCCCCTTAGTGAGTGAGGTCGGAGGGAAGCTGACACGTCCCAGCTTCTCGAGAGAAGGGAACACTCAGTAGGTGGCAGCCGATTCTATACCAGGACACCTTTGGCAAGAAGCAGGTGGAGATTCCTCAGCCCAGGGTGCCTTAGCAAATCGTCCCCAGTATAGGGACACCTAGAGCAGAGAGCAGCAGCCACACACAGCCTGGGGCCGCATCTGACCCGCCCGTCTCGGGAAATAAACGTTTGAGGGAACAGCCCCACTGGTTCCTTCCTGTACCGTCTCTGGCTGCTCGCACAGCAGCACAGCACCAGGCAGGGCTGAGACTAAGTGGCCAGCCGACTCTGAGATGTTTTCACCATCCAGCCCTTTGAAGACGTTTGTCGCCATCTGGCTGAAACCAGGGGTTCTTGATCTTTCCTGGTTTAAGAATCACTGGAGCTTGGTTAACGTGCAGATTGCTGTGTTTCATCCCCCCTGTCTTCAGCCGGATGGGGCTTTTTAAGAACAAGGACCCCAGGTGACTCTGATGTAGGTGATCGGAGCAACTTGTGATCTAGAGAAACCTCAGTCTAAGGAGCGGTGGGGAGGACAAATTCTTGGTTACAGAGGAGGGAGCCAGGGGCTGGTGGGCAGGTCGCTTGGAACCTTTCTGTGGCTGTGGTGGGCTCAGGTTGCCTCACTCGCAAAATGCTTCCATAACACGCGTTTCCCCGCAGTGCGAGAGGAAAGAGGAGTTTATCGACAGAATCAAACAGCTGGACATCGAGACCCAGGCCGGGATCGTGGCCCATATCCAGGAGGTAGGTGTGTGGCTGGCTTTGTGGGGCTCGGCTGTGGACCCCCCACTCCCGTGTCAGCCAGGAGGCAGGCTCTCTCCACCAAGGAAACGTTGAAAGACTACATCACCCATTAGCAATTTTACTGATTTTAGGTTTCAGATACCACAGAAATATTGAACCTGTTTGGAAAGGTAGTCATCAGCAAGCTAAAAGAAAATGGGGGTAAAAATTTGAAAAAAAAAATTTTAAAAATACCTCAATCAAGTCTTCTTTTGCCTCCTCTTCTTGCCTAATATGGACTCGGACTATTTTTAAGTGCTGTCAAGTGGTTTGGACTCAGAACTTGATTTACAGGCCCTGAAAATATATTCTGGCAAATGTTGCCCTGCCTCACACGGTTGATCATCAGGGAGAAAGGTTCTCCGTCTCTGTCAGTGACATGGCAGAGAAACGGGCGGCCACCCCTTGGGAAGGGAGAAACCACCAAGTCCTAGAAGGGCTGTCGCTGTCGACTCGGCCCCTGGGGTGGGGTCGGAGGGCTCTGCACCGAGGACAGTCCCTCCGCCATGGAGCTTGGCCGAGGTGGTCACATCCAAAGTGGTTTCCCTGGAAACCGGGCCTGTGGGGGCAGGCACCGACCTGGAAGTGTATTTCCCTGACATCCTCCCCGCCTCCCTCCAGAAGAAGCCTATACTGTTTTTTTTAATTATCTTAGAAGTGGTTCAGCCTTCAGTCTCATTGGACAGATGAGATGAAGGCATGAAAAAGACATGAGCAGTAGATAGGAGCAGCAGGTGTGTGACTGGCAGGGGCAGCTGCACACAGCTCCCCAGGCCGGTACTGGGGACAGGCCGGGCTGATGGGTCCCCAGCCCCCAGGCACCATGGGGTGATGGGCTCTGAGTCAGCGCTGGAGCCGGAGGTGGGAGCGGCTTGCAGTCGAGGGGAAATGAGCATCATCGTAAATGCACTTAGCCATTCGAGACGGTGAGTGGCCACCTGTTAGCCTGAGAACTGTTCTGCCTTTTAATTTTCCTTGTGTGTCCACGGGTTTTGAAAATGTGTGTGTCTGGAGACTAGGTCTTTGCCACTCGCCGCCTTCCCTGCTCAGCCAGTAGGATATTTACAATGAAAGGGGGGTGCGATTCAGCCAGTGGAGTCCCGAGTGATTACACATTCAGGGCTGGCTGTGGGGACTGGGCTTCCGAAAACACTCAGGGGCCCGGCCCCACAGGAGGCCCACGGAGGCAGCATGGGGGGGGGGGGGGGGGGGGGGGGGGGCAACATGAGCCTTTAATAAAGCTGCTCGTGTGACCGATGTGCCGCTGGGGCTGTGTCCCAGGATCCCCTTTCCAGACATAAGAGGCCTTTCCCAAGCATGGGGATGGAGCAGGCCTCGAGCCAGCCTGAGCCCCGGAACCGGGCCTTTAGGGTGCCCTCCTGATCCTCCGAGATCTGCCGAACCCGACTTTTCCCTTTGAGAGGTTTCATTTGAGAATCCGAAAGGCTCTGTTTTCTTGTGGGGTGTTTTTTTATTGTTGTTGTTAGTTTGTCTTTTAAGTTATTTTCTACCTCCATTTACTTCTCTGGAAAATGGAAGAACTTTTTTGGTGCACCTCACTGAGTAGATTCCCGTGTGTTTTCCCCTTTTGAGGCCCGAGTGCACTAATACTCATCTTCCCACACTGAGAAGACGGGGACCGGAAACAGACCTTCTGCCGCCTCTGGCTGGTCTGGGGGGTCAGGGTGAGAAGGGCAGGTGGGCAGTCGGTGGAGAGGCTGCCGGGCGAGGACCTGGCGGAAAGGGGACAGCCAGGTGGGCCTGCGAGGCCTGCGGGGATGAGATACAGGCTTACCTGGAAATTATTATGAAATATTTCCCCGAAAAATAACAAGATTGTTGCGTACCCAACATTCGGACATAAGCGTTTTATTATTTTGCCATCTTCGCGTTAGATTCTAAGGAGTAAGGCGCTATTCCTCTCCTCACCCGCCACTCCCACTCCCAAGGGCCTCCCTCCTTTGTGTGATAGATGGATGGTGCTTGACTGAAAACCTCTGAGGACAGTTTAGGGAGCGACTGCACTGTAGGGGGCGCTTGTGATATTACAAGGAGGCTCATAGATGATCGGGGCCCCCCCCCCCCCCCGTCCGCTCCAAACTAGTGGCAGCGCAGTGGTTTGTGTGCGTGAAGAACTCGGCGGCAGAGAGAGTGGCTGCACTTGCTAAGGAGCCCCCCGCCCGCCCGCCTGCCACGGAAACTTTGTGGCTGAGGGTTAATGTCAGTGAGATGGGTCAGCTGTGGCGGAGTCGCCTGGGCCCCCGAGGCTGGGCCTGGCGGGGGAGGAGGGTGCTCTCGGGGACCCCCGCAGCTGCTCCCTGCCCGGCCTCTGCAGCCCCGGACCCGTGTGTGCCCTCAGGTGACCCACAACCAGGAGAACGTGTTTGACCTGCAGTGGCTGGAGGTCCCGGACGTGGCCCTGGAGGAGCTGGAGGCCCTCTCTCGGAACATGGTCTTTCACCTCAGGAGGCTCATAGACGATCGAGACGAATGCAGGGAGGTGGGTTTGCGGCGGGTGGCCCAGCAACCCGGTGGGGCAGGTCAGGGAGGGGCATGGGCCCGGGGCCATGCTCCTCCTCCTGACTCTTCCTCTCAAGCCTCTCTTTCTCTCATGGTCCAGTTTCCATGGGGGCAGGACGTGGGCACTTTCCCTGCAGGGCACAGTCACCTCCCAGACACCTGTGTGAGGATCGACGTTGGGGTGGGGGCCCTGCTCCATTCACACGCCCCTTTCGGTCTCATTAAACATACCCTCGCTTTTTAAAAACGTACACCACCTTCCTCCTGCTTCCCTCCTGGTCTTGCATTATCGACTGACATCTCTTTTGCTTCCGTGTTCTGGTCCTTTTCACCAAGTTCAGGGCGGGCACTGTGCCAGGCACAGGAGCACGCCAGTGAGAGCCCTCTCTGCCCGCCGTAGCTGATCGTGGACCTGACTCAGGAGCGGGACTACCTCCAGGCGCAGCAGCCGCCCAGCCCCCTCAAGTCTTCCAGTGCCGAGTCCACACCCAGCCCGACCAGCAGCCTCTCCAGTGAGGACAAGCAGCACCTGGCCGTGGAGCTGGCGGACACCAAGGCCAGGCTGCGCCGCGTCCGGCAGGAGCTGTGAGTCCCCCGCTGACCCGTTCTCTCTGCTCTTGGTCCGTGTGTCACCAACACATTTCTAACGCCTGGTTCACTGCCATGCGATGCAGCAAACGGGGTAGCTCTGACTAGCGCCCCGGAGTGCAGGCTCTGCTCCGAGCTCGGGCCCTGTTTGACCGTGGCTAGTCCACTTTCTGCCCCGCCCCCCCCCTCCCCCGGGGCCTGCACAGGAGGGGTTCTGCTGGGCCTTTAGGGCTCCTGCCAGTCCAGACATTACAGACAGAGCAGCAGCCTGTGTTCACCCTCAGGCCCAGGGTGGGGGTTGAATGGCCACACACTGGTGTGTGTGTTCTTGGCTGGAGGGAGGATGTGTCTGCCCCGCGTGGCGAGCCTGTTCCCTCTTTCCTGCAGCTGTGATGTCACCTTGCCCAGCATCTCGGGAGCTGCCCACCTTCACCTGCCTGCCAGTGGGCCTCGCCGCCTGCCTGGCTGTGGAGGGCGCAGTGGCTCCTGGGGTCTCCTTCCCTGTCCCGCACCCTCAGAGGAAAGCTCGCTGTCTGGCGGGTGTAGTCTGAGAGCAGGCATTGAAAACTTAAAAATGACATTGGAGTCGGGAGCGATTCACAAGCCCCACATGAGACTCCCTCCTCACGCCCAGAAGCCAGGTCCCCTTTCCTTTCCCGCTATGGTCTCCCAGGGTGATGGGCTTTCCGGGTGCTTCCGAGGAAGCCCTCACCACGTCCTCCCATCACCCCAGGGAGGAGAAGACAGAGCAGCTGTCGGACACCAGGCATGAGGTGGATCAGCTGGTGCTGGAGCTGCAGAAAGTCAAGCAGGAGGTGAGTGGAAAGCCTGTTGTGTGCGGAGGGGGCGAGGGGCTAGGACGCCCAGTAACCATGGCCTGAGGTCCAGGAATGTAACCGCGGGACCTTCCAACAAAGGCCTGTTTCCTTCCCGCTCAAAGCAACGCTGCCTGAGAGCCAGTTGTCCTGAGAGTTGCTGTGGGGATGACATGTTTCAGTGGCGGCGTGTGGGGCCCCCGCAGGGGCCTGCACATGAAGCCACTCGGCCGCCAGGACCTGGCTTCTCCTGGGGCTGCAGGGACTTGGCCCCTTTCTCCCCAGCCCAGAAGGCGCCCTGAGCCAGGTCCCCTGCCTTTGCCCACCTCCCAGAACATCCAGCTGGCTGCCAGCGCCCGGTCTGCTCGCGCCTACCTCGACGAGCTGGACTCCCTGAGGGAGAAGGGGAGCCGCGTGGAGAGGCTGGAGATGGAGCTGATGCGCTTCAGGGAGAAGCTGAAGGACGCGGACTTCTACAAGGCCCGCATGGAGGTGAGCTTCTGTCCTGGAGGAGGGGGAGGAGCTGTGATGCCTCCCCAGCTGCCCTTGCACCAGGCCTGTCTGCACGACCCCTGGGCCTCCCTCTGTGAGTGGCAGGAATAGGGTTGGGAATATGGTTGAAGGGCCCTGATTCTTTTAGGATTTTTCCTTCTCTTACTTCATGCCGCAGTGATGACCTTTCTATTCACAATTCTTTTTTTATTATTATTATTAAGACTCTTGTAATTTCTGTGGCTAAATCTTGCCAGAACTGTTCCGTCATCTATAAAACAGAGATAGTTGCCCGGGCAGGGTGGGGGTGGGAGGCCGCTCTCAGCTTTGTCCTGGGAATGGTCCGCTGGCCCTGCTGGTGATGAGAGGCATCAGTCTGCAGCAGACAGGTTCCGGGACACGGCACACTCACTCACCGGAAGTGGCACAGGTGGGAGGGTCGCAGACAGTCATGTACAAGCTCCCCCAGACTGCTGCCTCCGAAGCCCTCCTGCACACCGGGACCGGACGCAGCCCCCACACCTCACCCTGGAACTGCCCCGTGGATGGGGGTGTGTTTCGGGGCCCGTGCAGGCTGCCTTACTCAGTCACACACTCACGGCAACCGAAGGCCTATGTGGCCCAAGCCCTGCGCCGGGAGCTTCCGGGCTTATGGAAGGTTTCGCACGGGAACTCCTTTTCTGTGTTCTCAGCTTCCATGCCTCTGGATGATACGGCAATGTTTTTCATAACGATTAATCATTTTGCTGTCCAATTAGTAATGCCTTAGGCCTGGTCGGTTTGGCTCAGTGGATAGAGCATCGGCCTGCGGACCAAAGGGTCCTGGGTTCGATTCGGTCAAGGGCACGTACCTCCGTTGCAGGCTCTGTGCAGGCTCCGTGCAGTTGCTTGCGTGCAGGAGGCAACCAATCGATGTGTTCCTCTCACATCGATGTTTCTCTCTGTCTTTCCCTCTCTCTTCCACTCTCCTTAAATAAAAAATCAATGGAAAAATACCCTCGGGTGAGGAATAGCAACAACAAAAACAAAAAAACAAAAGAAAATATTAGTCATGCCTTAAATTTTGCATTAGTTTAATGAGTTACAAGAGAAAGTGTGTGGTTCATGGAGCCCAGGCCAGGGTAGAGGGTGAGTCACACTGTTCTCGGGGCCCATGTGCCAGGGCCCAGGGAGCAGTGAGGACGGTGCTGCACTCACGTCCTTAGATCTCGGCGGCTCCACCAGCCGCGCAGGCCCCCGGTCAGCCCTGCTCGGCCAGCTTTCCTGTGTGCACCTCGAGCCCCCGAGGGGAGGGACAGGGTCTTCAGCGACTGCATGCCTGGGGCCTGGTGCACACAAGGCACTTGGTAGTCACCACACAAGTACAAACCCATCTCCCAGCAATGAAAACACTTGAAATCTGGGGAGAAGGACGGGGAGAAGTCACGAGGTTTTGTCTCCTTCCAAATGGTGACGCTTCGGGTGCGATGGGCAGCGGGTCAGAGAGCCGAGGACGGTTCCCCTCCACTGGGGGACCAGCCGTCAGGCCTGGCCTGTGACTTCCTGAACGTGGCCCCTCAGCTGTTCACTGGGCTGCATCTAGTCTCTAAATAGCCTCCGGTTCAGTTGGGGTCAGGCCCTTGGGGGGGGGGGGGGGGGGGGGGGGG
>NW_005362797.1:2716877-2726199 GCF_000412655.1 Myotis brandtii | reverse complement strand
CAAGCACTTCTCAGAGGGGGCAACCCCAGCTGGGTTCTGAAGGCCGAGTAGGAGTTGGTTGTAAGGCTGAAGGGGCAGGCTGTGCTCTGGGAGCTCAGGGCCTGAGCGTGTGGTGATAGAGATGAGGACTGGTGGATAGACTGGCTGGAACACAAGGTGAGAATGCTGGGGCCGCGGCCAAAGAGGGAGAGCCGGGCCTCCTTCCTGCTTGTGCCCCTCCATGGGCTCTAGCTCACATCGTTGATAATAGTCTGAGCCTCTTCCTCTCCCTCTTTCCTACCCCCCACCCTGGGGCTCTGTAAGAGAACACAGGTCTGGAGCTCTCCAGCTGAGTTCAAGCCCCAGCTTCACCCCCTCACTGTCTTTATGGCTTGGGGCTCATTCCTTAATTGACCCACGGCAGCAGCCTCTTCGTGTGTAGGAAGGGACTGTCCCTGCCTCCCCTTGGGGCTGTTGTGAAGAGTGAATGTGCAAGGACAGAGGGCACCTAGTGCAGGGCCGGGGATGGGCAGAGAGACTCCAGAGTCTGTGAGCAAACCCTTCCCGCTGCCAGGCTTTGATCAGAACTGTGTCCACTGATGGGAGGTCCACGGCTTCCCTTCTACAAGAATCTTGGGTTCTAGGCCCTGTGGGGAAAATGAACACGAGATGGAAAAGCAGCAGCTACCGCCCACTCCCAGTCGTTAGAACCCATGAGTGGGGCCAGCCTTGGAAAACTGCCCACGGAGAGAAACAGTCACATCCCGTGTATGCGTGTTCCCAGACTGTGAAGGCACTTGGGGGAGACTCAGCCCCCTAAGACACCCAGTGGTTCTGGGAGGCTCCTGGGGCGGGAGCAGAGATGAGGGGAAAGAGCTGAACGGCTCCCCCGTGTGTGCTGGGCCCCGGGACAGGTGTAAGTCCAGCAGACTCCTCCCATGAGGGGGCCTGCGAGGGACCAGCCATGGCGTCCCACACTCAGCGTGTGCCTGACACCCAGAGGCCCATAGTATTGTTTGTTGTGCCTTAGTCCTCATTTCCAGGAAACGGCCGAGAGCTGTTGGTTTTCCAAGAGGACGTGAGTGAAATGTTCAAATAGGAACTGGGTGTTGAACAATAGCTCACCCGAAGAGCCATTTATTTCCAGGACCCAGATCAGAGGAATGGCTATTGAATTGAGAGGCCTGGACTCGGCCCTGGAATATGGGACAGACTCTTAGCCCCACCCCTTCCTTGTTGAGCGAAGTCCCATACCTGTCAGCAGGCGCACTTGTCCAATGGACGAGGCTGTACATGTCAGACACTCCAACACCAGGGCTGGCAGGAAGCAGACGCTGAAGAGGTGTTCCCTTCCAAAATTTAAACAGCGTCTCGATTCAGAGAGTTTTTCCATAGAGAACGTGCATCGGGCCTGGCCTAATGGAGAAGGGGCAGGTGCTCAAAAGCGGAGACAGAACGTCCACGGCAGCACGTCACCCTGAGGTGCAGGTTTGGGTCCAGGTGCCTGAAGAACGCGGTCCTCGGGACCCGGGGGCCTGGGTCTGACGGTTCTCATGTGTGTGTTTGCTGACCAGGAGCTGAGAGAAGATAACTTCACTTTGATTGACACCAAGTCCATTCTGGAGGAGCAGCTGACTGCGGCTCGGGCCCGGGTCGATAAACTGTACGAGCTGGAGAAGGAGAACCTGCAGCTGAAGTCGAAGCTGCACGACCTGGAATTGGTATGACAGGTTGTTGTCAGCATGTGAGCGAGAGATCGGGGCAATTTCAGGTGCACGTTGTGCCCTGCTCTGACTTCCTGCTACTGGGCTGGTGCTGCTGCCGGCACAGTGACCCGCTCACTGCGGAGAGTTGCTTGCAAAGCTCACCAGCCTGAGTGGACACCACTTCAGGCCCTCAAAAGAGAGAGGGCCTGACTGTTGTGTTGCTTTTCTGTAAGGATGGTTGTACACGGGCGTCTTTTGCAAAAAAGGGCATTTGTGGTGTGGACTGAGCTGTGATTTGGGAGTTCCTGCAGTCTTTCCAAGGCATATTAGGCCTGCTAAGGGGCCGCAGAGCTGCCCGCTATCATATCACTTGCTTTAAAGCCCTGTGCTGTACGCCACTTTGTTTAGACACCACTCAGAGACGTCAGGTGTCTTCATCACCTAGGCCCGTGGTCGGCAAACTGCGACTCGCGGGCCACATGCGGCTCTTTGGCCCCTTGAGAGTGGCTCTTCCACAAAATACCACGTGCGGGCGCGCACGTACAGTGCGATTGAAACTTCGTGGCCCATGCGCAGAAGTCGGTATTTTGTGGAAGAGCCACACTCAAGGGGCCAAAGAGCCGCAGTTTGCCAACCACTGACCTAGGCCACTGGGTCAGCAAGTCTTTTAGTGGCTGTAGGTCTCCCAGCTGGGCCCTGTGTTGGAGTCACTTCTGTGCAGCTGTGCTTTTGGAAGTGAGCAGGTGCATGGAGGCCCTTCATCCTGGGGGAATGAGGGTGGATGTACGGGGCAGGGCCTGTCCAGAGGGGGACATGGGGGCATCCTCACCGCTCCCCTCTTCTTGCACTAGGACCGGGACACAGACAAGAAGCGCATTGAGGAGCTGCTGGAGGAGAACATGGTCCTCGAGATTGCACAGAAGCAGAGCATGAACGAGTCCGCCCACCTGGGCTGGGAGCTGGAGCAGCTGTCCAAGAATGCAGACCTGTCAGACGGTAGGCAGAGCCCCTGGGGCCTGGGAGCCAGCCTGGCTGCGGCTTCTCCCTCATCCAGGGAGCTGAGCCCTTGGCTCTGAATCTCATGTGTCAGCCCATCCTCACCCCAAGTGAATAGGATTTTATTCAAGGGCATTTGGAACTTGTTTCGTTGCAATTCTCCCCAAGGAGAACGTGAAGGGTCTGGCAGCCTTGAAGTCAGGACATGAACTACAAAGTAAGTGTTGCCAGATTTCTCAGCTCCCGTGTGGACAGTCCCAGGAGCTTCCAGATGACAGCACGTTGACACCCAGAGGATGTCTTAGATCTGTCCGTGGGGGATTGAAAGCTCTGGATGGCAGGAGCCTTCCCCAGTGGTCACTAACCTGCATTATAACAGAGGCCCGGGCTGATTTCCTCCGTTCATGTCATCATCGGGCAGATGGGTGCAGTCTGCTCTCTGTCTCCCTGGGCAGGGCCTGCTAAGTGTCTGCTTCTCAGGGGAGCCAGGCCTCTTCCCCTCTCTCTTGTGTTTGCCCCCTCACAGCCCCCAGAGGAGGTGTGGGGTTGGCCAGGGGCAGGCAGTGCACCCGGCAAACAAGTAGCCAGTCCCTGTGCTCAACAACATCACGTGCACCTGAGGGTGCAGGCGAAGGTGCGCTTAGATCTCTGCAGCGCGCAGGAGGGCCTTGGGCTGGTCTGGGGATCGGGGAGGTGCTGCTTTTCCAATTCTGATCAACATTCCTAAACATCATGGAGAGGCTGTTGAGAGCAGCTGGATAGTCCTTCTCTTCAAGGGTCCCCATCAGTTCCAAACCTAAAATCAGTTCATTGAACTATGAATCTGTGTGAGAAGTCGGTTCTCTCTGTGGTTTGGAGTCTCAGCACTCCTGGGACCAAGGGTGGGCACAACAGGGATCTCTGCTCTGGGAGCTCAGGTTCATGGGGAGGACACTGCCCCCTGGTGGAACGCAGGAGTGGTGCCGGCTGGCAGGGACCTCTCAGACCTAATGTTTCTGTTAGAGACCAGGGAGGCTGGTGGGTTGGGAAGTCTCCCTGATTCAGGCCCTCTGTGTCGTTTGTGAACCCTTTCAGGTCAGTGCCCTTGACTACTTCTTGGTGTTCACACTTCTGCTGCTTATCTGGCAGGAACCTTCCCAGTGGGGACTAACTCCAGTACAACTGACATTCATAAACAAAGCGTGAATGTACTTTTGCGAGGATGGTGTGGTGGCTTCTTGAGTCAGAAAGGCCTGGCTTCAAGTCCTGGCTCCTCCACCTGTTAGCCAGGTGACCTCTTTTAAACCTCCATTTTCTTATCTGCAAAATGAGGTAATGAAGCTGCCTCCCAGGATTGCTATGCGTGTCTCGTGAGAGGAGACGGTGCAGCCTCACGCTGTGCCTGGCCCCCGGGGCACCAACAAAGGATGGCTGTCCTCATCGCCCTTGTTGAATGAAAAGATCCCCATTGCTCTGGTTCTGCGGGTGCTCGTGAGCGCAGCACCCAGTAGAGAACCATTGGTTGTTTTCCCAATAAACTGTTGTGTCATCTCAAGAGCCTCTGAGGCACTGGCCTTTAGGGAAGAGGAAATGAGGCTGGTCATCAGCTCCACTGCTGCACTTGGAGATCCTTCACGATCATTTCCCAGGAGACAGAGCCGGGTGTGAGGCACTGAGTGTGTCAGGAGGTGGGCGGGGTGAGTTGCAGGACAGTGGGGACCCATCTAATGCCACAGAATCATACGCTGAAAAATAGTTAAAACGGTGAACCCAGTGTCATAGATATTTCACCCCAATCTTGTTAACATGTATTTTTTTTACTGATTTCAGAGAGAAAGGGAGAGGGAGAGAGAGATAGAAACATCAAAGATGAAAGAGAACCGTTGATCGGCTGCCTCCTGCGCGCCCCATACTAGGCATGGAGCCTGTAACCTGGGCATATGCCCTGACCTGGAATTGAACAATGACCGCCTGGTTCATAGGTTGGCACTCTACCACTGAGCCACGCTGACTGGGCTCACCCCAATTTTTAAAACTGTTATTTTTAAAAGCGAAATCTTAATGAGCACAGGTGGTGACTTAGTGGAGTTTTCGGCCGTTAGGGTCGTTGGTGGCCTTGTCAGGATGAAGCCCGTGGCGAGTTTCCATGTGTTGACAGCAGGCGTGTTTGTCTGTGGGGTGCGCTGAGCTGGAGTTGGGCCACGAAGGTTCATCTGCACCACTGCTGAGTTGACTGCTGCTTGGGGTCTTCAGTCTGTTCTGGCTTCTTGGGTCTGTGCTGCTGTCCTTGGTGGGCGATGGGAACGTCCAGCTTCAGGTGCTGCGGTGACAACCGGCGCCCCTCTAGGTCCTTCCAGCCCCGAGGGGGTGAACAGGAAGCAGGTGGGGTGCAGCCCTAGGAGCAGTGCAGTGTGATAAGGCTCCCGGGTGAGGATGTGGCCCTGGAGGGACAGGTGAGGGGGCACCCTGACCCCTCATACATTCATTTACCTAAAGTCACGCACCTGCTTGTGGCAGGAAGGGGCCGAGAACTCCGGTTCTTCTCCGGTCTGTGCTCCCTTTTCTGTTCTGCGTTCAAGCTGTTTAAAAGCAAAGGAGGAAATCTGCCTTCTTCTGTCTTTACCTTATGTTGATCTTGCTTAGACTTGCTCAAGCAATTTAGATATACTGTCTCATTCTTTTTCAATGCAATTGTGAAAGCACAAAATGAAATCTCTGTCCGAAGGCCCTGCCCAGGAATGGTAAGTACTGGGCATACTTGCCCCAGAGCCTCTACCACCTGCAGACACACTGGTCAATTATCACCCCCCCCACACACACCCTCAGCTGAGCCACCCAGACCCCACCACTCTGAGGGCTGGCACAGAAAACGCCATCTCTTTGCCATCTCTGTTAGTCTCTGAAATCCCTGACTTGATGGCCAGGTTAGAACTTGGTAAAAAGTGGTTCCAGCAGTCCCACCATCTTGGGGTTTTGCATTGGCCTCTCCACCGTCACCTTCTTTCTTCTTAAGCTCTGGGTTGCTTCCCTACCAGGCACCAGCTGAGCCAGGTGCTGACAGCAACAGCACCCTGTGAACAACGGAGGGCACCCAGCCGACCACCCCAGGCCCCTCAGACCTAGGGCTCAGGGTGATGGCCCTGACCCGACTTTGCTCTTCAGCCTCCAGGAAGTCGTTCGTGTTTGAGCTGAATGAATGTGCTTCCAGCCGCATCCTGAAGCTGGAGAAGGAGAACCAGAGCCTTCAGAGCACCATCCAGGGGCTGCGGGACGCCTCCCTGGCCCTGGAGGAGAGCAGCCTCAAGTGCGGGGAGCTGGAGAAGGAGAACCAGCAGCTCAGCACGAAGGTAACTGTGCGGAACATCCGGGCAAGCAGGTGGCCAGGCGGAGCGCCCAGGTGTCGGTGAGGATGCGCAGCTGGGAGAAATGCAGATGCAGGGCAGCCACAGTTATGGTAGCGGGACACAAGTCCTCATGGAGCAGAGTCCGAGGCAGCATGACCTGTCCCTGCAGCAGTGCGACCGGACTTGAGGGACGTCTGTGTGCCTCGTTGCCTTCACCTGTGCAATGGGCATGACTCCTTAGCCCCCGGCCTCTCGGGCCCCACCCCTGCTTCCTCTCTGGGTCAGTTCCCTGTAGGAAACCATGGCAGTCCTGCTAGAGCCCTCGGGAGGCCTGTCTTGGCTCCGAGTCCTGGTAGAAGGGAGGGACTGCAGTTCCCACACCAGAGCTGTCCTGTGTCCGGTCCCAGGAGCCCTGGCCAGGTGGCCCTTCTGCTCCTCCCCCCTGTCCTGCTCAGCCCGCTCAGGGCCTGGCTGCCTCTGTCCTGACCAGCGGGGCTGGTTTTGCTTTCTCCCCCGAACCTGGCACGTCATGGGTCCTCCCTAATGTTGGGTGGATGGTGCGTCTCGGCCGTCAGCTGAGGACCATAGGGGACATGGCCCGACGCTGGCCTTCCTGGAGCCAGGGCACAGCCTTGGACACGTCCAGACGGCATGGTCACTCGGGGCATCTGAGAAGGGAACAGGGTCAGCCAGGACACGGCTGCCCGGAGTGCCAGGCACCCTGGTGCCTGCTCGGTTCTTCCACCACCCGAGTGTCGCCCAGGCTGTAGGCTGACTTCAGTCTGAAACGTCTGTGTAAACCATAGTTCCCGAAGTCCACGTCCTTCCCTGAGACTCACCACCCTTCTGTGGGCCTCAGAGAAGGCGCCTTCTCTGCCTCATTTGTATTGATATCCTAAGTCCATTCCTTCAACCAGGAATCCTGATTTTGAGAGGAAGAGGGACAGTCTTTGGAGGCCTATCGGGGACACAAGCCCGGCATGGGGGCTGCTGAGCAGGTCCCTGGCCCCTGCATGCTCTGGGGACCGAGAGCCTCACCACAGGAGTCCTCGGCTCAAGCCTGGTGCCCACCCGGGGAGGATGGGAAACCCCTTGGGGCCAGCTCCCAGCCCAGCGAGCTCTCCCTACGGGAATGGAAGTCCTTCAGGGATGGATAGGACTAAGGGCCCCAGTTCTGTGGCAGAAAGAACCAGGCGAAGAAAGATGGGGGGTGTCTAGCAGTGGTGGGTGGGACATGGGCAATCACATCTTCCTGCTATAAGCAACAACAATCAGAAATGCCAAGGTTGGAATCACATTCCTTTCTCTGTGCAGGACGGGGCAGCCGGGGTGAAACATTAAGAGTAAGATGGTGGGGGTTGGAGGACACACACCCCAGGCCCCGGCTGAGGGAGAGCAGGGCTGGGTCGGCCCATGGCTGTGCGTTGGGCTCTGCCGCATCCTCACTATGGGGCTCTGGGCAAATTGCTGAAGGACCCTGAGCCCCGTGCCCTTCTCTGAATGAGGGTGAGTGACAGCTGCTCCGGGCCTTCCTCCTCGGAGTCGGCTCGGGGGCAGGCACCGCCCTCAGAGCAGATGCTGATTCCCTGCTGAGCCCAGACCTGGTGCTAGGAAGCGGGGCTGCGATAAGGAAGGAGAAGAAAGATGTTCTCGCTTTTGAGGAAGACTCAGACACGTGGCATGTTACAGTGCAACTAGCTATTGGCCCCGTGCTCAGGTCCCCATGTTGGGGGGCGGGGGGCTTGGTGTGCCTACGGTGATGTGAGGACACGACTGTGAGCCCCACTGTGCCCGACCCCCCTCCCCCCTTTGGAGAGGAAGCTCGCCTGGCTCCTGCTTCCGGAGGAGTATTGAGACAGTGCCCAGACCTATGAGATAAAGGCAGGGGGGGCCTCACCCTGGGAGCAATAGGCAGAGCCCGCATTAGAGCAGCGATCCTCCCGGGAGCTTTGCAGACCCACCTGTGCCAGGCTGCCCCCCAGACAGGCCAGTCGAGCAGGCTCTCGGTCCTGGCTACTCACTGGGCATCTGAGGGTCCTCCCCCGAGAGGGCCCAGTGGGGGACCTGAGGTCCAGGGTCTGTAGGAGCTCTGAGAACCACCTGGTCTTTGGAGATCCACTGTGTTCGTTTTAGAGCAGCCACCCCAAACCGGCAGCAGCAGGGTCACCAGTCCAAATGCAGATTCTTGGGCGCCAACCCTGCCTGTCAGAAGCTCGGGGGGGAGGGGGCACTGGCGCTCTCACAGGGGTCAGCGATGGTTGTCATACCTGCCACCTGCCAGGTGTGTGCTGAGCACTCCCCCTGGCAGAGCTGGTGACCATGCCTGCTGCTTATTGGCCCTGTCAGTTAGGGACACCCGCTCGTGGTCACCTCGTTAGCAGGGAGCAACCCTTTCCCCCGCTCCTGCGTTTGGCATCAACAGGGTCTGTAGGAGCTCTGAGAACCACCTGGTCTTTGATCGTGGAGATCCACTGTGTTAGCTTTAGAGCAGTCACCCCAAACCGTCAGCATCAGGGTCACCAGTCCAAATGCAGATTCTTGGGCGCCAGCCCTGCCTGTCAGAAGCTTGGGGGGGAGGGGGCGCTGGCGCTCTCACAGGGGTCAGCGATGGTTGTCACACCTGCCACCTGCCAGGTGTGTGCTGAGCACTCCCCCTGACAGAGCTGGTGACCATGCCTGCTGCTTGCTGGCCCTGTCAGTTAGGGACACCCGCTCGTGGTCACATCGTTAGCAGGGAGCAACCTTTCCCCCGCTCCTGCGTTTGGCGTCAGTGGGAAGGGACAGCAGCAGGGGCCTGGCCTGGGAGCCCCACCTCAGGTCCCGCCCTAGGTACCTGAGCCTGATGAGGACATCACGGTGTTCAGGTGTCAGGCACAGAGCGTGAGGTGTGCGGGTTCAGGCAGTCCGTGTTTAGGGAGTGGGCTTGGTGGGTCCCGCAGAAGAGCTCTGTGTTGGACCACTGATTGGGCCATCGTCCAGGCAGGACGGAAGGTGGTCTGGCCTGGGGCAGCAGTGGGGGGTGGAGGGGAGCCGTATGGGGGACAAGGACAGGCCTTGGTGACACATTTACTTGGAGGGTGAGAGGAGGGAGAGAGATGGCAGAGGACCTCTCTGAGCAGCTGGGTGAATAGGAATGTCACCAACTGGATGAAGTCCCTGTGGGACATCCGGCAGTGGAGTCTGCTGGCCCCAGGCATGTCGCCTGACACTCAGGATAGTAGTGGACAAGGCCTAAGACGGAAGCAGTAAGAGTGAACAGCGGTGAGCTGGGAGGGAAGCTGACCGATTGGTGCCCATGACCTTTTTCTCTACCATGAG
>NW_005362797.1:2694326-2716186 GCF_000412655.1 Myotis brandtii | reverse complement strand
GCCAGGCTTCCCTCTTCCCGCTCTGCCAGTCTTGGCAGTGGCTGTTGTGGCGCCCCAAGAAGTGGGCAGGAGGGCTGTTCCTTGAGAACAGGCCTGTTACAGTGTTCTGTGGGGTGACAGGGTTCGGGTCCGCTGTAAAACACAGTTCACTTCCTGAAACTGACCTTTGCACGGCTGGGTCTTCGGCTCTGCAGATTGAAAAGTTGCAGATCCAGCTGCAGAAGGAAAAGCAGAGCAACCAGGATTTGGAGACCCTCAGTGAGGAGCTGATCAAAGAGAATGAGCAGCTGCACAGTGACATGGAGACCCTGAAGGCGGACAAAGCCAGGCAGGTAGGCCCTCCAGAGCGCAGGCCTCCCCTGGCGCCCCTGCCTGCAAGAGGGAGTGTCCAGGATCACAGCCGTGTCCTGGTCGTTGATCAGTGATTCCTGGGTGACCAGTTTCCTCACTCAGCTGCAGCTCAGACCAGCAGTCCTCAGCTCAGCAGGGGGATGGGGACAGATATTGCGTCCCCGGGACACTGGCCATCTTGTTTTTGATTGACAGGACTTGGAGGAGAGGGGAGGTGCTCCTGGCTGTGGTGAGGTGAGGCCAGGGATGCTGCTCAGTGTCCTGCAGCCCCTGGGACAGCCCCGCAGGACAAAGAATGATTCTGCTCCAAATGTCCAGCGTCACCCTGAGAACCCTGGCAAACCTCCAGGGTGGATTCGCCTGGCACTGCATCATGTCCCAGGGAAGGCAGCCCAGCGCTGGGGCAGCGGCTCAGTGATGCCACCCAGGGGCCAGGCTTCCCTCTTCCCGCTCTGCCAGCCTTGGCAGTGGCTGTTGTGCCTCCCCAGGAAGTGGGCAGGAAAAAGGTGGAGGGTAAAGAGACAGAGGGAAGGCCTCCCCAGACCCTCTATCGACATGTCATTGGCCAGACCCAACACGTGACTACCCCTAGCTGCAAGGGAGGCTGGGTATCAAGTACTTGAATTTTTCAGCTTCTCTAGTAGAGCAAAAGAGTGGGGTTGGGATAGTGCTATGTACAGTGAAGAGACAGGCCAGGGCCCCCTCTCTTGCATGGCTTATAGTCTAGAAGGCAGAATGGTAAGTGACCAGCCAGGTGACTTCAGACGTGTGCTATTGAGGGAATACACGTGGGTCCAGGGAGAGTCTTGCTAAGTGCAGGGCATTTAGAATCGTGGTGCAGGGCTTCTCTGAGGAGCTGGCACTCACACTGAGCCCGGGAGGATGAGAAGGAGCCAGTGATGCTGACGGCCGGAGGGTGGAGGCGGATGAATATTCAAGGCAGAGGGAAGATCATGTGCGATGTCTGCAGGTGGAGGGTGGCGTGAGGAGCGGCCACTGGGGTGGGCAACCAGCTCGTCGGGCCTCTTGTGGACCAGGATAAAAAACACCAAGGAAATCACTTCCATTGTTTTAAGGAAGAGGAGGTGTGGTTTCTGTTTCTAAGTCATCTGGCTGCTGTGAATGTGTTTTGACTTGAACTGTCTCAGGGGGATCTCCATGCCCTTCACCTTGTGTCCGTATCAGGCCTCTAGGAAATGTTATGATGTCCTTTGCGTCCATGGTGGGGTGTCTTTCCAGGCCTACTCTTCAGTCCTCGGGTTTGGACCAAATCACCGAAATACGTTCGTGCAGCCACCTGTGTCATTTCCATTGTGTTTTCCTGCAGATCAAGGATCTCGAGCAAGAAAAGGATCATCTCAGCCAAACGGTGCAGACGCTGCGGGAGAGGTCAGAGGTCAGCAGCGAGGTCCACGTGCAGGACATGGAGAAGGAGAACAGAGTCCTCCACCAGACGGTGACGGAGACCAGCAGCAAGCTCAGCACGCTGGAGTCCGAGCGGCAGCAGCTGCACCGGGACCTGGAGCAGGCGAAGGAGAAGGTGGCGCGGGCGGAGGGGCTGGAGAAGGAGATGCAGCGGCTGGAGAAGGAGAACGAGAGGCTGGCCAGGGAGGTCACCTCCCTGACGACGGCCACCGAGAAGGTCGACGCCCTGGAGCGCGAGAGCCAGGGCCTGTCGCTGGAGAACCGCCGGCTGCAGAAGTCTCTGGACACCCTGCAGAACGTGTCGGTGCAGCTGGCAGGCCTGGAGCGGGACAACAAGCAGCTGGACGAGGAGAACCTGGAGCTGCGCCGGATGGTGGAGGCCATGCGCTTCACGGGCGCCAAGATGGCTCAGATCGAGCGGGAGAACCAGGAGCTTGAGCGGGAGAAGGAGGAGCTGAGGAAAAACGTGGAGCTGCTGAGCGCCCAGAGCAAGAAGTCGGAGCGCCTGGAGCTCAGCTACCAGAGCGTGAGTGCCGAGAACCTGCGGCTGCAGCAGGCCCTGGAGCGGGAGCGTGGGGAGCTGGAGGCGCAAAACCAGGCCCTGCAGCGGGACCTGGAGGCCCAGCGGCTGGCCAGCAAGCAGCTGGAGATGTCCGAGAAGGACAAGGAGGCCCTGCAGCAGGAGGTGGCCCAGCTGGAAAAAGACAAGAAGCTGCTGGACAAGGAGGTGAACCGGCTGTGGCAGCAGGTGGAGTTCAAGGACACGGTCCTGGACGACGTCACCACCAAGCTGTCCGCCGCCGAGAAGGAGAGCCGCGCTCTGGACAAGGAGCTGGCGCGCTGCAGGGACGCGGCCACCAAGCTGAAGGAGCTGGAGAAGGACAACAGAGACCTCACCAAGCAAGTCACCATGCACACCAGGACGCTGACGACCCTGGGAGAGGTGAGCGGGGTCCAGGCAGCCCCTCGAGGGGGACGCGGGGTTGACGTCTTTGTCCAGAGCTGCACAGGTGTGCCACGAGGGGTGTGCTCTTAGACAGAACCGGGACTGTGTGTGCTCCTTCGATGTCTTCCTTGGTTCTAAACAGGGTAGAGCCGAAAGGTAAGAAGAACCGGGTGAAACTCGGCTGTTCTCTCACTGCCCGGAGATAACCACGGACTATAGTTATTCCAGCGTTCCTCCCACGCATATCCATGCACACACGCACACACACACACACACACACACACACACAGGACACCTACTCTCTGCATCCTAACCCTATTGTATTTGTTAGGGCTTTTTTCCGTTACATTAAATAGGCTTTAAGCCACATATCATTTACTGTAATTATTTTTTTGGCATTTGGGCTGTTTTCTATTTTTTCTATTTAATTTATTTTTTTATTAAACATTTATACCCGTTATGCCCTCTTTCCCCTCCTCCCACCTCCCTCCCACAATCACCACACTGTTCTCTCATGTCCATTAGTTCTCGCTTTTTTCTTCTCTGATTTGCTCAGTCCCTCCACCACCCTCCCGAACACCCACCCCCCAGCAAAGCTGCCTGCCAGCTCTCTATGCATGAGTTCGTCTCTGTTTTGCTTGGTAGTTCTGTTTGCTCATGACATTCCACATGTGAGTGAAATCATACAGTACCTGTCTCTCTCTGACTGGCTTATTTCACTAAGGATTGTGCTCTCCAGGCCCACGCGTGCTGTCGCAAAGGGTACAGTTTCTTCCTTTCTGTGGCCGAGGAGTATTCCGTGGTGTGGATGTACCAATGGTTTTTAAGTCAGCACGTCCTCATCTTGATCCCTTGCTCTCAGTCTTTTAAGATGTTTGAATTCTCCTCCACACTTTCATGCCCTAGTTCATCTCCACACTTTCATGCCCTCGGCCATCTCCTTCGCCTTTTACTTTTTACTTGTGTGTCTCCTCTCCTTTAACTTGGGCTCCGACCGAGGGAGGGCAGAGTGGCCGGGAGCTGTGTGAGGAGAACCCAGGGCCGGGGTCTGTGGGGTGAGAGCTTGGACGTCAGCCCTCCTGGTTTCCTGCGTGGAGTCATCCCCCGCATAGTGCCGAGGACATCTTCCCGGGCACATCTCTACCCTCCGGGCAGCTTTGGCCTGGGGGTGGGGGGCCTCCATCCACTATGTTAAGGAACACTGGACATGTACACCTTCACAGAGATATTTCTTTCCTTAGGATTAGCCTACAAGTATAATTACAGACCAAAGGGTGTGGGTTGTCTTACAGTTTCTTGGTAAATGGGTGGCCTGCTTCCCCGGTACCTTCGGCCTGGGCCACATGGGCATTTCTGCAGCGTGTTGGAGGGAATACAGTGGGGCCTTGACTTACGAGTTTAATTCGTTCTGTGACGGAGCTCGTAACTCAAATTACTCGTATGTCAAATCATTAAAGTGAACGAGTGAGGCACATGGTGCTGGGCTGATGTTGTGGCGTTCACTGTGACGTTCGCTGTGCCAACTAGCGGTGGGGTATCTGAAGCTGGCTCGTAACCCGAATTTTAGCTCGCAACTCAAAGCAAAAAATCGGCCGAGAGACGGCTCGTATCTTGAAAAACTCGTTAGTCGGGGCACTTGTAAGTCAAGGCCCCACTGTACTGTCTGGTGCAGTTTCATCCGAATGGCCTGACATGGAAGTTGTGTCGGAGTTCAGTGTGGCTGTTCCCAGGTGGCCCTGAGTACAGCGCCTGGGGCACCAGGCTTCCATCCTGGGGCTCGGCCATCCCCTGGTGGAGTCCTCTCCTGGCTCCTTGGCATGTGACCAGTAGAGGAGAAAGAGAGTGAGGGAGAAAGACCACACTTCACGGGGCAGAACCCGGCCACACGGCTGAACCTAGCGACAAGGGAGGCTGGGAAGTGTGTTCCAGGAAGAAAGGGAAATGGATGTGGTGAGCACAGGTCTCATGCTCACGAGAGTACAATCCTTGCAGCTGCGACCCATAGTCCCTGCCTCTGTGAGCATGGGTTAGGTTTTGCTGCAGTAACAGGTAGCCCCAGAATCACAGTGGACCGCCACATCCAGGCTTACTTCTCACTCACAAGAGTCCAGGTGACTCTCCTGGCAGCCTGTCACCTGTACTAGGACTCAGCCGCTTTGATCTTACGGCGCCACCATCTCAACACAAGGTTTGGGCGGTTGCTATGGCTGGGGAAAGGCCGCTGGCAGGTTACACACCGGCTCTTCTCAGCTGCGGCTGGGAAGTGACCCAGGTCATTCCACACACAGCCCATCGGCTGGAACCGGTCACTTGGCTTCACCTAACTGCAGGGTGGCTGGAGATTTGCCGGTAAGATGTCTGGGGAGCACCATTCTCTGTCACACAGGCGGTCCGAGCCTGTGGGTTTGGAGGGGGTAGGCATGCATGCAAATAGAAAATTGTAGCTACTGGAGAGCTACAAAAAGGTGTGAGAGCAGGTGGACTAGCTACACCAACCACCTCAGTGAGAGCAGCACCCACTTTTGAAAGGTTAATCAAAAGCAGAATTTAAAATGAAATCTTCCTCCTTTTTGTATTTTTTGTTCCAAATTCTCTGCAACGAGCATTTAATGACAGTCCTCCCTAGAGGAGATCATTAGAATGTGAACCTACTAATCAGAGATCGACGTAACAGTATTTCCAACGCACGTTTGATTGTGTCTGGAGCTCAGTGGATCCATCCTGGCACACAGCCGTGTGGCCGGGTTGTCTGCACTGGCTGGAGGGGTGTGTTCACCCTTCTCTTTGGAAGAGGGGTTCACCCATCCCCATCAACCGCCTGCCCAGCCCCGGTGACTTGGGAAGGCACTGGCTCAGCCTTCAGAAGGGCCATGCTCTCCCGGCCCATGCTCGTCCCCTCCCTGTTCTCCAGGAGCTGGTGCTGGAGAAGCTGAAAAGTCAGCGGCTGACCAGCGAGCTGGACAAACTGGGCCAGGAGCTGGAGAAGGTCGGCCTCTGCAAGGAGCTGCTGCTGCAGGACGACAACAGCGACGGCGACAGGTGAGGCCCCTCCCCGTGAGGTCTGCAGGCTCCGCAGCCCCCGCGTGCGCCCCGCCCCAGCTCCAAGCTCTGCTCCGTCTTCACAGCCCAGGGCCTGTTGTCCTTCACATCTAGGTCCTCTTCCTGGAGGTTCCCAAGGAGGAGAGGACGGACACTCTTTAGTCCATAAAAAGGCTACTTTTTCTTTTTTAATCGACGATTTTATTTTAGAGTAGTTTCAGGTTCACAGCAAAATCGAGGGGAAGGTATGGAGATTTCCCGTATGCCCCCTGCTCCCCGCCATCGGTGCAGCCTCCCCCACCATCACCAGCGCCCACCATGGTGGCCCACTTGTTACCTGATGGACCTGCACTGACGCGGCCGTAGTTTAATTAGGGACCACTCCTGGTGAGCCTCGCGTGGGCTTGGAGAGATGGGTAATGACGTGTCCATCGTTGTAGTATACATACTGTTTTCACTGCCCTAACAGTCCTCTGTCCCACCTACCAGTATTTATCCCTCTCCAACACCCCAGCCCTTTAATTAAAAAAAAAAGAAAAAAAAAAGCTTATTGCAGCCTTTTCTTGCAATGCTTTCCTACATGATCTCATTTTTCAAGGGAATCCAATGTCTTGGATTTTTTGCTGGACTTGTAACTGACGACATCCACGTGCTAGATAATAGCACGGTGACCTTGAGCATGGTGACCTTGGGCACATGGCCTAACCCAGTGGTTCTCAACCTTCTGGCCCTTTAAATACAGTTCCTCATGTTGTGACCCAACCATAAAATTATTTTCGTTGCTACTTCATAACTGTAATGTTGCTACTGTTATGAATCATAATGTAAATATCTGATAGGCAGGATGGTCTTAGGTGACCCCATTGAAAGGGTCGTTCGACCGCCAAAGGGATCGCAACCCACAGGTTGAGAACCGCTGGCCTAACCTCTCTGAGGCTCAGTTTCCCCGTCTGTGAAAAGCCCGTGATGGCTCCTCCCTGTGGCGATGGTTGTACAACTGCCCAGTGATGTGTGACGGTGTCGCAGGCGTGTTGACAGCAAGTCCCGGGTGGGCTCTGGCGGGATGGTCTGGGCCGCATGCTGCCCGGTGCCGAGGAAACCTGCCTGATCGGGGAGGGGTGTGTGGCAGCTGGGAGGTCGGGAGCTTGTGGGTGGAAAGGCAGACAAATGGTACTATTGCGTCTTTGTAATTTTCAGAAAATACAAGATCTTGGAGGGCAGGAATGAATTGGCATTAAAGACGACACTGGCCTTGAAAGAAGAAAAGATCGTGTTCCTGGAGGCTCAGGTGGAAGAGAAGGCCAGCCTGACCCGCGAGCTGCAGAAGGAGCTCCAGGTGGTAAGAGCTGCCACCAGGGACGGCGCTGGGTCCCGCTGGGCGGTCCCTGCCTCGCCCCTCCCCTCCCGGTGCCTCGCCCGGGCAGCAGAGGGGCAGCCTGGGTGCCCGCCTCATGGAGCAGGTGTGGGTGAGCCGCAGGGTCGGAGGGAGCTATTTCGGATCATGCCGTCAGGGCTGGACAACCAGAGAGTGAATGAGGTTTGGGGGGAGAGGAGGCGAGATCTGGGGACCCTGGTGAGAACCTACTGGAACGGGCGTGGGGCCCCAGACAGTCTCATGGGCACCCTCGATGGGACACACAGGTGCGCAGAGGCGCGTAAGGACGTGCAAGTCTGCTCCTGGCGCACACGTGCTGTCCACATGCGTGCTGACCATACACGTGTTCTCCACACAGTGCTCTCCACACACATGCACACAGGCACCCTCCCATCTCTCCTTTATGAATCCTTGGCACGTTTCTTGGTTGTGTGATTGGATAAGGAATCTAGAACAAAGCGATTCTAGAGCCGATAGGGGCTTTCTGACATCACCCTGTCCCTCTCCTCCCAGTGCACCTCCATCTTAGGGAGCGGACCACCGAGGCTCAGGGAGTGAGGAGACGTGCCTGTTGTGTGGCTAACGTCAGGCTGGGGCAGGATGGGGTCCCAGGCGCCTGCCCTTCCTGTCATCCTTGGAGGAAGGAGAGCAGGACAGAGTGGGTGTGCATCTACACCAGAGCTCCTGCAGGGTGTCCCCTTGTCCAGCCGCTGCGGGGGAGGGTGGGTGTGTGGGGGGCTGATCCCTGGCTGCACCGGCCTCTTCCCGCCCCACATCTGCTTCTATGCTCCTGTGCCCGCAGCTGAAGGAGTGCGAGCTCCTCAGGCAGAGCCAGGAGGGGAAGCACCTGCAGAACTCGCTGAGACACCCTTCGGGGACCTCGGCGGCCGGTCACCAGGAGAAGGAGGGCTGGGGGCCGAGCCACAAGGAGGCCACCATGGAGCTGCTCCGGGTGAAGGACCGGGCCATCGAGCTGGAGCGGAACGTGAGTCGCTGCCCCGCCCTGTCGTCACGCAGGCCATCCCACTCCTCATCCTGGTGACACACCTCACGGGAAAGGACAGCGGATGTAGAATCTGCTGACCTACCCCGGTCTAGCTGGACTCTTCTTGATTTGTCCTGGGAGCTCTGGGTTCCTTCAGCGTTCCTCACGTAAGGGCGCGGTCACATTTCCCCACGGTGACCTGCCCTCCCCTGCCCATCAGACCTGGCCGGCTCTCATACGCCGGACTTTTTCCGTCCCGCTGTGTCGGTGCTCTGTGCCGGGGTCGGCAAGCCAGGCCTGGCGCCTGCTCCTATGAGAAGGTTTTACTGGAACAGACACACCCTTGGTTTACCTGTCGTGTGGGCGGGGCTAAGTGGTGGGCGAGAGACCACAGGGCTGGCACCCAAAATATTTACTATCTGGCCCTTCACAGAAAAAAGTCAGCCAGTGTATGTGTGAACCCCTGATTTTATTCCACCCTCCCAGTTGTTGTATGAAGTGAATAGTGATGGTTTTCACCATCTGACGGCGAGAAAGCTGAGACAGTCTGAGGCTTGACCAAGGGCCCATGCTAGTGAGGTAGCCCATGGAGCCTGGCGACCCCCGTGCCCTGGCTCCTGGCCAGGTGGTGGCCGATGGGAGGTCTTGGTCAGCCTCCTGGAGCACCAGCCACCTCATTGGCCGCGGGCTTGGCCTCGCATCCTGTGCGAGCAGCTCACCGAGACGCACTCTCAGGTGTTCACCGGAAACTAAGAAAAGCATTAAGAGCAAGGCCGCGCTTGCCTCTGCCTCACACTCACGCACCCCAGTTCCGGCAGAATCCCCTTCATGCGTGTTCTTTTCTGTCTTGAAAGCACATACCCCCAAAACTAAGTGTGTTTTTCCCCCAATCCTGTGGATTGTTTTTTCTGAGAGAGAACAGTCTCTCACCTGGAGGACGCAGGCTTTGACCCCCAAAGCATCCCCTTCGGAGGGTTCCTTACAACTCAAGTACGTGTGCCATTTGCCAGGGGTGTCTGACGGCCTCGTGCTTCCCCCTAGAACGCGGCTCTGCAGGCCGAGAAGCAGCTGCTCAGGGACCAGCTGCAGCACCTGGAGACGCAGAACGTGGCCTTCAGCAGCCAGATCCTGACGCTGCAGAAGCAGAGCGCCTTCCTGCAGGAGCACAACACCACGCTGCAGACCCAGACGGCCAAGCTGCAGGTGATGCGCAGGGCCGAGCACGGGGCGTTGGGCTTCCGTGCGTCCTGTTGGGAACAGGCTCGTTGGAAACTGGTGCCTCGCCTCAGGGCCTTTGGCGGTGGCGATGGTTGGTGAGCCGGGTTCCGTGAGTGAGCTTATGGCTGCGGCCTCTTCTGTTTCCCAGTCTCCTCCTGGAAATGTGCTTAGGGATGACTTGGAAAAGAGTCTCTGGGGTCGACTACGTTTGGCTCAAGAGTTGACCAGGCTTCTTTGCTGTCGGGCCCGGCAGAGCCTTTTTAAAGCTACTGTGGGTCTTTGACCTCCACCAGGGAAGTCGGGTGTGAAGGGGCTCCTGGGCTGTTGAGAGCATGGAGCAGAACTGGGCCACACAGGTTAGGGCAGGGGTCCTCAAACTTTTTAAACGGGGCCAGTTCACTGTCCCTCAGACCACTGGAGGGCCGGGCTATAGTCTAAAAAAAAACTATGAACAAATTCCTATGCACACTGCACATATCTTATTTTGAAGTAAAAAAACAAAACAGGAACAAATACAATATTTGTATTTGCATGTGGCCCGCAGGCCGTAGTTTGAGGACCCCTTGGTTAGGGCGTTGGTTTATAGTTATGTTAACAGATGTGGGAACACGCGCGATCGTTTATTAATGCCGTGCCCGAGAAAAGTGTTTGAAAATATGTAACTCGGGGGTCAGGGACAGTAAACAGGAAGCCATTTGGCAAGGAGATTGGGATTTGTTCTGTTAAAATAAAATAGGGTCTTGTTGGTAGTTTCGTTTTTGTTGTCTTGTTGCTGTTGTCATGTCTTTGTCTGGCTTTGACATCAGGGTAATTCTGGCCTCAGAATGAGTTAGGACAGGTTTCTTCCTCTTCACTTTCCTGATAGTTTTGGATGTTGGATGGTTCTGTAAACAGCAGGTTAAATTGGATGGTCGTGTTTTTCAGATTTTCTGATTTTCTATGTATTTAACTTCTAATAGGCTTTTAACAGGCGTCCAGGAGGGCACCCAAGGTGCTTATCCAGAGAAAGGGCATGATTGGCCCAAAGAAGGTCACGTGTGTGGGGAGGGGCGCAGACTCAGTTTAGCACCATGTGATGGTCCGTGTCTGCCGGACTATCCCCTCAGGCAGAGCCGGGAGGGGAAGCACCTGCAGAACTCGCTGAGACACCTTGCGGGGACCTTGGTGGCCGGTCACCAGGAGGAGGGCTGGGGGCCGAGCCACAAGGAGAAGGGGGGCTGGGCCCTTCCCAGTGCAGTTCCTTATGTGCTGGTAGAACTGTCCTCAGCACGGCTGGGTTTTGCCTGCCCTGAGGGTCTCTGCTCTTTTGGTGCCTGCACTTGCCCTGCTCTTGGCCCCTCACTGCGTGCGGGGGTGCAGGGATGGGGAGTCTGTGGCTCCCTGGGGTCTGCGCCCAGTGAAGCATCATCACCTTCTCCCTCCCGGCAGGTGGAAAACTCCACCCTGAGCTCCCAGAGCGCCTCGCTCACCGCGCAGTACACGCTGCTCCAGAACCAGCAGGCGGCCAAGGAGAGCGAGCATGAGAACCTGCAGAAGCAGCAGGAGCAGCTGGCGGCAGCCCACGAGGCCCTGCTGCAGGACCACGCGCGCCTGGGCGCGCTCCACGAGCACCTGTCTGTGGAGCACGAGGCCCTCATCGGCCAGCACAGCCGCCTGAAGACGCTGCATCGGTCCCTGGAGCTGGAGCACAAGGCACTCGGGGAGAGGTGCGTGCCGGGCTCCCCCAGGCTCAGTCCCCCTTCACTCTGGCCCCTCGTGGTTCCCCTGGACCCGCTGCTTCACAGGAAGAGAAGTGAATGGAACGTCCCCCTCAGCGATGTGGGGTTGGTGCAGCTGGAGGCTGAGGGGTGGGAGGGTCCCCGAGGGGAGAAGGGTGTGCCCAGCTGATCCCGGCTCAGGGAAACCATGTGTCAGCATTGGGGTCCCTGCTCCCCTGGGGACTCCTGCCCCCTCTTCCTCTTCTCTCCCAACCAAGAACAAGGAGGGGACATTCACCACAGCTGCCGATGTACAGGGATGTGCCTTCCCAGCTTCCAGGCCTTTTCTTCCCTGTCAAAGTCTCAGAGTCTGGGCTTTTTTTTTTTAATTTTGGAAACTTTTGAATATATTATCATGGTTCCCAGTGGGGTAACAAAGGGAGGCTGCTTTGACAGGGACTGGAAGGGACCCTAGAGATACGTCGGGTGGAAGGAGGGGGACCGGAGGAGACCCCCAGAGCTGGCCCAGTATGTGTCCCATCTGCCATCTTCCCGTTCTCTGTCTGGCCCCGCTCCCTGCCCATCCCCACCGCCCTCAGCTCTGCAGAGAGAAGCCGCTCACGGAGGCTGTGCAGTCTCCTGGGGTGTCCGTTCCTAGCAGGTGTGTTTCCCTCCTCAGGCACGAGGACCTGCTGAAGCACAAGGCGGAGCTGGAGGAGCTGGAGAAGGTATTGACCACCGAGCGGGAGGCCCTGCAGCGGGAGCAGAAGACCAACGCCATGGCCACCAGCGAGAACCAGAGGCTGCGGGGAGAGCTAGACAGGTAACCGCCTCCGCCCCCTGCAGCGCATCTGCCAGGTTTCATTCAGAGCAACTCACTCAGCACCCACTGAGCTAAGCTCAAGCGAGTCTCCTGGTGATGGTGTATTTTTACCAACCCTGTCATGGTCACAGCTGGACGGTCACAAGGTAAAGGCACGCCAGCTGGTGGCTGGGATGGGAGGACTAGCGACACGGGGGTGCTGCATTGTCTAGGCTTGGTGACCTCCCCTCCCACCTTGATGATGGTGATGATTGTATCGGGCGAGGACCCCTTCATCCTCTGACACCAGCCACCCCGTGAGGGAGAGGCGCTCGGTCCTCGGCATTCATGCATTTCCTCTTGGTGAATTCACCTCCTGGCTGAAATGCACTTGAACCCCCAAATCGCTGGCCGTGGCCTTTCATGGGCCTGCCCAGAGTGGGAGATACTGGAGTCGCCGATGGGCACATTGCAGGGGAGGCTGAACAAGACCTTTGGCTGCTGCCTTGTTTCAGGTCTCACACTGCAAACCAGTGTCCCTCTGGCCCGTTGAGTGCCATGGAGTTCTGTTTTCATGCTTTTTGGTGGCGATGTTGCTGTTTGGAATGGCCCCTAAGTGGAGTGCTGAGTGATGATGATGATGATGATGATGATGATGATGATGATGATGATGATGATGATGATGATGATGATGATGATGATGATGATGATGATGATGATGATGATGATGATGATGATGATGATGATGATGATGATGATGATGATGATGATGATGATGATGATGATGATGATGATGATGATGATGATGATGATGATGATGATGATGATGATGATGATGATGATGATGATGATGATGATGATGATGATGATGATGATGATGATGATGATGATGATGATGATGATGATGATGATGATGATGATGATGATGATGATGATGATGATGATGATGATGATGATGATGATGATGATGATGATGATGATGATGATGATGATGATGATGATGATGATGATGATGATGATGATGATGATGATGATGATGATGATGATGATGATGATGATGATGATGATGATGATGATGATGATGATGATGATGATGATGATGATGATGATGATGATGATGATGATGATGATGATGATGATGATGATGATGATGATGATGATGATGATGATGATGATGATGATGATGATGATGATGATGATGATGATGATGATGATGATGATGATGATGATGATGATGATGATGATGATGATGATGATGATGATGATGATGATGATGATGATGATGATGATGATTTCAGTGGCTTTACATCATACTCAGAATCTCATATTTTATTTATCTCAGGAGTTGAAATTAGAAAGGGGCTTGGAATTGGAAGAAGAGCTGGGCATAGACATAGAGTTTTAAAGCAAAAATGTTCTGATTCAATGTTTTTTAAGAGTTTTAATAGAAGAACCCTTTTTTCCAAGTCGGCAGGTATGCCAAAGCCTTACACAGAAAGGACTTTTACAGGGATGCTCTGTTGAAATGGTGTCCGCGCCTGCCTGTCCTGTCCCCCCAGCCCACAGAAGTGACCTGGGGTAGCCTCATAGAACCCCAATGGACCCAATGTGAAAACCGCTGATTCTGTTCAACCCTCATTTACACACGGGAAAAACTCAGAGAGGTTGTGGTTTTGATTAAGGTGCACACCTGGGACGGAGGCTGGGAGCGCTCCTCAGCCCTTGGCCCTGTGGCTCTCGCCCTCCAGGGTCAGCTTCCTGCACCAGCAGCTGAAGGGGGAATGCGAGGAGCTGCACGCCCACACCAAGGAGCTGAAAACCTCGCTGAACAACTCGCAGCTGGAGGTGAACCGCTGGCAGGCCCGGTACGACGAGCTAAAGGAGGAGCACCAGAGCATGGACCTCTCGCTGACCAAGCTGGACCACCACTGCGAGGTGAGGCCGGGGCTGGTGGCTCAGGACACCGGGCCTGTGCCCTGGGCGACAGCCGTGGCTCAGCCAGGTCGGAATGGGTCCTCATTGGCGTCTGTGCTCAAAGACCGTGTGTGAGTGTCACAGAGGCCAAGGGGAAGCCAGAGGCATTTGAAGGGACAAACCCCATGACGGGAGGGGATGTGTTAGAAACACCTTTCACCTGACCTTTGCTTTTTGCAGGGTCGGGCGGTGCATGGAAACAGCCAAGTCCTGTATTTTTGTGTGTGTGTTTTTTAAATATATTTTTATTGATTTCAGAGAGGAAGGGAGAGACAGAAACATCAGTGGTGAGAGAGAATCACCGATCGGCTGCCTCCTGCACGTCCCCCACTGGGGATTGAGCCCGCAACCCAGGCATGTGCCCTGACCTGGAATCAAACCGTGACCTCCTAGTTCATAGGTCAATGCTCAGCCCCTCACTGAGCCACACTGGCCGGGCGCCAAGTCCTGTCTCTTTTCCGAACCCTCGGCTGAGCGCTTTGCTCTGTGCTCACCGTGTCCTCTCGTTTATTTCTCACAATGATGTTGTGAGCTGGGTTCCCATCCTCGTCCCTCTTAAGTAGCGGGTTGCAACCCAGTTTGTGTGAAGCCAACGTTTCGACTTTCCTGCTATACCAACCAGGTTGATATTCTAGAGCAGGAGCAGACCAACCTCAGCCCAAAATTCAGATCTAGTCCCCCACCTGTTTTTATGTATCTGTGAAACAAAAATAGCTTTTACAGTTTTTAATGGTTGGGAAAAATCAAAAGAAGGATAATGTTTGGTGACAATTAAAACGGTATGAAATTTAATTGTCTGTGTCCAGGAGTAAAGTTTTTGTTGTTGTTTTTTAACACAGCCACACCCACGCATGTACATTTTATCTCTGGCTGTTTTCCTGCTGTAATAACAGAGTTGAATAGCTGCAACAGAGACCGCCACCCTGCCTGGAAAGCCTAAAATATTTACTATCTTGCTTTTTACAGAGAAAGTTTGCTAGCCCCGCCTAGAGCAGAGATGTCCAATAGGAATATAATGTAGGCCAGCATACATAATACAAAATTTTTTAAAAATTAAAGGAAACAGGTGGGATTAATTTTAATTACATATTTTTAGCTGTTATGTCTAAAATATCACATGTAACCCCAAAAAGCTTATTAATAAGATTTTTAAAAAATGTTTTTGATTTTTTGAGAGAGAGGAAGAAACACTGATGAGAGAAACAAGGATCGGTTGCCTCCTGCACGCCCCCTACTGGGGATCGAGCCTGCAACCTGAGCATGTGCCCTGACCAGGAATCAGACCTGTGACCTGTTGATGCATGAGACGATGCTCAACCAACTGAGCCACACCAGCTGGACAGACAGCTGATTAATGAGATGTTTTTAAATTGTTAAATCCCCAGAATCTGTTGTATATCTTCGCACTTACGGCACGTCTCAGCTCAGACCGGCTGCGTTTTCAGTGCTCAGTGGCCACACGTGGCCAGTGGCTGCCTGATTGGACGGTGCACTTGGCCGTCCCCATGGCATTGGCTGTGTTGGTCATTCCCACTGGATACCGAAACGGCCCTCTTTGTGCACGTGGCCTTTTTCTTCTTCTGGAAGTAGGTTCCCCGCAGTGGGATCACAGGGGCACGTGGTGTCTGAGACGTTGTCCGTGTGTGTTGTAGCTGCTCTCCCGCCTCAAGGGGAACTTGGAGGAAGAAAACCATCACCTCGTGAGCCAGATCCAGATGTTGAATGAGCAGAACCAGAGGCTTCTAGAGCAGAACATGGAGAACAAGGACCAGTACCACGAGGAGCAGAAGCAGTACATGTAAGGGGTGTGGCTGCCCTGTCCACAAAGGGGCCCTGGCTTCCATCCCCGCGCCTGGGCCTCGACATTCTGGGCAGAGAGCCCCCTGGCGCACTGGTGTCCCAAGGGCAAGGGGTCAGACCATCTTCCCAGCACATCCTCCTCTGGTTTTCCTGGAACGGTTCTAGATTTCTGCAAGTAGGGGTGGTTGGCTTTTCAAAGATACTGCCCACTGCCAGATGGTTCTTAATCTGCTCTTGGAATTCAGTTCAGTTTTAAAAATAAGATGGCGGTAGAGTGGTGCCTAGGGAAGGAATTCAGATTGCGGGCCGAGCCCTTTCTGTGTGTTTTCCCTTAACAGGCTGGAGAGAGGGTCGTTGGTGCACCATGGTTGTCCTCCCTCTGCCGACATGACACATTCCTGGCTTTGGCGTAGACCCTGTGAGGTGCACAGAACCAGTGACCTGGTGGCCAGGAACTAGTAGGCGTGATGGGATGTGAGCAGAGCTGTGTGCACAGCAGACAGACGTTGAGGAGCTTCATAGAGGCCTAGAAGGAAGCGTGGTGGTGGGAGTTGGGGTGCTGCTGCTGACCCGGATGGGCTGGCCGGTGGGGGGACATGGAGCACGGGTAGCCTGGGTGCAGGGAAGGTGCAGGCAGTGGCAGGAGGGAAGGCTGCAGCAGGCGGCGCTCAGCTGGGGAAGGCGTCCATGCCCGGCTAAGGAGTCGGGTTCACTGGGAAGTGAGTGTTTATGGGAAGCTGGTCTACAGGCCCAGGAGCTGCCAGAAAGGAGGGCGGGAGGAAGAGCCTTGGTGTTGGGAGCCTTGTGGTTGGAAGTCAAGTAACCTGAGATGCATCTTGTGGGTCGAAGGTGGTCTTCCCCCCTCGGTGCTGTGCTGCGGGACTGTCCTTCCTTGTGGTCAGGAATGGCTGGCCATGTGGGACAGAGGGACATGGCCACAGTGACCCGGGGGCACTGTCCCAGCTCCCTGGGTAATGGGGCTGCTTTACTGTTCTCTTGGATTCTTCTGCACGTCTACAGGTGGTTGCACCTACCCAGGATGGTTCACGTGGAAAGCCACACTGTAGTTTTGGGGTAGAAATGACTGTGGCCTGAAGTTGGCTCTCTGTAACGCAGCGGGTAAAAATTACCAGCAGAGGTTGGACAGGTGCCAACTAGAAGATTCGGGTCCTGGTATCCAGGGGGTGATCTGATGATGGTTTTGCATTAGACAGGTCTGCAGGAGGCCAGGGAGATGGCAGGCTTGCTGAGCCTGCTCCGAGCGGAGTCTTCCCCAGTCCTGGGAGGGTTGTGGTGCCTGCCCTCCGTGAGTTTGTGCACCTGGAGTGGAGGGTTGGTCAGAGCCAGACAGGAAAGCACTCTAGCATAAGGCCAAGCAGCACGATTGTGGGAAGAGAACAACACAGACTAGAACAGTGCCAAGGGCGCTGGGAGCAGAGCAGGGTGGTCAGGGGCCTAGCGGTTTGCGAGCCATCACTTTTCATGGGCTCCTCACTTCATGATAAACTCTCGGGAAAGCCCTGGTATTAGGTGGGACCTCGGCAGCTTCATGGCCGAAGGAGCCTGAGCAGCTGCCTCGATCGGAGGACTCATTTTCAAGCCAGGAAACCAGGATCTGAGCTGTCAGGGCCACAAGGTCCACGAGGGAACAGGACAGGAGCTGGCGGCCAGTGGGGGGCGCTTGTCTCCCCACTCTGGGACAAGGCAAAACGAAAGCATGCCGTGCGGTCTGTTTCAGGAAGGCGAGGCTCCCTCTCCCAGTGAGCAGGGGTGCCCTCCTGCGGCCCAGGGTTAAGAGGTGTCTCTGTTCCTTTCTGTGTTTGTGAAAATGTGAACTGATTGCCAACAGAAATGAGATTTTTTGCTTCACAACCTGGGTTTCTGGAACCTTCTGGAAAAGCGTTCAGAAGTTCCACCACATCTAAAGCAGCGCTTGGTTTGCAGGGCCTGCGTTCAGTCCCAGGAGGCACCCTGCGTTCAGCCGTGTCGCAGGCCCCACCGCTCCCTCTGGTCCTTCCAGGCCCGCTTTGCTCCTTATCTTCTCTGTCAGCCCCCAGAAGGCTTTGAGTTCGCTTCCGTGGCAGTGTTATCAGAAACCCAGCATTGGAACGGGCTGAGGTCAGAGGTCTGACTTTGCTAAACTGACTTTTTTTTTAATATATTTTATTGATTTTCTACAGAGAGGAAGGGAGAGGGATAGAGAGTTAGAAACATCGATGAGAGAGAAACATCGATCAACTGCCTCCTGCACACTCCCCACTGGGGATGTGCCCACAACCAAGGTACATGCCCTTGGCCGGAATCGAACCTGGGACCCTTGAGTCTGCAGGCCGACGCTCTATCCGCTGAGCCAAACCAGTCAGGGCTAAACTGACTTTTTTAACCTTAATGCCCATCTGCCTCACTGAGGGCAGCCCTCTCCCCACCACTAAAGGTATCGCTCCTCTGTACCCGCAGGAGCTAGCCTTGCCCTGTGTCGGGCCCGAGTGCCCAACATCCCGAGTTGAGCTGGCCGGAGAGTCCTCCGGGTCTCCGAGCTTGAGTTTCAGGTGGTTGGGGGTTTGTTCTCCTAAAATGATGTTCAGCCTGATCCTCGGTGCTTCAGCAGGTCTCCCCCACGTGTTAGGTTCCCGGACCCACGTCACGTGCTTCCATCCCCATGTTCCCGACTCGGCGATCACAACCGTCATGAGCACCGTGATGTCCGAGCCCCAGAAAAATGCCGGCCCTTCTGGGCCAGGTCCCAGGTTGGGCCGATGTTTTAATTTAAAAAACCAAATTGTTTTTTATTTCTTTTCTATTTACAGAGACAAATTAAATGCCTTGCAGAGACAAAAGGAAAAACTGGAAGAAAAAATCATGGATCAGTACAAGTTCTATGATCCTGCTCCCAAGAAGTGAGTTGATTTAGTGGCAGTAACTTAAGCACAGGACAGAAAGCTTGCTCTTTCACGAGTGGGGAAAGCTGTCGCATCTAGCGCAGTGACCAGTTTGTTGGGCCCGCATCTTCCCCTCTGTGGCAGGCCCCCTGTGCGCAGGTCTCCCAGCACTAAAAGAATTTAGAGTTTCTTTCGGTCCCGCCGTCCATACTCAGCGTTATCCTATGAGGGATGGCGAAGGCCAGCTGCCATGTCCTGTTGAAGGGGCAGAGAGTCTGTGGTTTAGAGCCACTAAAGCAGGACTATCAGGCTGTGTCTCCAGGTTTCAGGACCTAGAACGCCATGTTTCTGTTTTGGGAAGGAAGCGTGGGCCGGACACCTGGGCCAGCACCCATGGTCTTCAGTCACAGGAACCTCTTGGTCTTCCCTACCTTCCTCTGGAGTCTCTAGACCCCAGGGTGGTTCACAAACACGTTCCCTTCTGCAGAGCAGCAGCCCCGGTGGTGGGCCGGCTCGGTCCCCGAGGCTGCCGGCCTCCTCCGTGCATCAGGGCTTCCCTGACGCGGCCCTGAGCCCCAGGAGCTGGGCCTTCAGAGTGTCCTGTCCCAGCCCAGCCTTGAGGTCATATCACCATGAATCCTGCAAGGCCTCTCTGTTGGCATCACAGAAGCACAGAATTTCCCACCTTCCGCCTGACCCTTCGGTTGACAGGGAAATGAGGCATCGATGAGGAAATTAAACCGTTTGTGTAAGCACGGTGCTGTCCTGTGGCAGAGCCAGGATTAGAACCCACGTGTGGTGGTTCTTGTTAGATTAGAATGCCTCCGTTTCTGGTTAGCTGCAGTGTATTGCCCTTTAACTTCACTGTTTTTAATTCAAGTGGCCCACTCTGCCCTGCCCTGTCCCCCCTCACCCAGACTCCTCAATACCGGGAATGGGCAAAGTATGCCAGCCCATGTCACCCATTATTAACTCTGGCTGAAAATGAGGAGGTCCCTGACTCTTCCTGAAAACGGCATTTTGATGGAAAAGTGCCAACGAACATAGATCAGCACAGCACTTCTCCCTGCACTTTACAGCGATCAGGAGCTGAGAGCTGTATTTGAAGTTCAGTTTCCCGAGAGGCTAGTGGGGGTTCCTGCCACGATGAACGCTTCTACCGTCCCTACCACAGCTGCAAACTGTGTTCCACCCCTGAGCCCCACATCCGATGATGGTGGTGCTGGCGAAGAGCGCCGACCTTCTGAACCCCAAATTAACGGCCACTTCCCCGGCTGGTGATGGCAATCCCAGCTTGCGTCAGCGCACCCAGTGACCTACCGGAGGGGCAGTGAGGGTTGGCTGTGTCCTAAAAATCTACTTCTAATAGGAAAAACCACTGGATTGGAGCCAAAGCCTTAGTCAAATTAATCAAACCAAAGAAAGAGGGTCCCAGAGAACGACCGAAGTCAACCACAGACAGCCCTCCCTGGCCACTGGAGTCCTCAGACCCGGCCTCGCCCAGTGCTGCTCAGCCTCCAAAATCGCAGCCGGAGCCCCCGGAGGCCACGCCATCATGCTCGAACTGGGTGGAAGAGCGAGACGCCCCCAGTGTGCCTGTGGGAAAAGGTAGGAGGGTGGCCTGGCTGCAGGCGGGAAATGAAGGGGAGGACCTCAGGTCTCCCTCGTGGACAGGGCAGCACCAACGAGATGGCGTGCTGGGTGTGCACACGTGTGTAGGCGCCTGAAGGGGGTGTGCTCCCCCATTAGGTGAACAGCCAAGTAGAAAATATAAACCCACGTCAGTGTTGTGGCAGTTTCGTCCCAGAACAATTTAGTTCCTTTAGCACGAGAAGCCCCGCCCATCACATACAGGTGGTGGGTCCTGGAATGCCCAGAGCGGATCTCCGTACAGTTACCGCAGAGAGAGCCCAAGAGGGTAAGTTTTGGGGTTTCCTTGTATCTGCCGGGCCTGGGAGAAGCATTTCCAGAGGGAGATCCCGGTGCATTTAACACGTAATGGGCACGTGCTAGGTCTTCAGCACGGCCTGGGGGCTGAGCTTTCCGTCCCTCTGAAAAGCAGGTGCGGTTCTCTTCTCCCACCTTCCTGGCCTTGAGTCCTCCCACCAGGGGGCGCTGTACCTGGTCATTTAGGGCTGTGGTCGGAGTGAGCCAGAGGTTCCGAAATGGGTTTCTAGTTGATGTGCTGCATGTATTTCATCAGGTGTGAGAAGCTGTCAGTTGTAAGCTGTAGGATTATATGCTCATAGAAAGGAAATGAATGGGTGGTGGCAGTGACGATTTTGTCAGAATTGCCACCTAGCCGACAGTGATGCGAGAGATGCTCAAAGCTGCATCCTGACTTCAGAGATGTAAGGTTTGGGGGTGAAAATGTGCATTTTACAATCGATTAAACAAAGCCATCGTCTTAAACGTGGTTTCATTTTCAAATTCACTTTTAAATATCACTGTGTACATTATTTACCTATAAACCTGCCCAACAAGCCCCCTGAGAAAGTAAATTTTATGAAGGACACTAGGGCTTTCTGAGGACCAGGGCCGTGCCTGAGACTCGTGTGCTCTCAGCGGCTGGCGTTACAGAAGCTGACAGGGCCCAGGGCCTGTGCCAAGCCGCCTTCTGAGTGTGACGTGTGCACAAGCCTCTCCAGGTGGCAGTCACCACTTCAAGTCCCGGTGTGTCACTGGAGAGGCTAAAATGAGGTGTGCACACGCATGCCCACTGTCTGGGGACTAGTGCTTGCATCCCCAGTCTTCACAGCAGGTGAATTAGGTCAAAAGCTCACGTGCAGGTAAATGATAATGAAGCTTTCATACTGGCTCCTTACATGTTGTGACATTTACCACCTCAACTTGTGTTATTGTCTAAGTTGACTTAATGACTATAATCAGCCTAATGGAGTTGGCAAACCTTTCAGAGAAAAAAATGCTTGACTGATCCAAACTGTCGTTGGGGTCCATGAATGAGGTCAGTGGTAAATATGAGTAATGGCAGCCGTGCAATGGTGCTTCCTGGGCTCAGCACCCTTTAGGTAGTTGACCCGCTCTATCTATCGCCTTTGGTTCTAACTGCCGGGTGAGGTCGGCACGATTCCTGTCCCCTGTTCAGAGCTGGGAAAGTGAGGTTTGCCAGGGTTAAGCACTGGCCCAGAGAGTAAGTGTTGGACCTGGGATCCGAACCCGGGTCTGATGGATACGGGGCCTGAACTTTGACCCCTGTGAGCACTGCCTGCACTTCAAGCTGCTTTGGTCCCTGAAGATGCTGAACCCGCCTGGGGCCCCAGCATTGAGTAGTGGGTCCTTATCCTGTGGTGGGAGCTTGGTCAGCAGGGTGGCGCTGTGAGGAAAGAAGTAACCGAGGTTCCTCTATGG
>NW_005362797.1:2687110-2694282 GCF_000412655.1 Myotis brandtii | reverse complement strand
AATCTTCTTAAAATCCTGATTTCTGGGCCTCATCCTCTGGAAATTCTTTTTCTTTGTTACTAATGTTGTGGCCCCACCCCATAACAAGATTCCCAGGTGATTCTAATGTGCAGCCAAGGTTGAGAACCACTGCTCTATGGACTTGAACCCTCAATCAGAAATTGGGTGAATCAGTGATGTTCATGTACATGACATGCTCAGAAAGACCAATTGTCTGCTCTGGTCAGACTGTAATTTAAAGACCATGAAGGGGAGGTTTAGAGTAGAGGATGCATAGGGCTCTAAATGGGAATAATTCTTGATGGAGAGGGTGTTTTGGTATCAAAAGGGTATTTTCATTACCTTCAAACTCATCCTGCTAGAAGAGGTTATTTAGATGTACAAGAATTATTAGTGAAGAGTTGACGTAGGCTATTTCATTACCGCCAGCCAGGAACATACCATTAAGTGTCCCAAGGTCTTTGAATAGGAGCAGGAGTTAGTTGTGTGGGAGCCACGTTGTCAGGAACCTGTCATTAAAATGGATGAATAAGAAATGCCAGGTCCTAAATTAATAAATATCCTTGTTTAATAATTTAACACATTGAAATTGAAAAATGGTCTAACACATCGTCTCCTAGAGCAATATAGACTTCTCCTCAGGTGCTAAGTAAAGCATTGGCACAAGGGTGCCACTGAATTAACTAAATGGAGTCGGAGCCTAAATGATTCACCGAGTCCTGATTCAGGTTGTGCCGTGGGCATTGTTTCCATCTCTCCTGGGCTGGACAAGTACGTTCAGCTAATGTAGCGTCATTTGTTATTCATTTCATTTATTGCTGTTTTTTTTTCCTTTCTCTCTTGGGTTATCCGGGGGATAACAATTTAGCAACTCGGTGCAAAAAGAGCCCCTTTTTGAGAAGCAAAAGCAAGGACAAAGACAAGTCTCCAACAGCCCACCCGGCTTTCTCTAAACGCCTGCGGTTCTGGTCTTCCTCTGACATCCCACCCGCCTCTAACTACCCTCTCCCTTTCTCAGAAATTGGAGATTTCTAATCCTTTCCCTTCATCAGTGCCTTCATCATGTACCCTCCTTCATTTCTGAAATTCAAACAAACAAACAAAAAACAGTACCTAAAGGCCAGATGACCCATAGTGGACCCCTCCTCCTGACCCCAATTCCAAGCCAAGCTTACAACAGCCAACGTGGATTCTGATTTCAAAAGAGAAGATGAGTTGTGACACCCTCTGGACGGTACTCCAGCGCCGCGCAGTGTTAGGGGAGCCTCGAGACAGCCACGCACAGGCCTGTGGCCAGGATGCCCTGCCCAGTGAGTCCCTGGCCGAGTGCTGCCCGCTCCCGCACCTGCAGGCTTGTATGTCATGCCGTGTGTCACGCAGAACTGGTCAGCTGTTGCTATGCTTCCTAAAACGTACAGCCTCTGTAAAGACTTACTTTTAAGCAGCTGCATTTAAAACCGCTGCCCTTTTCCCCACTTCCCTTGTCGGAGCAGGGGATGGTTGGCTTGTGCAGATAAGTCCCTTTTTAGATGTGTTCCATGTTCTGAAGAATTTATTGCTGCACTCAAGCATTTTGAATAATTGGATGGATGTTGCTGAGCCAGGGTTCAGCCCGGAGTGCCGTTTTAGGACCAAGCTACGGTCCTCTGGCATCTTGGATGCTGCTGTGAGGGCAGCAGTGGACAGACAGAACATCAGCTCCCAGTCAGCCGGGAGCCGGGAGTGCTGGTCCACAGAGGCCTTTAGCTACTGCCTTGCTTTCTGTCTTCAGCCATCCTTGTACCATCTCCATGCGTTTGCCATGTCTGTATCACCTCTGTGATCACTTACATATCTCCCCTCGAATCGACTCCCGGTTTCCATTTAACTTTATTTTAAAAGGAAAGATGATTATCGGTACTATAAATGGAAAACCAGTATCGCCATGGAAACAAGGTAATCATCAACGTAAATCCGTGACTGCCGCACTGTTCAGTCAGTTGATGTGGCACTGACTTCGTCTCGCGCACCTGCTCTGGTTCCTGGGCGGCCACGTCCTGGTCCTCTGCCTGTCTTCCCAGCATGCTGTTGGAAATGTGTGGTTTCTCTGCCATTGCTGCTGTTGGCTCATCTCCGCCTCTCCTCTGCTCCTCATGTTCACTTCATGCAGTGGCTGCCTGTCCGATTCATTCCACCCGCCTTGAATCTTGCTTCTCATCAAGGTGACCTTTCAGAATCCAAAAGTTCCCTTGGTTTGAAGTCGTAGGACTTGGGTGCTTCAAACTTGACCGTGAGTCCAGACATTGAGTGGCTGAGGGTCGGGGGTCAGGTCCTGGGCGAGTGGAGACAGGTCAGAATCCCGACAGCGGACATGGCTCTGGGTCCACGCCCTTGGGCGGCCTGGAGCAGGACGCTGTGCAAAACAGCCTTGTCCTAATGCTTCTAGAACTCCACCCACATTAACTTTTCACTTGTATGTGGAGAGCCCATCCCCTTTCCTGCTAAGAGGTCGTTGAAGATCTTTTAGGTATTTTTCCCCAGTGTTTGTTTTTTTAAATTAGGATTTTATTTAACTTTGACAAGAGTATATTAGTATGTTCATGGTAGAAAATTCAGAGATTGCAGAAAAGTGCAAAATACAAGGTAAAAATCTTCCTAGCGGTGATGAAGACTTCTTAAACAAATGGTGGTTAGGGTGGCAATAAACACCTTTCTCAGATCACAAGGGTGCACATCCTGGACCTTGAGGGCCCAGGCCACAGGTCTCCAGTGGCCCTGAGCAGACATTAGTCAGGGTCTTTTTAAATCAGGGATTTGAGTGGCAGTGTTACACAGCAGGTGGGCCCAGTCGCTAATGTGTTGGACTTTTAGCAGCGTTTCGTTGAGCCTCTTGAGTTGGTCCTTTACTAGTATTTTCTCCCGGCTGCTGGGGCTCGAACTGTGATCTATGGTTAGAGCAAGGGCCGGCCTCCCGGGCCTCCAGCTCAGGCCCTCCCGTTCCGACCACAGCCCGTGAGGCGCGCAGCCCAGCTTTTGTCCCTGTGCTCCGTGTGCCCTGCTGCCGCTGCTTCTAGGCCTCGGTGTGATCACCCCACCTTGGCATGGGATGTTGCAGCCCCAGTACTCACTGTCCTCCTCTGCCCCAGGCCCTGGGGACCTAGTACCAAAGCGAGGGTCGCCACACGGAGGCAGCCTTGACCGCACGGATGCCTCCGCTGAGCCAGCCACCAAGCCCTGGCCGTCAGAGCTGGGCTCCCGGGCCTGTGCATCCTCAGCCGTCACTGCAGCTCCTTCCAGCTCCACCCCCATCTCCCGGCACCCAGGCCGCACCCAAGGTGAGTCACGTGTCCCTTAGAACCGAGAGGGAGGAGCTTCTGGGCCGGGGTCCTTCCCGAAGAGCCTGGCTCTCAGGGGCAGGGGGGCCTCTCAGACTCAGAGGTGGTCAGCAGGTTGGTGAAGCTGTGGACAGGCTTGGCCTCCCTCGGACACAGGTTCAGGCCTCAGCTCTGCCCATGGCGGTGTGGCTTTGGCGGATAACTCCACCCTCTGGAGGCCTGGGCCTAAGCCGCTCACAGGAAAGCCCTAGAACCCACCACCACTGCTCGGAATCGGTGGCACCAAGTAGCTCCCGAACAGAGGTGAACCAGAACTTGGGCTAAAATCCGGCAACGTTCGAGGTTTATTCTCCTGGGAGGAGGCTTGACAGGGTCTCTGAACTGGAGGTCGGTTGGTAGAGTGGAGGGCAGGTGTCCTAACTGAAAAGCAAGGGGGTTCGGGGAAGGATTGACAGGTTGGATGTCTCCAGGATGCCAGTAGCCATGGTGTCCGCACCTTAGATGTGCTAATACAATCCTTCAAGGCATCTGATTAGCAGGAGACATTCCCAGCAGAGCATTCGGGTCACATCTTGCCAGGTGAGGCCCGTGAGGATTCAGGACCCCGACACCTGAGGAGAGCCCGCAACGCCAGAGACAAACGGATGTGAGAGCAGCAGAGTCAGCGGTCACTGGGCAGAGACATACACTTTGAAACGCCCGTCATTAGCATCAGAGCAAGCGAAGTTGCACGCTTTCGTGAAACCGGCAGGACGCTATAAAAAGGAGCATTCGCGGGGAGAGCACTTGGAAATTTTAAATACTTAACAGAAAGGGAAAATAACACAACACTGAAAAAGAGATTCAGCTCATAGCTTAGAGATGGAAATATCTATATATAGCAGAATGAGCTGACAATGATGGCCCGGCGTGTTAGAAATTGATGAGAAAAGGTTTTTTTTTTTAAATATATTTTATTGATTTTTTACAGAGAGGAAGGGAGAGAGATAGAGAGTTAGAAACATCGATGAGAGAGAAACATCCATCAGCTGCCTCCTGCACATCTCCTACTGGGGATGTGCCCCGCAACCAAGGTACATGCCCTTGACCGGAATCGAACCTGGGACCTTTCAGTCCGCAGGCCGACACTCTATCCACTGAGCCAAACCAGTTTCAGCAGGTTATTGTTTTTCATGATCGTACCATCCACTGCACCCTGGACGCTCTGGCATGCATAGCCCTGGTTTGACAAGCCGAGCAAAGACAGGGTCCCTGTCCTCAGGGCTGCCTGGGTCGGCTTCAGGGCCTGGCCCCTTGTTTACAAATCAGAAACACCCTCAGAATCTGAGTTGAGTGAGCACTGGGCAGCCAGGCGGCCCTTCTGCGCTCCTGGCCGGACACAGAGGGCAGCCACTTACTGTTGGGCATCAGGGGAGCTGTGCCGTGTGCCGGCCGGGCAGCATGCTCCGGGGTCCGGGTGGGCAGTCAGCAGACGGCCTCTGTCTCCCAGGCTTGAGCAGGAGCCGGGAGCACCATGTCCCGTCGGATTTCCAGCAGCCAGTGTGGCTCCAGGCTGACCACGGGCTGTCTCGGCCTGGATCCCACCCTGAGCCAGAGCCCACACCTGTTCAGATCCTGCGGAGCCTGCCCGAGGGCCTGTCACACCGCACACCCAGCACTGCCCACAGCAACTCTCTGGCAGCCCAGTGCTCACGCTCAGGTGGACATAGAACTGTGGCAAAGGGGAGACTCTGGTGTCATTTTAGAGGGGACCCAGGGCTGCTGTCAGCAACAACCTAGCAGGCTGGAGGCACAGGGCAACTTAGTCCTTCTCAGGAAAGAGCAGTGACTGGTGGCCCTTGGGTTCCGGACTGTTTCTGGTGAGGAGCTGCCGGTTCAGGGCTCAGTCTCTAGGGAATCCGCATCCTCCATCCAGTGGTGGGTTCTTTCCTTTTTCCTTCCTCCAGCCACGGGAGATACAAGGCCCTGGGAGAGAATTGCTCGCAGGCCCCCTGCTTCTGGTGCAGCTGGCCCTGGAGGGTGGGAGGGGCTCCCGGGATACTGAGTCTCAGCTGCTTTTGCTGCATTGCCCTTAGGCCAGGACGCTGCTGCTTTCATTCGGAGTCCCAGGCATTGCGCCTGCGGAAGCATGATTTAACGTCGAGTCAGATAGAGTCCGGAGTATGAGGCTGTGTCGGCAGGAGAAATAGGGGGAGAGATATAGTACAGGCAGGACCTAAGGCTCCCTCCTCCAGGAGCTGGACACGACCACGATGCAGGGGCTGGGCCAGCGTCAGAGGTGGCCGTCTGGCAGGAGGCCCAGGTTCCCCCTGGATGTTCCAGGTCCCCTGACTCACAGCCGTATGTTCTCCGCAGGCTATCACTCAGATGACAGCCTCTGTGAGCGGTCCCTGGAGCTCGAGTTCGCCAACCACAGGCAGCAGCACGGTGAGTGGGCGGTGGGTGGTGCCCTTCAGCCTGGGTTCTGCGACAGAACCCTGTTTCCATCAACTGTGCTTGTCCTTCAAGCTAAGTCGTGTGTGCAAGTCCCACACACAAAGGAGGTGAAAGTGGAGTAGTTATGCTGGAGTGGGAACGGGGGACCCACAGCTCCTCAACACTCCTTCCCTGCCTCTCCTAGGGGCGGAAGCATGCGGCTCCTGCTTACATCCCTCCCGTGATGGGGAACTCACTACCTATCACGTGTCCTACTCCTGGAGGCTCTGACTCCCCTGGCTTGAAGGGAGGCCTAGTGACCCCTGCAGACGACACTGACTGCAGGGGGCTCTACTGTCCTCACCTGGATTTTAGTGCCCAGAGCAGCTCCCAGTGGTAAATCTCACCTTAGAAAGTGTTAGAAACACTGGCCTCTGACTGAGGCCTAGTGGAAGTGTCCGTGGAAGGGACACCAGCCTTCTCAGAAAGCGAGCACTTCCTCCCTCCTGAGGGTCCCAGCACCCGCTCGGGCACAGATGTCATTGTACACACGTGGACGTGCACACACTGCGTGTCCTGGCCCCCGCCCTCACGAGGGAGCCCTGTGCTGGTCTAGGCACAGTGTTCCCACGTGTGTTCCGGAAAGATCGATGCGGCAGTATGGGTGGGCTTTCTCCCAACCCCCCAACCCTTTGCTTTCCCAGAGCGGCCCTTTTTTAATCTGTACTGGAGGTCTGCATGAGATTTCCTTTGCTAACAAAATTGTGTGAGGCCACAGCCCAGACCTCACAGACATGGATGTTACAAGTTGCCATTCTGCATGGCCCACTGCCCTCTGTGCACGGGCCTAGCACTCAGGTGAGGCTGGACCCCTCCGGGGGGCGTCAGGAATCCCAGGGTCTCCTCCCGGGGGCTTCCCCTGGACCACGGCAGAGTCGCTTTGTGATGCAGTTGTCCGATGGGATGGTTTAGTCCGGGTTAGACTGGTCATCGGCCCTTCAGTTAAGCATTGCCATTTCCCTCAGGGTCCCGGCCGAGCAGCTTAGAGAGCAGCAGGAATGCATCCAGTGACAGCTCACCTCTCAGCCTGAAGGGTAAGTCGGCCTTCCCTCCTGGGCACTTTTCAGTGCACTTGGATCTCCGCTCTGGGCTGGTATTATTTGTGTAACTTAAGAAATACAATTAGCAAGCTTCTTTGAAGCATGATGCGTTTGCATTCATAGGGCACGTCATTCCGTTCGCAGCTTAGGCCTGGGAGTTTTAACAGATTTGGGTTCAAATCCCTTCTCCACTGACCAGCTCCGGGCACCTGGCGAGCCACCCATCCTCCGAGTCTGAGCTCCTTCAGCTTCCGGATGGGGACGACGCCAGTGGTTACGTCCACAGGGGTCAGCGGACACGGGGTGACTGGTTCCTTTACAGCAGTGGTTCTCAACCTTCTGG
>NW_005362797.1:2673549-2687043 GCF_000412655.1 Myotis brandtii | reverse complement strand
TAATGTGACTACTGTTACAAATCGTAATGTAAATAAATATCTGATATGCAGGATGGTCTTAGGTGACCCCTGTGAAAGGGTCGTTCGACCGCCAAAGGGGTCGTGACCCACAGGTTGAGAACCGCTGCTTTACAGTGTTTACAGTTTGTTTAATGGTGCAGAATACGGTCTGTCTACTACACTGTTTCAAGAGTGATCCAGTGCGATACCTTACAGCTGTTGATAATTGAAGCTTGAGCAGAAGCTTTCCACTTCTTTCCCAAGTTATTTTGTTTTTAAATGCCAGCGTGAACTTCTAAAGAATTCCAGAATGTCCTTGACATCCACAATGCCAGCCTGGGTTCCCGGGCAGGGCTCTGTTCCGTGAGCTGCAGGCAGCACGGAGCCCACGGGAGGCGGGCGAGCGAGAGTGGGAGACTGACGCGTGTCCCTCTGTGTCCCCTCGCCCTGGCACCAGGCTCCTCCGACCCGCTCCACCGCAGGCCCGAGAGCTTCAGCAGTGAGGACCTCATTCCCAGCAGGGACACAGCCACTCTGCCCCGCGATGCCAGCGCCCCAGGACGCACTGCCCTCAGCCGCCAGGAGTACCCGCCACCCCGGAACGGGCCTCTCCCCCAGGAGTGCATCCAGAAGAGGGGTGTGGCCCAGCCCCAGGCCTGGGTGCGGCCCTGCGCCTCCCCGAGCAGGGAGATGGTCACCCTGGAGGAGTTCCTGGAGGAAAGCAACCGGGGCTCCCCCACCGCTGTGAGTGACCGGAGCTCTCTCTTCCCCTTCCCTCGCTCCCCCTTCCCTCGCTCCCCCTTTCCTTGCTCCCCTCAGATGGACGGGCACCAGAGGCAGAGACCTTGACAGCGAAGTCACAGAGAGGGACAGGCTGGGGCAGCGTAGCCTGGCTGCAGAGCTGGCTTAGATGGGGGGGCATAACCCCTAGCCAGAAAATGACCATGCGCTGGCCGCCAGCCCAGACCTGGGAGGCTGTTTTCTTCATCTGACGTGAGCGGCGGAAACGTAATGCCAGCAGGAGGGTGGGAGGTGTGTGCCCACCCCCTGGAGCATCCCTGCAGGGGGCGGCCGGCGCCCACATGCAGAGTTAGGATCTCCCGCTCGGGGTGTGGCAGAGCTCGGAGCACCCGCTGACTCTGACTCTTCACTGGCAGAGGTTTCTCGGGGAAGGGCCAGATGGTAAACGTTTCAGGCCGTGCAGTCTCTGCTGCAAACTCCACTCTGCCGCTGGGGCAGGTGGCGGGCCAAGGCGTCTATCCATGAAAGTTTTTAATCATTTAAAAATGTGAAAACCATCCTTCGCTCACAGGCCAGAGTGGCGAGCAGGAGTTGGCCCGCAGCGCGAGCTGGTTGAGTGCTGCTCTGCAGCTCTGGCCCTGAACGGCAGCGGCAGTAGGAAACCCTCGTGTCTCGGGGTAGCGTTCCTGACGCTGCACGTGCGCCTTGTAGTCTGTCTGACTTCCTGCCACGAGCTGTTGGGTCCCTGCACGGATGAAGTTACAGTTGAGAGCCTCGGAGGATTGTAGGGCTCCGGTAATTCTGTCTCGTTCCCCTTAAACGTACACAGTTGAACTTTCTCTGGCCACATAGTAAATCCTACGGCCTGCTTTAGTAGAGCCCAGTGACACGGCAAATCCAGACTATTTGTTCAGTCGATATAAATCCTACGGCCTGCTTTAGTAGAGCCCAGTGACACAGAATACAAACTACTTATTCAGTCGATGTTTATTGAGCAGGACTACATGTTAGGCAGCACGCATGATGCCTGCTCAAAAACACTAAGTAAACCAGCTCATCAGCAAGTTCCATCACATACTTGCTAGGTGCCTCGTCTGCTGGTTGGCCCTGAAAGGAAGTATATGCATGGCCTCTGCCCTCCCGTCATTTCTGTTTCTATCTGCAAAGCGCTATGCCAGGGGCTGGAGAGAAACAAAAGCCCTGCCTCACTACGTTCACAGTCTGATGCTGAGGTTCTCAAACTCGGGCGGGTGTCATGCTCCCCTGGGCTGCCTGGACACAGGCTGGACCCCAGGAGCTCTGGGGTGGGGCTCCCCTAGAATCTGCATTATGACCAGCTTCCCAGACGATGCCTTATCTTTTTCAGCCTAAATGGGACCCAAACAACCTCACTGCAGGAGTTGTTGTGGAAGCTGATGCTCAGCTCCTGAGATCCACTCCACCTTCCTCCGTCTTCCCAGCGTGTCCCCCGTGTGCCCCCCAACTAACCTGACGCCTCCCCCCTCCCCCAAGCAGGCCTGAAGGAAGTGGTAGTCACAACAGTGCCCGCACTCAACACCTCCACTCCCTGAGTGTGGTTGGCTGGGAGGGGGTGGAGGGGGTGTCATAAGAGGGGCCCAATGGGTGGCCAGAGAGGGTGGACTCATGCAGGTGGGTGACAAAGATTTAGAAAGGATCAGAGAGGAGCCGGCTGCAGAGTCGGACAGCTGTGGGTTCAAATCCCCGATCTGCCACTCTCTAGATGCGGGACCTGCTGAACCTCTGTCCTCAATTGCCTTGCCTATGAAAGGTTGTTTTAATACAGCCTTGCAAGGTTGCTTTGAGAATTGAATGAGTTGGGGGGTTGTCTTTGTTCTGTTCTTTCCCAGTTATACCTGTGGTTTCTAGCATCGTGCCTGGCCCCTGGGAAGCAGTTGGTAAGTGGTCCCTGTTGATATTAATGACCACAGGTCTGACTGTACGAACGCCCAGGATGTGTGACTCCTAACTAGCACGTAAAGCAGCAGAAGGTGTCTCTCAGGTTGAGTGTCCAGATGTCTTCACGGGCCAGGAGTTGTTGGCAAGTGCAGGTGGCTCCTGGGTTGCTGAGCCGCCCCGAGACTGACACCGCCTGACACAGATCTAGCGGCCGGGGCCTGACTCCTCCTGCCGGTGAACGCTGACTCATCTTCCGAGTGCTCTCCCTTCCTTGCCTCTTCTCGTGGAGGAGACACCACGAGGCCCCTCCAGGCTGTGAGGTGCTGGCCGGGGGCTGCAGTTACCAGAGCAGGGTCAGGCCTGGGCTTCTGACTCTGCCTGCCCAGCGTGGTGGGAAAGGACACTGGTTCTCTGGCCAGGGAAGCCCAGCCGGGCACCTGCTCAGCCGGGGGAGCAGCGTGAAGGAAACAGTGGCAGGTGGCCACCCACGGCTCAGCCTTGCACTCCCCTTGGGGGCCCGCCTCGCTCGTTCCCACCACGGCCTTTCTCAGATCAGGAGGAAGGTTGCAATTGCAAAAGGAATTGTTTTTGTTTGTTTGTTTTCATTTTTTCTTCTGAAGTTTTGTTGTTAATATACAGGAAGGCAATGGATTTTTGCACCTTGGTTTTGTATCCTGCAACTTGACTGTATTTGTTTATTGTTTCTAACAGTTTTTTGGTGGAGTTTTTAGGGTTTTCATGTCATCCACAAAAAGTGACATTTGACTTCTTCCTTCCCTGCCTTTTCTTTCTTTCTCTTGCCTTATTGCTGTGGCTAGAACTTACAGCACATGTCCTTGTGGAGAGAGTGGACATTCTTGTCTCGTTCCTGATCTTAGAAAAGCTTTCAGTTTTTCACCATTGAGTATGATATTAGCTGACGTTTTATCACATATGGCTTTTATTATGTTTAGGTACTGTCCTTCTATTCCTATTTTATTGAGCGTTTTAATCATAAATGGATGTTGTATCTGATCCAATGCTTTTTCCTGCAACTATTGATAAGATCATGTGATAATGTAGTGTATTACTGCTTTTGCTGCATCCCAGACGTTTTGATATGGTATATTGTCATTCTCATTTGTCTCTTTATATATTTTGTTCTCATCTTTTATTTCTTCATTGCCCCAGTCATTTTTTAGTAGTATGTTGTTTAATCTCCATGTATCTGTGAGGCTTTTAAAAAATATATATATTTTTAGTGACTTCAGAGAGGAAGGGTGAGGAAGAGAGAGATAGAAACGTCAGGGATGAGAGAGAATCATTTATGGGCTGCCTCCTGCATGCCCACACTGGGGATCGAGCTGGCAACCTGGTCATTTGCCCTTGACAGGAATCGAACCCAGAACCCTTGAGTCTGCAGGCCGACGCTCTATCTACTGAACCAAACTGGCTAAGGCTATTTGTGAGTTTCTTTACTTCCTTTTTGCATTTGATTTCTAATTTCAAGGCATTGTGGTCAGAGAATATGCTTGGTATAATTTCAATTTCATGATTTGTTGATGCCAGTTTTGTGACCAATATGTGGTCTAACCTTGAGAACGTTCCATGTCCGCTGGAGAAAAATGTATAATCTGATGTTCTGTGATGAAAGGTTCTATAAATGTCAATTATGTTTCTTTGTCTAGTGTTTCACTTAAGGTCTATATTTATTTATTTTTTTTAATATTTTTATTGATTTCAGGGAGGAAGGGAGAGGAAGAGAAACAGAAACATCAATGATGAGAGAGAATCATTGATCGGCTGCCTCCTGCACACCCCCTACTAGGGATCGAGCTCGCAACCTGGGCATGTGCCCTTGACCAGAATTGAAAATGGAACCCTTCAGTCTGCATGCTGATGCTCTATCTACTGAGCCAAACCAGCTAGGGCAAGGCCGATATTTATTTATTGATTTTCTGTTTGGTTGATCTGTCTAGAGCAGGGGTCCTCAAACTACGGCCCACGGGCCACATGCAAATACAAATACTGTATTTGTTCCCGTTTTGTTTTTTTACTTCAAAATAAGATATGTGCAGTGTGCATAGGAATTTGTTCATAGTTTTTTTTTAAACTATAGTCTGGCCCTCCAACGGTCTGAGGGACAGTGAACTGGCCCCCTCTTTAAAAAGTTTGAGGACCCCTGGTCTAGAGCTATCAATGGAGTATTAAGGTCCTCCAACTATGATTGTCTTTTGATCTGTTTCTCCCTTTAGTTCTGTGAGTAGTTGTCACATATTTCGGCGTTTCCTGGTTGAGTGCATATATATTAAGAAGTGTTACGTTTTCTTGATGTAATGTTACCTTTATCATTAAAGTGTCCATCTTTGTCTCTTGTTACCTTGAAATATATTTTGTCAGATATAAGTATGGATACACCTGCTTTTCTGTGGATCTTGTTTGCTTGGAGAATCATTTTCCACCCTTTTACTTTGAATTTACCTTTGTCTTTGTAGCTTAGATGTGCCTCTTGTAGGTGACATGGTTGGGTTTTGTTTTTGGATCCACTCTGCTATTCTGTGCCTCTTGGTGAATTCGGACCATTTACATTTAGGGTAATTAGTGATGTATTAGGATTTCCTATAGCCATTTTATATTTTGTTTCCTGGTAGCTCTGCCTCCCTTGATTCTTTTCCTTTATATTTCTATCTGGGGTTTTTTGGTGGTATTCCATTCATCTTTCCTCGGTTTCCTCTTTTTTTAAGCTATATGTCCTAGTTTGGGGATTTTTGTGTGTGGTTATCATTAGGTTTATAAAAAAATGAAGTTGCATATATAACGTAGTTTTTGTTCTTTTGAGTGCATCTGATTTTCATCTTCCTTTGCCAGTTCAGACCTCCCCCCCCTCCCCTTTTATGTTTTTGTTGTCACAGATTATCCCTGTTTATGCTGTAAGTTTTTCGATGGTCTTACTCGTAGTGTTGTGACCTTATGTTCTTTGTTTCAGGTAGAATAAGTCCCTTGAGTATTTCCTGCAATGGGGGTTTTCTGGTGATAAAATCCCTCAGCTTCTGTATGTCTGGGAACGTCTTTATTTCTCCTTCATATTTAAAGGATAATTTTGCTGGACATATTACTCGTGGCTGGTAATTTCTCTCTTTCAAGCCCTTGAATATTTGGTTCTACTCTCTTCAGGCCTGTAGAGTTTCTACTGAGAAGTCAGATGAAATTCTGATGGGTTTTCCTTTGTAGGTCACTTCCTTTTTTCCCCTGGCCACTTTGAGAATTTTTCTTTGTCGTTAATTCTTGACAGCTTCAATACCAAGGGCCTTGGAGAGGGCCTCTTGGATTGAGGTAACTAGGTGTTCTGTGTGCTTCTGGGATTCGAGGATCTAGTTCTTCCCATGGATTTGGGAAGTTCTCATCCACTGTTTGTTTGAATAGGCTCTCCATTCCATGCTCCCTCTTCCCTCCTCCGAATGCCTGTAATTCTAATGCTGCTTTTTCTGATGGAGTCAGGTTTCCGGAGTGCTTTCATTTTTCTTTATGCTTGGGTCTCTTCTCTCCTTCTTTCTGCATCATTTCTTGATTCCTGTCTTCAATATCACTAATTCTTTCCTCTGGTTGGTTCTGTTTTCTGTGCTCAGTAGTTCACTTTTAATCTCTTTAATTGCATGCTTCATTTCCTGGATTTCTGACTGGTTCTTTTCTGATGTTTCCATCTCTTTTGTAAAGTACGCATTTTGTTCATTGATTTGTTTTCTGAGTGCACTGAGTTGCCTGTGGGTATTTTCTCGCATCTCATTGAGTATTTTCAGAACCTTAATCTTGAAATCTCTGTTATTTATATCACATATTTCCATGTGTTCCAGCCTGCTTTCTGGGGATTTGTCATTTTCTTTCTAGTCATCCTCATTGCTGTGGTTCTCCATGGTATTTGCTGTCCTTCTTTGCTTATGCATTTATCGCTGAAGAGGTCTATTTATAATTTTCCAGTAGAGGGCACTGAATCTCAAGATTTTTTTTTTTTTTTTTTACCTCTGTGGTCTCTCAGTCTTGAACCTCCACCGCTTCCGTAAGACCGTACAGCCGTGCTGCTTGGGGGTGGGGTTTGTTTTGCCCTCACCATCACGGCGACCCCTGACCTCCAAGGACCCTCCTGGCCCTCACTCCTGCCTCTCAGTTCTTCCTCTCTTCTCTATAGGACCCTCCTGGTTGCCGGGATGACCTGCTAAGTGACTACTTCAGAAAGGCCAGTGACCTCCCAACCATCGGAGGCCAGCCAGGCCCACCTGCCAGGAGAGAAGGGGCCAGGATGCCCACCAGCTTGGTGGCCCCCACCCTCAAGATGGCTGTCAGCACCTCGGAGGGGAAGCTGCTAAAGCCGGGACAGTATGTGAAGCCCAACTTGAGACCTGCCGACGCTGAGACCCCACCCAGTGCCCCCCTGAGGCCGGCCCAGCCTCCCCAGAGCCTTTCTCTGGGCAGACCCCGGCAGGCCACAATGCCCCCAAGCTCCCACACGCCTGCCAGCCGGAGCGCGTCCCTGAGCAGGGCCTTCAGCCTGGCCTCAGCTGACCTGCTTCGAGCCAGCGGGCCAGAGGCCTCCAAACAGGACTCTCCTCTGAAGCCAGGGGGTTCTGAGGCCTCAGGGGGCAGAGAAACAGGCAGCCACACCCCGCAAAGCCCCATACCCCTCAGCTCCCACAGCCTGGCCCGGGAGAAGACCCCACTTGTGGGAAAGGCTGGTGGCTCCTATCAGGCCCCGGGTCCCCGAAGCCGACCACTGGACATGAGGCGCTTCTCACTGGCTCCCCCAAAGGAGGAGAGGCTGGCTCCCCTGCCACAATCCGCCACGGCCCCAGCCATTGCCACTGGAGGCGGTGGTGGCAGCAACTCTCAGCCCCACCACCGCTCACCAACCCCAGCCCCAGCTGTCAGGACTAGGCCCCCAACCCCCCAACACTCAGGGGAAGTGGCCACCATTGCGCCTGTCCGGGTGGGGCTCAGCCTCTCAGAGGGTGACGGGGCCCCAGGACAGGCCCACAGAGAGGGGCTCCCTGCCAAGAGCCCGGGCAGGTCTCCCGACTTGGCTCCCCGCACCAGCCGGGCCCCTGAGGACTTCAGTCGTGGGAACAACTCAAAAAGCATGCCGGCGTCCCCAGAGCCGGGTGGGGACCAGCAGACTGTGTGGTACGAGTACGGCTGTGTGTGACTCGTCTCCTGGCCCCATAGCCCGAGCCTTAAAACTACTGACGCGCCTTCTGATGACCGCGGCCGCCTCTCCTGTCCGCCTGTGGTGCCAGGAGAGGGCTGTAGAATGAGGAAAGGGGTCCCCATGTGCCTCTTCCATTCGTTCTGTTAGTGAGAACGCTGTGCCAAGGTGTGGAACACGTGTCTGACCCTCCAGCCGCTCGTATCTTCTGAACAAATCCACTTTGGCCTGGGGACGCTCACACTGCAATGACAGACCGACTTCCCCGAGGCAGACACTATGTGAACGTGCCCCTTAAAACGCTTGTTTGCAGCTTGACCTCCATGAAAGTGTGCGTGTGACGGTGAGCAGATACACACATGCTCTCAGGGCTGAGCCCTGGTCGGGAAACTCTACTCCCTCTCCCAGAAGCCAGATGATCCTAGGAAGAGCCCAGACCGGCCACACTACAAAGACCTGGAGGCCCTGGGTAGACCCTGGAGTCAGGCTCACTGTTAACCCAGGGCGCTGTCGAGCCAGGCCTGGGGCCCCATGTACTTCGCCACGGCCAAGGTGGCCTCAGGCTTTGCCTTCTCCAGCTGGCTCCCCTGCTCACTTATCTATAAACACTGGGTCTGCTCGGCCTGGGGGTGGAGTAGAGAGAAGCCTTGCCCGCCCCCTCCCAGCAAGTGTACATAGTGTGTACGGGCGAGGGGCGGGGGGCGCGAGAGGCAGGTGCAGCCTGATTTGGGATGTGGCTGCAGCACCCCAGTGTCCCCACATCGAGGGTGAGACGTTGATTTATTTCTGAATAATTTCTGTGGTAGAAACCAAATTTCTTTAATATATTACATATATGTGTACACACTCATGAAATATATATATATACTTTGATGGGGATCTACAGGATGTCCCCCCCCAAAAAATGTACGCACTAACAGCTGATAACTCAATTTTCACTTCTTTTCAGGTTAACATTCGAAATAATGGGTGAAGCCAGGCTAAGCTCTGAACAAAGATAACTTACCCCCTAGACTCACATAAAAGATAAAAGTTTACGGTACGAAACCGGCAACGGTGCCTGGACCACAGCTACTGTGGCGCAGCGGAATCACCAACATCGAGAACCATTTCGTTCGGTGTTTGTGCTCCTTCTCTCAATACCTGCCCTCGATTCCTCGACTGCTGCCGGTTTCGTGCCGTAAACGTCATCCTTTATCCCCCTAAAAAGTCTGGTGGGTAAGTTCTTTTTGTTCAAAGCTTAGTCTGGCTTCACCCATTGCTTCAAATAAATTAAACCTGAAAAGGGAATTAAGTGAGTTGTCAGCTGTTAAAGTGCGTTTATGTTCCAATGGGAATCGTTCATTTCCATCGGGAGTCTGGCCTCTCTACATTTTTGGGGGACGCCCTATATTTATATCCCACGGGGAGTCATTCTTTCCCATCGGGAGTCTCCCCTGCTGCTGTGTGCATTTGGCCGGGTTCCTGACACATTTTGTTTCCTGTTGTTTACTAAGGTGCTCTTCCTGGGATGTACCAACTTGGTGATTGGGATTTTATAAAGATTTTTTTCCTTTTGAGCTAAAGTACTGAGAAAGAAATGGGAATGTTAACATGGTCGATTTTCGGAGTGCTTTGGGTTGTGTATTAGCCATTGATTCTGGGACACAAGGACGGGTTTGTAATAAAATGAGATGTTGTAAAACTGAGTCCTAGTTTTCCTCGCCACTCGCCACTGGCAGCGCTGTCGGGGCATTGGGACTCCAGGCTCCCTGCTCAGCCCCCCAGTCTCCTCAGCCCCTGGAATCCACCAGCTCCCTTTGCCTGAGGTCAGAGAATGGGAAAGCGACGTTTCCTATTTTCCAGGCTTGTGTTTAAGTTCCTATAAGTTGAATCCCATTTAGATACGGGATTTAGATCATAGCAGGAGCTTAGCTTAAAGTGATCCTTTGCTCTGTTCGAGTGAAGCATCCAGAAGGTGGGTTGGAGAAAGGGTTGGAGACATGAAATAACCATCGTGCCTCTAGGCTTTTCCGATCCACTGTTTGGCTCTAGATGGTGGACGTGAGCTGCAGCAACCAGCCAGGTTTCCTGCCTGTGACTCATCATCAGTGGTCAAGAGCCAGATTTTTTAACCGATCGTGTTGCTGTTTGTCCTGGTACAGGCTGATCAAGGACCAATTGCTGACAGCAACCAAGGACCCTGCCTCAGTCCTGAATGGGTTTTTGTAACTAGGTTATCAGTTGCTGCTTTCCGTGGGCAGCCTCTAAACGTAAATTGCAAACTATATACCTTCACCCTTACAATCCAAAGCTCTAGACTAGAGCCCAGCAGTATTCAATGGTTGTGTAAAAAGTACAATAAAATTTCAAATGTGTGCCATGCAGAAAAAATAAGTAAAGTGATCCTTTGGATTTTTCCAAGGCTACTCAACTAGGAAGAGGCAGATGAGGGAGGAAGGGAGGCCGGCATGTAAATATCCCCACCTGACCCAGTCTTCTAATGGTGTTCTGTCCAGCTGCCGCCTGCGTGTCCCCTTCCTTCCTCACCAAACCTCTCCTGGAAGGTGCCTTCTCTCGCCTCCTTTCCCCTTCTTTCCCCGAGGTCCTGCAGCGGTGGGAGCCGCCCACTCAGCGAGCTGCCCTCCCCAATGCTTGGAGCCAAACTGAGCAGCGGCACCTGCAGGCCGCCTCCCCTGCGCCTTTGGCTTTTGCAGGATCTGACACTGGCCGGTCACCCCTCAGAGCTCTCAGCCTCTGTCCCCTGATGCTCGCCCGTCTGGGACAGCTCTTCAGGGCTCACACTTGCCAGTCGCTCTGTCACTCACTCATTCCTTCCACAAACAAACACTGAACGCTCCTGTGTGCTCACTCCCGGGTTCCACCGTGGAGGCAGCTCCCTCCAGGCCCCCTCTGCAGGGCTGACCCACCTGCTCCCCAGCACTGACCACTGCTGAGCTTCAGGCCTGAGGTCGGCTGCCTTAGACCTTCTGCCCGGGCTGCAGGCTTCCTCCACTCTCTCTGGCTCCTCTGGGCTCCCTACTTACCCAAGGACACCAGCTGTCAATCACAGAAGCCAAAAGCCTGTGGTGCAGGCTGGACGCCTCCTCTCTCCACTTCCCACAGGTGATAGCTCCCCTGAACCTGGGAATGGGTCTGGAATCTGCCCGCCCATCTTAGCTGACTGTTCTCATCCCAGGTCCCCCCGACACCCCTGTCCCTGGGTCTTGGCAGGGGCTTGCCAACTGGTCTGCCTGCCTCCCACAACTCGGCCCCATGGCACCTCTCGGCATTCACGCTGGGTGACCTTCCTTTTTGAACCTCCCCTCCCTCAGCCTCCACACTCGCTACAGCATTTCTTTGCGGTCTAGCTTCTCCATGGGTCACTTCAGGGTGCACCCAACCCTCTATCACCCCCCACCCCTCCAGCCCGAGACAAGCTTGTACACACCCACAGCTTTCATTGCAATCTTCCCGAAGGCTCCAAACACCTCTAGCCACAGCCTCTCCTGGGAACCTCCAGGTCTGTTCCCAGCTTGGATGTCCCGAGACACCTCCAACTCAAAATGCTCAGCACACGGTTCACCATCCTCCCCCACCAAAGCCTCTGTGCGCCTCCTCTCATCACCTCTGTCCCCTTCCCCCAGACCATGTTGGGCATCCCCCTCTCTCTTCCCCGTGTCCTATCCATCACTCCCTCAGCTGCTTCCAACTCTGATGTCTCGCTCACATACCCAGCCAACCCAGGTGGTGGGCCCCCCTGGGCAGTACCACGGGGTCCCGTTGCTGAGGGGGCACCCAAACCATGCCCCGTGGAGCTCCAGGGCCCCACCTCTACCCTGGCCTGGGAGCTGTGTGATCTGGGGGATGGGAAACATCCAAGTGACAGCTCAGGGCCGAGGTCTGCCTGCAGAGAGGGTGGGGTCACCTGTGGCACCAGAGGGGCTCTCCCTGGGAGAACAGCAAAGTGAGAAAATTAGAAAACGTCGCACAAACCTTGGGAAGGAAGCATCCAGCCAAATGTTTATCAACCAACCAGAGGAAGAGGAGGGACTATGTTTATCTGTATGCACACACATACATACACATGTATATACACATGTATGCACACAGCCCATCGATTCCCTTAGAAAGCTCTCATTGATTTTCCAAACAGGTGTATTGATAGCCCACCTATGCTTGCCCTTGACTGACAGATGAGTGTGGTTCCAACGTGAATGTTGGATGATGTTTTCTTTTATGTTGGCAAGTAAAGCGAGCTGAAGGTGTCTGTGAGAACCTCACTCATTTGTTAATGATGTGAGTGACTACTCAATCAGTCCTTTTCTGAATGCCAGCCCAAGTCTCTCAATTTCTTGTAATATACTCACATTGTAATGGCTACAGACATTTTTTGAAACTAGAGATACAATTTACATACATTAATATTCACCCAAGCCCTAGCTAGGTTAACTCAGTGGATAGAGCGTCAGCCTGTGGACTGAAGGGTCCTAGGTTCTATTCAGGTCAAGGGCACATACATGCCCAGGTTGCAGGCTCAATCCCCAGTAGGGAGCGTGTAGGAGGCAGCCGATCAGTGATTCTCTCTCATCGTTGATGTTTCTAGCTCCTCCCTTCCTCTCTGAAATCAATAAAAATATATTTTAAAAAAAATATTCACCCAAGACACACTTCTAAGTTTAATCTTTACTTTTAACATTTCCCCCATCACTTTCTCGTCTAGAGCCAGTAGACACTGAAGAAAACAAATCAAGCCCTGGTTTGGTAACGTGCCAGTTTCTATGGTGTAAATACGTTCACCACAAGCAATTTCAAGCTGCCAACATGAAGTCCCTAACCCCGGAGATGGGAAGAGATGTGCAGGTGTGAAACACGATCTAATATCACCTCCACGAAGGTATAGTAGGTCTAGACAACCCCAAGAGCATGGGTACTGGTACAGTGATTACAAGTGGCAGGTTCTGAGTATTTGTTACCTTTGTTTTTAATATAAATTATTTAATCGCAGGCTTACGTAAGTTCATTTTTAATGATGGCTGTGTTTAACACCTGGCTTTCCAATCCCTGGAAACACGGATGGGCTCTCACAAGCCAGCACAGGCTGGCTCCAGCACAGCAGGGGGAGGGCTGGGCTGAAAGGGAAGGGACAACGAGGAAGAAGTGGCCAAAGCAGAAGGTGCATGTCCAGAGCAGAGCAGCTGGCCCTCCTGGTCCCTGCTGGCATGTGGGGGCGCAGTGACACCCCCCACTCCCCCAACACGGGCACAGAGAGGCCCCCTGGGCTGGGGCTGGAGGCTGGAAACTGCCCAGGCTTCTCTCTCCCCTGCCCTCCTTCCTCCTTGACCTTTTGCAGGGGGTAGAGCGGAAAGAGGGGCCTGGGAAACCATCACCTCCCATCTGCGGAGTGGGGCAGAGTGGACAACAGGAAGGCGGGCAGGAGCCTGGAGGGGAGGGTCCTGGCAGGGCTGACACGTGCGGGAGCGGGAGGGTGGGAGGAGATGGAGGGGGCGTCCTAGCAGGGCTGAGAAATGGCATTCCCTTTCCAAGCTGTTTTCTGGCCCAGCCCCCTGAGGTGGGGTTCACGCAGCCGCTTCGCGCAGGCAGGCTGAGCGCTGCAGAGGCGACACCGGCCACCTGTGTCCCCATCGCCCCTCCCCCGAGACCCCCGAGGACACAGGGAGGAG
>NW_005362797.1:2663786-2673040 GCF_000412655.1 Myotis brandtii | reverse complement strand
GACAGCGGCGGACGCGGGGCGGAGGGACCACGGGCCTTCAGCGAGGCCCGCTCCCCAACACTAACCGCAGCTGGAAAGTGGAAATTCCGTCTGCGAGAGAGGGCTTGGCGGCGAGTGGAGGACGGAAGGCCTGGGAGGTCCGGCCCTATCATGCCAGGGACCTGCCAGCACGTGGGTGGCACTTGGGGACACAGCAAGCCAGAGGGGGCTGTCCTGCCCAGGGTGCCTGGGGTGGGGCACATCTCAAAAGTCCAACACTGTCCAGGTTCCCTGGGGACGTGCCCGCACCTGCCTAAAGGTTAGGCCCACTTGGGAGGAGCCCAGGACCCACCCAAGGGGGCTCTCCTGGGCTCAGTGGCACCAGTCCGGCTGGGGAATGTCATCCTGCTCAGGGGTGGGGAGTGGGGGCGGGGGAGCAAACTGCTATCCACTGACTGTCTGCTGGTCCTGGTACTTATCCCGAATTATCTCCTTTAACTGTCCCAGTTCATCCCTTCCTTCTCTCAGCGCATGGGCCCTCTGCTGGGCTTCAGCCCGCACCTACACTGTTCAGAGGGCTCCTTCATCCACTGCACCATGCACACCACCCCCGGGAGCATTCCCAAGGTACCTCCTAGTTCCCTTGTAGGTTTCCGGTGAGAAGTCTCCTCTTTCAGGAAGGCCACCCTGACTGCCCTCCTCCTGATCAGGAGCTTTTGAACTTTGGGCTCCCACAGTGTGGTCCCTCCCTCTTGTCCTCCTCCTCCAATCATAGCTGTTGTCAGAGTATTGTAATTGCTGTGGTAATCCTAGTTTTCCCTTCTAAATCAGAGTTTCAAAAACTCCACCATTCAAACTTCATTTTATTACATATGTGGGGGAGGAAGACATTTTCCTTCCCCTTCCTAGGTTCTTTAACTGGCCTAATAATTAAATCGGCACCAGACAGATTCACAAGAGAGAATAACCACATTTAGTTACAAATGTGTGCATGGGAACCCCACGTCCATGAGCGAGTCAGAGACCCCGCATCCACGAGGGGCTCAAAGACTGGAAGGGAAATGAGGTATGTATGACGTTCTGAGTTAAGAATGAGCCGAGGTGCCTTGGGGCTTCAGAGGGGAAAGGTCATTGCAGGATGATAAGAACAGATGCTCAGTAACTCAGAGTTTGCCTTGCCCCAGAGATAGATCACCAAAAAGAGTTATTTCTGGTGATAACTCCTATTATGGGCAAGGCCCCTAATTCAAATTCTTCTAGGTAGTTAAGGGGGAGGCAGATGTTTCTCTTGAGCCCAACAGGGTCACCATAGCCTTTAGCTCAGAATAGCCCCCATGCCACAGAGAAGGGAAAGAGACGGGACGCATGTCCCCTTATGCAGCCTGCCACCCCTGTGGGCCTCACACTGCTGATCCTGTCTTCTCTCTGGCCAGCCTGTACTGGCCCTGATGCCCACTGTGTGGCTCCCTTGAGGCTTCCCTGCTGTCTAGACTCCTGACGTGGGAGCTGTGGCTCCAGCGCCATCTCTTCCATGTCCCCTGAGCTCCTGCCTCCACCAGGCAGCCCTCCGGGGTGCTCAGCTCCTCTCCTCCATATCCACTTAGCCACACAACCCTGCATGACAAGGGGAGGGTGTGCAGGCCACTCACTGTCCCCTGGCTGGCTCCTGCCTCTCTCCAGCTTTCTTTTCTTCCTGTCCAGGAACGCACACTGAGCAGACTAGCTCGGCCCCTGTCTAACCAGCCCCTCTCCCCTCGCAGCGCCCCACCCCCAGCTCTGTGCGGGTTCTCAGACCTCGTTCTCTCAGACCTCACAGCCGCTCAGCTTGCCTTCTGACCCAGTTCCCACTCGCCTTCCCCACTATGGAGAGTGTGTGCTGGGGGTGGGGATTAGGCCATGGACGTCCTAAGGGAGTGATCAGGCCCGTTGCTGAGGGGCACTCAGTGCTTCTTTGTCCACAACTGGACCCAGTGGTCAATTCCAGGGCAAGAGGAAGAACCTCCACACGTACAGTCACGGTTCTATTACACTTAAGTTCACACACACACATTTCTAATCCTCACCTGAGGATATTTTTTTTATTACTTGAGAGAGAGAGAAAGAGACCATCAATGTGAGAGAGAAACATCCATCAGTTGCCTCCCATATGCACCCCGACCAGGGATGGAACCCACAGCCTAGCTATGTGCCCTGACTGGGAATCGAACCTGCAACCTTTTGGTGAACAGGATGATGCTCCAACCAACTGAGCCACCCAGCCAGGGCAAGTTCACTTATATTTAAACGGTAATTGTGTCCCACTCCCATAAGTGGCAAATCAGTACCCCCTGCCGCAAAAGGGCGGTGATTAAACAAGAAAACATAGAAAACCAAGCCGTGTTATTAAATTTTAATTAACACCTGTTGCCTGCAGACCAGCCTCTAGGATACAAGGGGAGATGAGCAAGAATTAAGCTGGCGTTCAGCACATACTAGTGCCCAAGACTTTCTCCTTAGTGTAATGAAATGGATTCAGAGGGAATTGGACAGGGAATAACAAACTATGTGATTAAATTCCCACCTGTCAGCACCTGCTGAGTGCTACGTGCCACCGGAGCTCAAAGTGGTACAGAACAAACCTTCAGTCTATTTTGTGTCACCTGAAGGGTCACTTCCTCCAGGAAGCCCATCCTGATGTGCCCCCTTACGCTGCACTTCTGCTGTAACACTCGTCGTGTGTTATTGCAATGGCATATTGGCTTCCACTCTAGAGGGTCAGCTCCTTAAGAACCACCACCAGGTCTGTCTCACTCAGTTCACTGCCCAGGTACCTCCCACAGGGACTAGAGCGCAGGCATTGACTCCACTGAGCCCTTCCAGCACTGTCTTTCCTTCCTCCTCCTCCTCCTCCTCCCCGTCCAAACCCCACACCCTCCATCCTTCAACGCCCTGCCGAGGGTCCAGCTTCAACCAGCTGAGCCCACCCTGAGCTCTCCTGCCCCTGAATATTCCATCTCTGGCAGTGCCTCTGCCCAGGGAACATTCGGCTCCATGGTCCGGTGTGTCCCTACACCTCCACAGGGCAAGCAGCATGGGTGACACCGCAGTGACTCCATAGCTCCTGGGGAGTGACTCAACATGGCGCTTCCTGCCAGGAGGCAGCTGTGTGGGGTCTTGGCGGCTGGATGAGTTCCCTGTTGCTCTTGTAACAAATTACCACAAACTTAGTGGCTTAAAACAGTGCACATCTATTCTCTTACGATCCTGGAGCTCAGAAGTGGGGAGAGAATCCATTTCGCTGCCTTTTCAGCTTCTAGAAGCTGCCGGCATTTCTGGGCTCGTGGCCAACTCCGGTCTACGAAGCCGCAGCGGCCGCGTCTCCCCCAGCCTGCATCTCTGATGCCCTCCCTCTCCTGCCGGCCGCTTTCAGCCTGGTGAGGAGTGTGGGCCCACCTGGGTAACCCAGGACCGTCTCCCCAACTCCAGATCCACAGTCACGCCTAAGTCCCTTGTGTCTGGAAGGCAACATATTCACGGGTTCCTGGGTTAGAACATGCACATCTCGGGGGGTGGGGAGGGGCATTATTCTGGCTACCACCACGGCTGTCCCTGGTATCAGAGGGCCTGGCACTGGCCGCATGTTAATAAGCTGGCATGCACTGAGCATTTACTCTGGGCCGGCACTGTTCTTGAACATCACACGGCTCTCTTGAGGCAGGTGCCGCGCTGTCATCCTCACGGTACAGGTGAGGCGCTGAGAGGGGAAGCGCGCTGGCAAGTGGCAGAGCTGGTTCCGAGGGACGCTGCCTCTCTGGCACCGTTATCTCCCCCACGACACCAGCTGGCAGCCTGGAGGCCAGGCGAGGCCTGAGGCCCAGCACAGAGCGGGGATTCACCGAGATCTCTGGCGAGGGCCTGTCCAGGTTACAGATCTTTGCCAGTCCTCTCCCATTCCCATTCTTTCTCACCATCCTACTACCCACACCCCGTCAGAGGCCCCAGGCGTATGCAGGGAGCCGCCAGGGCTTCTCTCTAGGGGCTCCAGGCAGAGTCCTGGGTGCCAGACCACTCAGACCCACCCTGGCCTCACCCGGCATCCACACAGCCAGGTAATATGAGTCCCATGGGAGGCAAATCTTATAATGCACATCGAAGAAAGTGAACGCCATTTCCCAGCTTGCCATCACAAAAGCCTGTAGTATACTGAGCCAGAGGGGCACACACAAGCCTTCAACCGGCCCTGGATGAAGAAGGTGCCCAAGTGTTGGTTGCGCACTCCCCGGAGTAGTTCTAAGAGTTTAATACTCACTAACTCATCGAACACTCACCACACCCCTGTGAGATACATTTATTATCCCCATTTCACAGATAAGGAAACCGAGGCACAGAAAGCTCATGTAACTTTCTGAGGTCACACAGTCAGTGTAAAGCGCCAGGATTCGATCCATTCTCCATAAGCAGGGAAACCAAGGCAGAGGCTGGTCAAGGCTGGGTGAACAGCCCCAGCCTGGCCCACCCTACCTCAGTCGGCCAAGCCCCCTTTTGTATCTTCCCAGCCTGACCTGCTCCCTTTGCACCTGCTCCTGGGGAGAGGGCAGTGCATAGATGTCTGCCTGATTTCTTGAGAGCACATTTATATTTCACTAGAGGCCTGGTGCACAAAATTTGTGCATGGGCAGGGTCCTTAGTGGCTGCTGGCTGCCGGCAGGGGCCTTCCTTCATTCCGTGCCGCCCTCTGGTGGTCAGCGCACATCATAGCAAGTGATTGAACTCCAGGTGGGTCAAACTCTTGAGGGGACACTTTGCATATTAGGCTTTTATATATATGACTCTTACACTGGCCTTCATTATTAACCCATTTTAAAGAAGAAACTGAGGCTCGGGGAGGCTACATGACTTGCCAGAGCTCTAACAACCAGAAAGAACATCTGAGATTCAAAGCCAGATGTTCAGATGCTACCCCCCTCCCAGCTGCCTCACCCTGAGCAAGCCTAGCCTGAAGGCCTCCTCCAGGAGCCTGACATCCAGCCAGGGATGCCGCATGGGTTCCCCAGCTCTCCAGAGATGCCCAGGCTTCACCTGGGCTCCAGCTGACTCCCCACCAGCCGCAGAGCTTCCTGCCTCCCGGTGTCCTTATGGGAGGGGAAACGTCTTACTCAGGTCGTCTGATTAATCAGCTCAGGCCCCAGCCTGCTGCACTGTGGCTGATGCCAGAACTTGTTTTCAGACAAAACAACTTCTCTGTGCCTGAAACTGGCCAGGGAGGTGCTGGGCTCGGCAGTGGCGAGTATTTCTCAGCGGGAGAGCTGCCCGCAGGAATGAGGAGCTAGGAAGCTCCCAGGCAGCAAGCACAGGGCAGCCTGCAGGAGGAGGTGCGGGCTGAGCAGGGACCGAGAGGAGCTGGCTCTGGAGCCCAGAGAGGAAGTAGGGACTCATTCTGCTGTTCGGGGGATAAAGAGATTTCCTCTGAGGCTGGCCAGCTGTGCTAACTGGAAGAATGAACTGGGAAGTCGGTGATTTTTTTTTAAAGTAGATCATCTGTGAGCCCTCTAAAATCTGCACGCATTGCTCCATGAGTGTGAGTGTGCAGCGAAGACTCGCTGCTACCTCCGCTTCTATAGCAGGGGCGTCTTGGCAGGAAGCAGAGGCACAGGCAAGCAGGGAGACTGAGGAGAGGTTAACACAGGGACGGTTTTCAAGGTGACGCTTAAAGGAACCAACGCAGGAGGAAGGAGTGGGGAGGGCAGTGCAGGAAAGGGACTGTGACAGGAGCTGGCGACTTCCGTAAAGGGAGGCAGCCACCCTGAAGACGCCTGGCAGGTGGATAAGTACTCCCCGGACCCCACTCCCCTCCATCCTCTGATCCCAGTGAGTGCTTCCCGTTGGCCAACCCCAACAGAGGCCAGATGGCGATAGGACCCGTGATGTAAGCGCTCGAGTGGGGTGGAGAAGGGTGAAGAGTGCACCTGAAGGGGCCCATATTGAGTCCTCAGCACACGCTGGCCTGGGGCCACAACCTCTCTGGTCCAGCCATCGCTGCCATTTCTGAGCACCTGCCCTGTGCCTCCCTGGGCTTGGCTCTGGGAAAAGACAAATGCCAAGGCTGCAACCCCCAGAGAGCCTGGAAGAGAAGGAATGACATCAATGCCACTGACGCTGTGTACGGAGAAATCCTGACCGCGAGTCTGGAGCCCGGCCCGGTGTGGGAGGTGATTTTTTTGTGGGTAAGAAAGACAGTTATTAGCAGCGTCTCAAATCGGCATTCCATGAGCCTGGGCCATAATTTGCCATTCTCTAGGAAGGTTCTGGAAAGCAATTTGTGCTTCATTTTAACTGAGAGAGCTGTGTGCTGTGTATAAGGCCAATGCCTGGTTTTGTTTACAAAACAACAAATTTGCTGCCCCTGCCAAGGATTGGACATTGTGACACCAAGAAACACAGCAATGAAGTGAATCTCTTTGAGTCTCCAAATCTCGCATTTTCATAGGGAAAGTGCAGCCAGAGGCGCCAAGCCTGTACCCACGGGCCAATTCCGATCTGTAACTGGTACAGGCGCCGTGCTGTTCTGTCTCTGAAGAGTGAAGCATAAATCAAAACGGTGCTTGTTTTAATTGAAGAATATTTAGACCAGCTGTTCTCAACCTGTGGGTCGTGACCCCTTTGGGGGTCGAACGACCCTTGCACAGGGGTCGCCTAAGACCATCAGAAAACACATATATAATGACATATTGTTTTTGTGATTAATCACTATGCTTTAATTATGTTCAATTTGTAACAATGAAATTGGGGGTCACCACAACATGAGGAACTGTATTAGAGGGTCGCGGCATTAGGAAGGTTGAGAACCACTGATTTAGACTGTGAAAGGTTCTAGGTATCCTTGGACATCTGTAAAGAGACTGAGCTACAAAAAGAGAGGTAGGGCCCAGCTGGTGTGGCTCAGTGGTTGGGTGTTGACTCGGGAACCAAGGGGTCACTGGTTTGGTTCCCAGTCAGGGCACATGCCCGGGTTGCAGGCTCGATCCCCAGTAAAGGGCGTCTCTCAGCGATGTTTCTATCTCTCCCTCTTCATCTTCTCTCTCTAAAAATCAATAAAACATTTTTAAAAGGGGAGAGAGAGGCAGGGAGACAGGGTCACCAAGTACTGCGCAGTGTCCCCCTCCCCGGGACTATAATGTGGCCGCCCTGGCAGGATTCACTTTGTAATCAGCAGTCTCCATGGCAGGCACTGAACGTGAGAGTCAGAACTCTGCACCTGGCAACTGATGACGCTGGGCTTTCAAACGCCTGCTCTTCCTGGGGGCGTAGAGTGAGGGGCCATGACCCCCACAGGAAGCAGCTTCCAGCCAGAACTCGTGCAAGTCCTGGCCCAGGTGCTCAGAACTCAGCGGCGTTGAGACAATTCACTGACCCTGTGTCCTGACCTGTGAAAGGAAGAGAATAACACTGCTTGTTGGGATGAAAAGAGCACTGAGGACAGTAAACACTACCAAGATACGAGCCATAGATCAAGAGGGTATTTGGAGCGGACAGTCATAATAACAGCTAACATCCATTGACCCTACTGTGTGCTGGGTGTTGAGCTGAGGCTTTATTTAACTCAGGCAGTCATCTCAGCCGACTTTTGAAGCTGTGTCCCGGTTTCTCACACGAGGAACCCGGCACAGAGGGTTAGGGACTCATCCAGGTCACCCTACGAGTAGGTAGCGGAGGCGGGATTCAAACTCAGGCACTCTGATGTTCAAAGCCAAACTCTTATCAGCTGCTTTCAGTTTAGCAGTTTTTATAAAGCAGGTGTGCATCTCTGTGGCATGGATTGTTAACCTGGGAAACGCCATTTGTGAAGGTTTTGCAAAAAGGAGACATTTCAAAATGAGGACCAGCAGAAGAGGTTGGTCCAGCCCCAGAGCAGAGCAGAGCCTGCTGGGAGGTTGCCGGGCGTGTGCCCAGCAGGAAAAGCAAAATTCCAGCCTCTGCCACCTGCCTGCTGGCTCCCTCTGCCTCCCCCCACCTGGGTACCTTCTGCCTTCTGCCCACTGTCCATTTCCTTCCAGACACTCGCCTAGGGGCCCAGTCAGAAAGTGTGGGGCGTTGAGCCGCCCCGAGGAGCTAGCAGAAAGTGAGACGTAGCTCTCTGCCTTTACCTCCCCTGCGTCACTCCAGCTGCCCTCCATCCTAACCCAGAGAATCTGTCCTGACAACCAACCGCCCCAGCTCCTGCAGACACATGCAGCGCCCAGCCCCAGACACTCCCTTCACAGACAGGAGGGGGGCACCCTGCTCTGAGCCAGGCCCTGGGCGGGAAGGAAGACCATGCATGCTTGAGAGAGACGGCTGTGGAACAGTGACCCCAGTGGGCAGTGCAAAGAATGCTGGGAAGGGAGTCCAGGGAGCACCCAGGGGGCTCCGCACAAGTTTCCTGGGGCAAACAGTAGGCTCCATAGGGGAAGTGACTTTCTCATCTTCAAACTGGGGCAGGCGCTCAGGAGGTGTTCTGGTGGAGAGGGACGCAGGTTAAGGTATGCAGGTGTGAGAGAGCGGGAGGTGCTGCTGGCGCAGCTCAGGACGGCTTGAGAGAGGATGCCGGTGGTGGTGATGGCTGTAGACTCGCCTGCCTGGGTTTGAATCTCCGTGCCTCTACTCATGCCTGTGTGACTTTGGGCAAGTTCCTTGACCTCTCTGTGCCTCGTTCCCCTTTGGGTACAACGGGGGTAATAGCATCTCACAAAGTGGCGAAGCTCCAATGAGTTCATGCATTTAAGTGCTTGGAACGGTGCCTGACTCAAAAACTGGGAGCTGTGAATATCGTTCTTGTTGTCTGTGAGCCCGTGGGGCAGAGGACCCCTAGGCTCCGTGAATTATCAACAGCACCAGCAGGGGTCCTCTGTGCTGTCCATGCCACCCCTGCCACGGGCACGCTCGGGCCTGGGAGGCACCAGGGATCCAGCTGGCAGCAAACTGCCCCCTGCTGAGGTCGGAGAGTTGGAGAGAGCCTGAGCAGCAACAGGAGGGGCCTTCACTGAGTGGCTACCGGTGTGCTGACGCTGAGGACTCGGAGGGAAAGGGTATAGAAGGGCTGCTTCGTGCACTCTCCTCCCAGCTTCTCACCGAGGGGTTCTGGATGTGGCTGGAGAAGGACCCCGGGCCCTCCCTCCGCAGCCAGGCCCAGTCTGAGCTCACCCAGCAGCTCCAGATCCGGTCCCGGGGACAGGATGGAAGCGCTGTACCTCCAGGACAGGTCTGCACTCCCCGGGTTTCTCAGGGCAGGCGCCATGGCGTGGAAGGGTGGGTGCGCA
>NW_005362797.1:2653615-2663230 GCF_000412655.1 Myotis brandtii | reverse complement strand
CTGCCCAGCGCCCAGCGCCCGCCGGCGCGTCCCTGTTCCTCTTCTGGGCCGGGTGTCTGCTGCGGTTGCTGCCAGGTTTAGCAGCCACCCCCTCGGCTGGCTCCGTGGCCGCCTGGTAATTACTTCCAGCCCTTCATTTCCCAGCGTCCACGCACGGCACAGGTGACACACATTTCCTTTCCTGCCCCCTACATCTGTGCGTTCCCCCTTAGTAGTTGTGAAAGGGCACAGCAAGGCTCTTTGCGATCAGGGGTGGGCAAAGGAGAGACCACTGACTTGGAGCCTGTGGCTTTGGGCAGGTCACTTGCTGTGGCTGAGCCTCTGTAAATGGAGATAAATACTAGCTTGGCCACCTCACAGAGGGCTTGCGAGGGCAAAAGGAGTGAGACTGGTTTGAACTATTCAAATCTGAGATGACATGATTATGTTTTGCTTAACCCTGCCCTCCCCCCTTCAGCCTCCAAAAGGAGACAGGAGGGACAAGGACTGCGTGTCCCAGAGGAAGCGGGGCTGGAGCAATGCGGCTGCACTAGACTGCATGGACCAGCGCATCTGTTGAGAGCTCAGTTCCAGACTGGAGGGCTTGGGTCCAAATCTTGGCTCTTCCACTTATTAGAGATACTAACTGGAGATCATCACCTACCCTCTTCTTAAGCCTCAGTGTCACCTTCTGTGAAATGGGCATGAGAGTAGAGCCTGCTTCCTAGGATGGTCATGACATCATGCAGATACTATAAAAGCCTTGCAGTGGCCCCTAAAAGTTAGCTATGAGTGTTCTTGATGTTTCCATTAGGCTGCCGCCTTCTGGGTACAGTGCACTCTATGGAGAGAAGACTCGTCTAACAGGAAACAAAGAGTGGAAACTGGTTTCATCCTTTCTATCTCAAACAAGATACCTTGCCTCTGAGTATCTCATGATGGGAAAGGGAGATTATTATACCCACCTCACAAAGTTGTTATAAAAATTAAAATCCCCTGGCCAGTGTGGCTCAGTGGTTGAGTGTCGACCCATGTACCAGAAGGTCGCCACTGTGATACCTGGTCAGGGCATATGCCTGGGTTTCCGGCTCGATCCCCAGTAGGAAACTGCGTGCAGGAGGCAGCCAGTTGATGATGTTTCTCATTCATGTGTCTATCTCTCCCTCTTTCTCTCTTTCTCTAAAATAAATAAAAGCAGATACTTTACAAAAATTAAAATCAAATAACCTTATGAATGACTACATCGCTCATGATAAGCCCTTAAGTGATTTTGGAGAAAAAATAATCCTTATGTTCCATTTATCTATTATTGCATAAAAAACCACTTTAGGAGGTTAAAATAATAGTCCTCCTCTATTTTGCTCATGAATCTGTGATTTGGGCAGGATTTGGTGGGGATGGCTTATCTCTGCTCCTTGCGACATCAGCTGAGAGGGCCCAGCTGTGGCTGGGGATCTTTTTCCAAGATCACACAACATGTGGGAAACCAGTTGATCCCGGCTCAGCGGGGGCTGTTGGCCAGGGTCTAGGCTCCTCTCCATGTGGGCCTCTCTCAGAGGCCACTAGGGCCTCCTCCCATCAGGGCACCCAAGTTTTTAAGAGCAACATCCCAAGAGACAGGAGGTGGGAGCTCCCAGTCATTTCAGACCTGGACTCAGCAGCTGGCACAGTGTGGCCTCGACTTTATTCTTCCGGTCACGTAGTCACAGAGCCCACCTAGATTCAAGGGGAGGGGTCTTAGAACCCATCTCCCAGTGAGAAGAGCATCAGTTTCCAAACATCTTGAATCTACCAAAACTTGAAAGTCTTCCCTTTTGCTTTGTTTTCCTGGGTGCCGTGGTGTAACAAATTAAGTCATCTTTGCTAGAAGACCAGCAGACGTACGATTGGCCCTGCCTGGGGCCTTATCACAGAGCCTGTTTGGGTGGGGATCAGGTTCTCTAGGCCTTGCAGGGCTGAGGGTGCAGGCATCCTACATGGTGCCTTCGCTAGTGTCTGTTTCCCTGGAACCCCTGCGGCTTCAGTCCCCAGCTCTGCCAAACCCATGCCTTTAAAACGAGAGAGAGAAGCCGGGGAGAGAGGAATCTGGATTCAGAAAGCTAGGTTATAGCAGGTGGCCCAGGCTGAGTCTAGTGAGCATCTGTGTAGCTTAGGTCCCTGAAGAAGTCTGTTTGTTTTTCGAGAGGACTGCTGCCTGGGTGGTTGGAGTGACTGTTGTCATACATTATTAGGTTATTAATTGATGGGTGGGAGCACTCCTGGTGGGAAGGCAGGCTGGTGGGAAGGCAAGCAGGTTGGGGAAGCAGGCCTGCGGTCACCATGGCAACCTTCTGGCCTGTGCTTTGTGCTTCCTGTATCAGAACAGGAAGGATGATGCCCCGAGCAGCTCTCCTTAGACAGACCACAGACTCCCCAAAGTCTCTCTTTCGGCAGAAGCTTCCATGGTAATGCCTTTCCATACATAGCTACCCACCCACGCCCTCAGAGCCAAAACCAACCTTCTTCCTGTGGCCTCATCCCCTATCCTGTCTCCCCCAGTTCCTTAGCTCCTCACCCTGGCCTTCTGCACCTGGGCTGCAGAAGTGAATGGAGTTTAGGGTCATTTACTGATTCAAACATCCAGCACATTTTTGTTGTGCATTTTGGCAGAGAACAGACCCAGCTCCTTCCTCCTGATGGAACCTACCGTTTGGAGGGGAAGATGGGCATGAACAAGTCATTGTATAAAGTCCCATGCATCGCATTGGTAATTAAAATACAATGAATTCAGACCCTGACTTGAATCGCAGCTCGGCCGCTCAGCCAGTGTGATCACAGGGTCCTTACAAGTGGAAGAGGGGGCAGGAGGGCCAGAGTCAGAGATGTGACCGTGGGCGCAGAGGGAGGTGGGACGCACTCAGTTCCCCACTGCTGGCGTTGAAGACGTAGGGGCCACAAGCCAAGGAATGCCAGGAGCCCTGAGAAGCCAGGAAAGATAAGTCCATTTCCCCTCCACCCCCCAGAAGGAAGGCAGCCCTGCCAACGCTTTGATGTTAGCCCCGTGAGATCCATGGCAGACCTTTGACCACCACAGAGAAGAAATCTGCGTTGTCTTAAGCCATTAGGTTTGTGGTCATTTGCTCCAGCAGCAACGGGAAACTCATAAAGTAGCCAAGAGCGCCGTCTTTGGAGTCAAGCAGTCCTGCTGTTTCCGAGCTCTGTGACCTGGGCAGGCGGCTGGCGCTCTCAGAGTCTCAGCAGCCTGGCCTGTAACACCGGGATAACCCTGCCTCACGGGGCCGATGCGAGGGTGCTCAGCACGGTGCCTGGTACAGAGCACGTGCTCCCGGATGGCAGTGACTGCACTTCCTGTTCCGAAGCTGCTCCCGCCTCCTCTCTGGCCGCTCACTCGGGGCCGCGGGCGCCAGGCCCTCTGGGAGGATCCCTGCCGCTCCTCCTCTCGGTCCTTTGGGCATCTTCATTCGCACCTGGGCCCTTCTGCACCTGCAACAGTGCAGCGCCTTGTATCAGCTCCTCTGATGCAAACCTGTGCTAAAGTGTAAGGCCCAAGGCGCCTTCAAGACGCCAGTCAGGGAAGGTCCCTGCAGGCCAACAGCAGATGGCTCCTGACAGACACTTCTGGTGCTTACCAGAGCCCTCGAGGCTCCTCCAAGGCCTTTACCCCCACCAGCCCCAAGTCAGCAGCGTAGCCGTGGGGAATCAGGCAATGCGCTGTAACAAGCATCTTACCCAGTTGGCCTGCCCACCCTTCACCTTTCCCAGGGTGAATCAGACTGCGGGGCGGACCTTCTAGCCTGAGGGGTCAATGCTGTCACCACCACCATCCTCAGTGTCACTGCATCCTCACTAACACGGATCAGGAACCTACTGCATGCCAGGCCTTGTCGGACCTCATCTCTCGGGTCCTCACAGAAGCCCATTGATCGGCCAGGAAGGCACCTTGTGAAGGTCACATCGCCAGACAGTGACAGCTCAGGATCTCAACCTCCTCCGTCCGGCCCAGAGCCTCTGCTTTTAACCTCCGTCCCGTGACCACGGGGTTGCCGCCCTGTGCCGAGGCCTTGCAGACTCCAGAGTCCTCCCTCTGGTGACACCCGGGCTGCCTGGACCGCTGGGGGCCCATGAGTGCCTTTCTGGCTGGGGGCCCTGTCGCCCTCACACGAGCCTCCAGAACATTTCACCCGCCCCTCAGCCCAGGTCCCCGGAGGAGTGTTCATGTTTGGGGCAGGCCGGACACCCAGGGTTCAGGCAAGCCTCTGGTCTGTCATCCAGTGGGGTCGGCAGGCACTGGGGCCTGAGAGAGATGGGAAAGGAACTCAGGGGGTGGGCCTGGCCCAGTTTCGGCCCTTCTGTCTTTCCAGGATGGGAGGAGCCACCGCGGCAGGCCCTGGCAGCCCCCATGAGTCCCCCCCCCCCCCCACACACACACACACACATTCTCACCCTTCACTACATGCCCTTCTCTGTTCAGCACGGCTCCAAGGCTCTGGCACTTTGGGCTTCGGGCCGGGAGTTTGAATGGGGGAGGTGAACCAGGCTTCTCTGGAGGCCACGTTTTGATTACAGACTCACTACTTGGGCTCAGCTGCAGGTTAACTTGGAGAGGTTTGTGAGGATTGAGGTTACGGGTCTCTAGGCCCCTCAGGCCACAGCTTGATGCTCGGTGTCATCACGGTTTCTCGTTCAAAGATGAAATCATAGCGCCAGAGTAGGTCACAGCGCGGGCTGTCCTTCCTGTCCCTGAGTGGCATTTCACAGAGGACGTGGGCTCAGCGATGTGACTAAAGCTGAAGCCATCTGCAGTCCCAGAGGCCCAGTGGGGAGGGAAAGGGGGGTCCCTGGCCCCGGAGAGAGAGAAAGGCTTCCCATCCCAGATGCGGTGGGGCACCCTGGGGCAGCCTGGGAGTCCTGGGGGAGGGGGCGGGCACCGTGTCAGTAGTGTCTTCCAGGCACAGACGGCCTGTGTGCACATGTCCAGGTGGCTGGGCTGCCTGTAGACAGAGCCAGGGGTGCTCTCTTTGGGCCATGTGTCCTGGGGGGAGCCTGCACTCCTCACCCACCGTCCTTTCGTCTGGGAAGGGGAGAGCCAGCCACGCTTCCGCAACTCAGAAATGGCGTCTGGTCTGTGTGAACCCACCCCCCATAGCAAGGCGCAGCCTTCTAGGTAACTAACATAGGAGACCGTTGGAGAGGGCCCAGGCCCCGCAGAGGGGGGTTCCTGGGACCCCTGCCAGTACAGTCCCCGACAGGACGAGTGCGATTTGCTGTCTGGAGGAGACGAGTCCCACAATCACGTAGCAGAGCCAGGGGCACAAACATCCTCAGGGACACCCTCCCGGGCATGGTGGGCGTGGGCTTCCTGGCTCCAGCAACATATCCTACCAGCAGCGTCCAAGGAGGGAGGAGGTCAGGCCAAAATAGTGTGGCTCTGATGTCGGCAGCGGGGGTCCTAGAATCACCGCTCTGTGGTTTGGCTGAAAGACCCCGATCGAGAGCTTTTGCCTGGCGGGGCCCGAGTTTCCCCACCTGAAGGAGGAGGCGGCTGGGCCAGGGAGCCTCCAGGGGCCCGTGGGGCTGCTCTGCTGGGAGAGCTTAGCAGAGTCTCCCGAGAGCCAGGGCCCCCATGACGCCCAGCCCTGTGCTTGCTCCCCACCCGGGGCCCGAGCTGTTTAAAAACATTAACGCTGCCTCACTGGTGGCCCAGGGCCCTGCTCCAATGCGCTCGCTCCCCTGGTCTGAACCACAGGACGAAGCCAGCCTCCGGCGCAGACCCGGTGCCTCTGCACTTGGCTGCCCGCCGAGTTGCCCAGAGAGCTTTTCAAACAGTGGTGCCGGCACCGCATCTCCAGCGAATGTGGTTTCCTTCACCTGGGGTGGGGCCCGGCATTGGTATTATTTGTTATAAGCTCCCAAGTGTTCTCTAAGGTACGTGAGACCCAATGACCCAGATGTTGGTTGCTGGTGGCTGGAGAGTGACATCCTGGGCGTGGGAGTGGAAACAGTCAGCTTGCCCCATCCTTGCCTCGTTGTCCCGTTGTTCTCGCTGGGGTCCGAGGTCTGCACTAGTCACCTGGGCGGCTCAGTGAGGACCCCTGGCGCAGGGCTCCACTGCCTGCGTCTCCTCTCCTGGGATCCCGGAGGTGCTCAAAGGGGGTTGATGGGTAGAATTAGTGCAGCCACTTCTCCTGCATGCCCCCTAGCCCCCAAGGTCCCCTGTCCCTAATTCCAGCTTAACAACGCCCCCCCCCCCAAGGTTGCTCCCTGCCTCTGGGGTGTGTGGGAAGCAGGCCGAGCAGGTGGAGGGAGCAGTCCCGTCGCCCTGGTCCTGTGGCTGGCAAGTGCTCCTGGGCCACCGCCAGCCTGACACATGATTCTGCCTCAGCTCCGGAAGGGGCAGCCTCCAGCTGGGGTTTTCTAGACGGAGCTGGGAGGCGTGGTCTGCGGGAAATCCCTGGAGGGGAGTGTGGGTCCTGGTGGCGGCCTCGGGGGGTCCACCAGGCCCCGGAAGGTGCCTTTGCGGCTCCTCCCCCGACCTTCTCGGAGCCGCAGAAAAAAGCCCAGCTGTTTGAGGTTTGAGAGCAGAGCTCAGCCGTGAAGCAAGTCACAGAGGACCCGGGATCCCGCTGGGACAGCTTCCTGTCGCTGCCACGCTCTGCCTGCCCCTCACCTGGCTGAGGCAGTCGCCTCCCTGGGGTCTGGAGGCTGAGCAGGTGGGGTCAGTCAGCCTTCGAGGGTCAGGGAATCAATTTGGTAGCTCATGACCTGCATTTAGAGAAACAAAACAGAAGAGACCTGATCCGAGGGCGTCGCAGACGTAGGGTAAGTACTGCGTTGGGGAAGTTCGTGTCTGTGTGCATGCGTGTGTGTGTGTGTGTGTGTGTAGAATGTGTGTGCTGGGTTACAAGGTCAAGGGCATCTCTTGCTGTGGTTTGTGGTCAGAAGAGCTTAAAGGCGGGGAGTTGGTGCCTCGATGCCTGGATTCTGGATTCAGACCGCCCTGACTTGCTGTATGAACTTGAGCGACTGTGTCGTAGCCTCTCTGGGCTTCGGGTTCTGTGAAATGGGTTGGCGGCGCCAGGCCCGTCCGAGCCTCGTGAGCTCAGGTGGGGTTGAACTTGGAAACAGTTCCGAGGCGTTAGAAATGAGAGTCTGCCTTGTTGTTGCTGGAGTGAGACTACCTGGGGGAGCGGTGGGGGCTAAGGAAAAATGCTGCCTGCGTTCTACTCCCGCCCCAGAGGGAAATAACAACAGCCTCTGAGTCAGGCACTTGTAGGAAATGAAACAACCTTGTTGAAAGAATGTGGAGGTTGGAGCAGAGAAAGGAAGAGAAGCTGGGTCTGCAGGAAACTCCCTGCTCTGTGGGCTCAGGGCTCCGCGAGCAGGGCCACCCTGGCACGGTGAGCGGTGATCTGTGTGCCCGTGTGCACCCCGTGGAAGCGACCGGCTAGATCTATCCATTTACCTCTCATCCATGTATCTGCCCATCCATTTATCCATCCGCCCACCCAGTTATCCATCTAAAAAATAATTTTTTTAGAGCTAATAAGGACTAATCACTCATAGTCAGGAACATCTCAGATTTGTCCCTGACTGTTCCCCACCTCCCTTCTAATTAATTGTTAGTTACCACAGCATCTTCTTATCTCCGCTCTGGCCATGCCCCCTTTATGCCTCGATCCAGTCACGCCAAGCTACTTTCAGTTCCCCGGAGGAGCCCATTCTCTCTCTCTTGGATTTGATCTGTTGCACACATGTGTCTACGGCAGAAACGCCTGTCTGCTCAGGCAGCCCTTCCCCTTCTCCTGGTCTCGGCATAACTTGCTCCTCAGGAAGGCTTTTCTGGCTGGGTTAGGTCCCCTCTAACGAGCTCCCTTAAAATCCTCCTCTCTCTTAGGAGCTGGCTCGCTTATCTCCCCCCTCCGCCCCCCCGTGAGACTAAAAGCAACTTGAGTTACCCTGAGAGCCAGTGTTCAGTGCAGTGCCCTCCATATAATAGATACGCAGTAAGTATTTGTTGTGTGCATGAATAAGTGAATGGGAGAGTGGGTGGGTGGATGGACGGATGATGAACAGGTGGATGATTAGAAAGCCATTCAAGGGTTCAAAGCAGGAGGGACTGGGTTAGATTTGGGTGTTAGAGGATGGCTTTGAGGGTGGTGAGATGCCATGGAACCGATTCTGGGGAGGAGGCCTTGACCACGCCCACCGGGGCACTGGTCGGGGCGCTAAAGAGGAGACGGATGTGGGAAACATTTAAGAGTTGAAAATGGTAGAACTGGGTAATGAAGTGGATGCTGTGGGTGGGGGTGAGGGGAGAAGCTGAAGGCCAGCCATCCACCGTGAGTGACTGGGCAGGCGACAGACTAGTGGAGAAGCAGGCGGGCAGGCCTCTGAGCACGTCCTGTGTGGTGGCAGGAAGCTGGGGAGGGTGGTGCGGTCTGCGCGCCCTGAGAGTGCAGAGGGGCTGAAACTGTGGAGGAGCTGTCATCCCACAAGAGTGGGCAGAGTGACAAGCACAGACCAGCAGTGAATGTGAGTGGGAGGGACGTGCCGTAAGCCCGCCGTCCATGGCCTGCGGTGCAGTCCTTCCTGCAAGTGGCCTTCCTGGAATCTTAGGAGATTGGAGGCGCCCTGAGGGCGGGAGCCATTTCTTCCTTATCCCTCAGTCCCGTGTCTGGTCTGGTGCCAAGGACCCTGCAGATGCTCCACAGATACTTGTCTAAGGAAACCCAGAGGCGCTGGGCTCATGGGCAAGCCACTCCCTCTCCTTGAGCCTCAGTTTCCTTGTCCCTAACACGGGGGACTTGACGAGGCTGTTGTGAAGATCGGGCAAGAGGGCAGATGTGAAAGGCTCTGGGAACGGCAAAAGATTTTGCAGATATAAAGTGTAAGCACGGTCACTTTAGTTTGAAATACAGATGCAGTCGCCGTATTTGAAAAGCCGGCGTCAGCCTGCTGAGCTCCCAAAGGCTATGTCCTGGTGCTGACCACGGGGCTGCCGGGTCTCCAGTTCCCCTTCCAGCCGCCTCCGCTCCCCAGCCTGGGACCTCGTGTCGAACACTCGATCAGGAGCAAACCCCAGACTTTCTGGACCTGTGGGTCCCTGGCTCCTGAAAGTGTGGCTCACGGGCCGCAGCACCCGCAGCACCGGGGAGCTTGTGGCCGGTTCTCCAGCCCCGGCTCAGGCTCAGACGCTCGGGGTCAGAAACTCACGCTGTGGTTCAGTCATCTGCGGTGGCAGATCCTCCGGTGACTCAGGCACCAGGGTCTGAACCCCTGTCTAGAATGTCAGAACCCTTTTTTTGTTCCAAAGTGAACGCAGGAGGTACTTTACACAGTCCATGTTTCCTTGCCCTGCAGGCTTGACTATTTGTGACCTTGGGTGCCAGGCTTCACTCATTGTTGACGAAGGAAAGAGGAAGCCTCGAGCGGTTGTCCTGGCCCACCCCGTGCATGTACTCGCTCACACGGTAAACACCAGGCTTTGGGCCTGGTGACTCTCAGGGGATTCTTGAGACCTGCCAGGGCGTGTTCTCGCGGCGGCTCATTGGCCCTGTCTTATTGGCTTGGGAGGGCCTGTGTTTATGAATGGATGTTAGCTTCCTGTGGGTGGATTGCATCTGGACTGGGGGGAAC
>NW_005362797.1:2646449-2652717 GCF_000412655.1 Myotis brandtii | reverse complement strand
GTGCACTTCCTCACAGGGAGGCCCGGTGGACCATTCGGCCCCACAGGTGCGGGGTTGGGATCCACGGACAGGAGAGCTGGCGCAGGGAGGGCAAGGAGGGCCCAATTCTGACTCCGCTGGGCTGTGGGCAGAGCTTAGGGGTCACAGGTCTCAGCTGCCCCTTCTCCCCCCCTCTCGCCATCAGAACATGGAAACAAAACAAAAATACAAACAGAAAAAAAACAAAACAAAACAAAACAAAAACCCACCAAGCAAAGCCTGGGCACTGGTGGGGGGAATGCAACATGGTGCAGCCGCGGCGGAAAATGGAACGACGGTTCCTCAGAAAGTTAAAAATGGAGTTACCGTGTGGTCCTGCGATTCCACGCGTGGGTGCATGCCCCCCAAAACAGAAAGCAGGGACGCACACAGATACCTGCACGCCCATGTTCACGGCAGCATTATTCGCAACAGCCCAAAGGTAGATACCGCCCACCTGCTCATTGACAAGTGAATGAGAAAACAAATGCAGTGCATGCATAGAGTGGAGTAGCCCTCAGCCTTAACAAGGAAGGACCTTCCGACACGTTACAGCATGGGCGAGCCTTGAGGACCTTAGGCTAAGTTAAACAGGCCGGTCACACAAAAGACAGAAACTGTCCGACTCCGTTTGTATGCGGGACCTAGAATAGCCAAATTCCTAGAGACAGCAAGTAGAATGGGGGGTTTTTGGGGCTGGGGGTGGGGGGGGGACGACAGGGGAGTGGGGAGCTAGTGTAAATGGGGACAGTTTTCCAGTTGGGGCAGATGAAGAATTCTGGAGATGGATGGCGGTGACGGTTGCACAGCCATGTGAATGTGCTTCATGCCAGAGAACAGTGCACTGAAGAATGGCCAACATGGTAAACTTCATGTTAAGTACACTTACCCACAATGAAACACAGTGATAGCAGGGAACAATCCTCCACCACCATCACCGAAATGTCAGGCCCTGTGTCCTGGAGAGGAGGGGACAGGGAGGTGAGCCTGCCTGGGGGTGCCGGTCTTCTGGGGACTGAGAGGTTGGGGGTGAGTCTCAGTTGGGGCCTGGAGGGGGCACATGGAGCAAGAACACCAACACTTCCTTCCTCAGGCTGGCTTTGGGCAAGCCACTTCCCCTTTGGGACCTCAGTTTCCTCACCTGTGAAATGGGGAGGTAGCATTCGTTGGTGATGTCCCCTCTGCCACTACATTCTCCCGACTTGAAACATATATCATCGCCTAATCCACCCGGATGAGCGGCCTGATGTATAACCGGCTCCTCGATCCGCTGCCACTTTATGAAAAGGCCCCACTAAGTCTGATAAAAGGACAACTTTGTGTTCTGAATGCTCATAACTTTATCAGATAAAATCCCAGTACAGAGAATGGCTGGGGTTTCAGGCGGCTGAGACTAGGGAAGCACCTGTGAGTGCGTGTGATGTCTCTCTCATATCAGTGCAGAAAGCCTCGGAAGATGGAAAGCCTGTGTCTTCCAGTTATCACACAGGTGACATGGGTGCCCTCCGATAAAGCACGGCTCAGCCCTCCCCTCCCTCCAGGCTGCCGGCCCAGCTCCAGCAATCCTCTCTCCAGGGCACAGCTGAGCAGCAACAACGCGGCTTTGTAGCATGAGACGTGGGTTCCATCCAGCTCCACCATTTCACCACGCACAACCGTGGGAAGAGTGCTCACACTCCCTGCAGCCGCAGGCTCTCCTTGGTAGATAGAGGAGATTATACTTACCTTATACAGTTATTCCAATTCTATATAATAAAAGGGTAACATGACCCTAACGGTGGAATGACGGGGAATGACTGGTCACTATAATGTGCACTGACCACCAGGGGGCGGAGGCTCAATGCAGGAGCTGCCCCCTGGTGGTCAGTCGCTCCCACAGGGGAGCGCCACTCAGCCAGAAGCCGGGGTCACAGCTGGCGAGCGTAGCAGAGGTGATGAGAGCCTCTCCCACCTCCGCAGCAGCGCTAAGGAGCAGCGAGCAGAAGGGTGGTAAGGAGTGAGGGGTCCCAGACTGTGAGAGGGATGTTCAACTGCCTGCTTATGGAGGTGTGGGACCTCAGTTTCCTCACCTGTGAAATGGGGAGGTAGCATTCACTCATTCCTCCCAGAAGTGTCCATGAGTGCCTGTGAGATGCCAGGCACCGTTCGAGGTCCACAAGGCTTCTGCCCGCTTGGAATTTACATTCTCATGGAGGAGATGGATCATCAACAAGCAGACAAGTCAATAAACGAGAACAATCTCAGATATCGATGGGCGCCCTGGAGCAGTCGAATAGGATGGTGTGATGGTGACTGGGGAGGGGGCTGCTTTAAGCAGGGTGGTCAGGGAATGCCTCATGAGGAGGACGAGGTGACCTTGAAGCTGAGATCTGGCAGCAAAGAAGCCAGCCCTGAGGTGGAGGTAGAGGGGGGCGGTGGGGGTGGGGGGAGTGCTCTAGGAGAAGCCGCGGCTGGTGCCAAGGCCAGGAGCCAGGCTGGGGGCTGAGGCACGGAAAGCTGGCCGGTGTGGCTAGAAGTGCTGTGATGGGCCAGGTGCAGGGAGCTGCAGTCAGATCCCGTTGGGCCTTGTAGGTTCCATAAGGAATTTGGGTCCTGCCATAGGTGTGATAAGAAACGGATCAGTGGGTTTAAGCAAGGAGGAGGAGGATCTGGTCTGCATTGTAGGTGTTGAGTGATAACGGTGGGGGGCAGAGTGGGAGAGTTGGTGGGGTGGGCGTGGCTATGGAGAGAGCCATGGGGGGTAGAGGTGAGAAGGCGGCAGCTTTGGACCAACCAGGCCCATCTCCTGCCTGTTTTAGAGACACTTATGAAAGTTACAGGCCCTCTTCCCAGGAAAAATACACACACTTATCTATAGTGGACCAACCAGGCCCATCTCCTGCCTGTTTTAGAGACGCTTATGAAAGTTACAGGCCCTCTTCCCAGGGAAAATGCACACACTTATCTATATAATAAAAGCCTAAGTGACCATTATGGCAGAATGACTGGTCACTATAATGTGCACTGACCACCAGGGGGCAGAGGCTCAATGCAGGAGCTGCCCTCTGGTGGTCAGTGCGCTCCCACAGGGGAGCACCACTCAGCCAGAAGCCAGGCTCACAGCTGGCGAGCATAGCAGAGGTGGTGAGAGCCTCTCCCACCTCCGCAGCAGCGCTAAGGAGCAGCAAACAGGCGGGTGGTAAGGAGTGAGGGGTCCTGGACTGTGAGAGGGATGTTCAACTGCCTGTTTATGGAGGTGTTTGGACATCCCCCAAGGGATCCCAGGCTGTGAGAGGGCGCAGGCCAGGCAGAGGGAACCCCCCCATCCCAGTGCATGAATTTCATGCACCGGGCCTCTAGTATGTGTATAAGATTGAGCATTTGCTTTCTGGGGAACCCCAGAACCCCAGACAGGGATCTGCTAGACTGATGTGGCCCCTCCCCAGCACACTGTACCCACTTCCAGCCTGAGCTCTAGATCAGGGCCACAGGGCCAGTGGGAGCCAAGACAGGCCACAGGTTGTGGGGGGAGGGGCCCTGGTTGGCAGGTGATGAGATGTGGGTCCTGAATGCTGAGGGGTTTCTCTTCTGGTCTTGACTATGGTGAAGAGAGAGCAAAGGGCAGGGGTGATCTGCTGGTGCTGCCACACCACCTCATTCAGGCCTCTCATGCAGCATCTGCAACCGTGTAGACCAGGGGTCCTCAAACTTTTTAAACAGGGGGCCAGTTCACTGTCCCTCAGACCGTTGGAGGGCCGGACTATAGTTTAAAAAAAAACTATGAACAAATTCCTATGCACACTGCACATATCTTATTTTGAAGTAAAAAAACAAAACAGGAACAAATACAATATTTGTATTTGCATGTGGCCCGTGGGCCGTAGTTTGAGGCCCCCTGGTGGAGACCATGCATTCTCAAGGGGGGGGGGGTGGTGCAGGCTGGTTCTTGGGTGGGGTGAAAAAAACTTAGATATTAAATGATTATTAGTCTTAGGTATTAAATGATTTGTCACCTCCCCCAAAGGGCACATAAACAGATATGCAGTTTACCTGAGGTATTACCATTTCATGGAGCTGGGGTGTGGGGGGACACATCTAAAAGGGCTCCTTGGGAGGGCAATTGTGGGGGGAACAAAGGTTGAAAAAGATGCTGATTTAGACACAGCCAGACTTTTCATCTGAACCAGAAGTGTTAAATCAATAGAGAAGCTCAAAGCTTTGGCTTTGATATATTGATTTATAAAGTAGGCTTACAACAAAAAATGTTATTCCATCTTATTCAAATGTATTTGTCTATGCAGGGTTTTCTTTAAGTTCTCAACAGTAGGAACTTTTCGCTGATGTAAGACTCCGCCTCTCGGCGGCAAGAAAAACAGTGCCGCGCACTCTGGCATCCGCCATCTTCTGTGGCCCTCATCCTGGTCCCGAGGGCAGGCGTTTCTATCCTCACTTGACAGGGGAGGAAACTGAGGCTCGGAAAGGGTATATGACTTGTCAGCGCTGACCTTGGCCTGGTGCTCACGTCTGTCAGTGCCCGGTCCTGCGCTGTCTCCCACGTGGGTGCCCAAGCTCCGTGGAGGAGCGGAGTGTCAGCACCCGCTGACAACACCCCGGAATCCAGGCAGCGCTCAGGGAAGCTCAGCCTTTGTTTCTGGCCAGAGCGCCGTGGGATGCGGGCAAGGCCGGGCCTCTCCCGTGCTGCCCGGGGAGGTCCCCAGGCGGGGCGGTGGCCTCCCTGTTGACTGACCCGGTCCATTCCTGTGAGCAGGTAGGAAGATAGTGGCTGGGCCCTTGCTGTTCCCTGGAGAGCTGGGCTCAGGATGGGCTGTGCCGTGGTGACCAGGAGCATAAATAAGGGACCAGCCGGGGAAGGAGAATGGGGAGACATAAACCGCGTTCAGAGGTCCTAGTGGAGGTGGAGCTGGTTGGCTGGATCATCCTCTAGATCAGTGGTTCTCAACCTTCTGGCTCTTTAAATATAGTTCCTCATGTTGTGACCTAACCATAAAATTATTTTTGTTGCTACTTCATAACTGTAATGTTGCTGCTGTTATGAATCGTAATGTAAATATCTGATATACAGGATGGTCTCAGGCGACCCCTGTGAAAGGGTCGTTCGACCGCCAAAGGGGTCGCGACCCACAGGTTAGGAACCACTGACCTAGATTAAGTGAGGCACTTAGAACAGCGCCTGACACACAGTAGGTGCTTTATACATGTCAGCTGCTCTTCTTCTAAGCCTTTCCCGCCTTTGACTTTCAGAAGCTCACCCACCGCCAAGGAGGGGCAGCCTGTGAAGGCCATGGCGGCAGAGAGGCCCACTTCCTGAGCCAGGAGGGGTGAGGCCCCCGCAGGCCCGAAGATGGGGAACGTCACTGCGGACACCTCCCGCCCGAACTGTACCATCGACCACACCATCCACCAGACGCTGGCCCCCGTGGTCTACGTCACCGTGCTGGTGGTGGGCTTCCCGGCCAACTGCCTGTCCCTCTACTTCGGCTACCTGCAGATCAAGGCGCGGAACGAGCTGGGCGTGTACCTGTTCAACCTGACCGTGGCCGACCTCTTCTACATCTGCTCGCTGCCCTTCTGGCTGCAGTACGTGCTGCAGCACGACAACTGGTCGTTCGGCGACCTGTCCTGCCAGGTGTGTGGCATCCTCCTCTACGAGAACATCTACATCAGCGTGGGCTTCCTCTGCTGCATCTCCATCGACCGCTACCTGGCCGTGGCCCATCCCTTCCGCTTCCACCAGTTCCGCACCCTGAAGGCGGCCGTGGGCGTCAGCGTGGTCATCTGGGCCAAGGAGCTGCTGGCCAGCGTGTACTTCCTCCTGCACACGGAGGTGGTGGAGGACGAGGACCAGCACCGCGTCTGCTTCGAGCACTACCCGCTGGAGCCCTGGCAGCGCAACATCAACTACTACCGCTTCCTGGTGGGCTTCCTCTTCCCGCTCTGCCTGCTCCTGGCCGCCTACCGGGGCATCCTGCGGGCCGTGCGCCGCAGCCACGGCACCCAGCAGAGCCGCAAGGACCAGATCCAGCGGCTGGTGCTCAGCACCGTGGTCATCTTCCTGGCCTGCTTCCTGCCCTACCACGTGCTGCTGCTCGTGCGCAGCCTCTGGGAGTCCAGCTGCCAGTTCGCCCAGAGCGCCTTCAACGCCTACCACTTCTCCCTGCTGCTCACCACCTTCAACTGCGTGGCCGACCCCGTGCTGTACTGCTTCGTCAGCGAGACCACCCACCGGGACATGGCCCGCCTGCGCGCCGCC